>NW_027362772.1:63506304-63871304 GCF_046119375.1 Phyllobates terribilis | reverse complement strand
GGGCTTGCACTAGGGTTTTTACAGATTCTTGATTAAGGAATGTATGGATCCGGGAGACATTTTTTGAGTTGGAGTTGAAAGGAAGTGGAAAGGGCTTGGATGTGTGGTTTGAAGGAGAGATTAAGAATACAGAGTTACCCCAAGGCAGCGAGCTTGTGGGGCTGGAGAGAGGCAGCAGCCATGGACTTTGATGGATAGGTCTGTTGGTGGGGGGTTGAGTGAGATGGGGGGAAAAATTATGAATTCTGTTTTGTCCATGTCAAGTTTTTGAAATCTAGTAGAGAAGGATGTAATAGCAGAGATTGTGGGATTTGGTTAGTAAGGAGGTGATATCGGGTCCAGAGCGTAGATATGTCTGTCATCAGCATAGATATTATACTGAAAGCCGTGGGACTCGGAGCTGTCCCAGGCCAAAGGTGTAGATGGAGAAGAGCAGGGGTCCTAGAACTGAACCTTGAGGAACACTGACAAATAGGGGGCCAGATGAGGAGGTGGTGTGTGAGTGGGAGAAGCTGAATGTCCGGTTAGGTATGAAGATATCCAAGATAGGGCCAAGAGATGAGAGAATGTGTAGTAAGAGGGAATGGTCCACTGTGTCAAAAGCAGAGGACAGGTCTAGGAGGACAGAGTAGTGTCATATGTAATGCGAGTATTCATACATTTACATTGAAGAACTTAGTGATCCATCAATGTTGAAAGATTTTCCGAGAAACCCCAGGATTTGAACTATTAAAGGGCTCTGTCAGACGTCCGTGATCGGTCCAATCTCGGATCGCAATGCACGGACTACTAGTAGTATCTCAATGTAGTTTTCTGTCAACACATTTGCCACAAATATGTGGCAAGTACATGGTCTTGTGTGTATTTATTGCAGACAGTTGACATTGAAGCAACACTTAATGAGTTACACCATTTATAAAATGTCCATTTTGTTTTCTTCAATTACCATGTAATTGACAGAAGATCTTTAATTATGAGCTTACTGGTGGCAGCAAGAGAAATTATTCTGAAGGTCCTCATGCCCCAAACAGATTGCCATGTGCATCGGGATTAGGGGGAAGAATCATAAAGGTTGTTGATACTCCTGCATCTGTTCGGTTCTTGGTCTTCTAGCACCATCATGGTGGGTACGTAACATTGCAGAGTCTTCTGTACATGGCCAAGATAACTTGCTCAATGCAACTGGTTTCCTTCAGCATCACTTTAAAAGGTTCTGTGTCATCTCTACGTAGACTTTTAATTGGCATATAATTAGCACTTACAGCAAATCAACCTCCTACTTTCCTTGCAAAGTAGCGAGTTCCAATATTTACCTTGCAAAATGGAATGATCAGGGCAAACTACAATATAAGCCCTGTACACCAAGTGACCTCAATTTCCAGATATTACATTGACTACACCAGTCTTCTTGTTTTTTTCTGAATCACATATCTTAGCCAATATTTTATACAAATGATAGAATCTGAGGGAATCGATGCATCTTCTGCTTATAAATGTGTAAAGTCTTCAAAAACTCCATGATGCACTTCAATAAATGCCAAGAATAAAAACAAACATTCAATACTGAATAGACATCTTTATTACTTTTGTTTTACAAGAGACATTTTGAAATAAATGTTACAAAAAAAAATTTTTTTTTTTTTTTTTTTTACAAAGCTTTCTCTGAAAGCTTTTTATTTACATAGTAAAAAATATCCCTTTATATGGGATCCAGTACAAGGATCAATGTTATAGAAGTCAAAAGGATGACGAGTAGCACATTTAACGAAACAAGAATACCTGCAAGGTCTTTTCTTCTCTTCATTGTGGAGAAGCAAAAACAAAAAGCAAACCCCCCCCCTCCTCCCCAATCGTCTGCACTGTTTTGTGAAACTACTGGTGCATTTAAAGTCATACTAACCAGCAGTACACATGGTAGTAAAGCAAGCTTGGTCTGCACAAACCAGAAGTCATGTTTGTAGGCTGACCCAAAATCTAGGAAAATTGTGCCAATCCGCTTACTAGATACTAAACCAATGCATGTGATGCCATGCAACTGATTAACGGGTCCCCTTCCCCTCGATCCTCCACTCACCTGTTACCATATTCGTTACGGTGTCACTACAGCCTTAGTAGGGAGAGGAGTAGAGCCACGAGGTAGAGATATATAATAAACCAGAAGCGTCTGAGTATAGAGAGCGGCCAATAAATATATTATATTGCTGTCTCTACCCATTTAGGTTTACGAAATTTATACACAATTTTTTTTTATTTTTTTTTTTAACATGAAAACTAGAATTCCCAAATAAGGAGGTCTTCAAACACCTCCAGTCACAAACTACTAATTTTAGCCAAATTATCTCAGCATATTTTTGCTTAAGTATTTAATTACAAAAAAAATTATATATTTTTTTACCTTTCAGTGGTACGATTGAAGACAAAATACGCCGCCTGCTATACATAGGAATATTCCCCAAATTATAAAAAGAAAAATAATCCACTAATAATGAGATCTTCTTGCTTCCTTTCCTATCATAACCCTGGAATGGGCATGAATACATCAGCCTTTGATCTGGAGATTGTTGATATTTCACATCCCTTTTGAAAAACAAACAATTTTTCTTCCTCCTCCCTCCAAGTAGTAACCCACTTCTTAGAAACACAGGACTCTTAGGGGAGGAGAAGCCCGAAAGACAGTTTATATGTATTTTTTATTCCTGCTGACCAGCAGGCACTTAACACAGTTAAGTACTTCTCAACGATAACATGAGTTTATTTGAGGAGCTCAATCTGCCCTCTGAGGGAACCTCTCCATCAGCATTCGCCGACCTTCTTCATAATCATCTTCATCTACATTAACGAGAAGCTGGATGGTTTCTTGTCCTACAGCTTCTTTCAGAGAATCTGTGATGAAAACGCCTTTCAAAGCTTCCAGCAGGGAGCCGTTCATGTAGTCCGTCCAAAAGGCATCCAGGTAAGACAGTTCGGAGAATTTAATATCGCAGATGATGGAGCCCAGGTCTCTGGATTTTAGCACAGTGGTGGACTGGCTAAACAGATCAAACTGCTTCTCCAACGGATCCTGCTTTATGGACAGAACGTTCTGGTTAAGAATCGTGTCGTGGTGGCAGTACTCTGCTCGAACGCGCAATCTGACTCCTGAAAAACGGAGGTAGGTGGAGGAGGGGGGGAGAAAAGGAGGGAAGAACAAACGGAAACAATTAGAAAAATAAAAAGTAACAAAACACACAAAATTCTACAAGTTCATGCAACTTTAACCACTAAATAGAGTATATCCTTCAAAATATGAAGGACCAGCAAAGCTACAACAGCTCTAAAGCACTAAAGAGCACATTGGAGTTACCAGTTTGCAGCCAATATTAAGATTTATGAGATGTTCTACAATTGAAACAGACTTGTCCTCATATTTCAGAGCTTTTTTTTCTCTTAATGGTCACAAGACATGTAGGAATAATCACTGCAAGTCTGATTCTTGTTTTTAGATGGTTGCAATGTCAAATGGCTCGTTAAAACAAGTGTATCTGCAGCTTTTACTGGATTTTGTTTTATTATTAATTAGCAAAACAAATAGGAATGAGAATATATACGACCAAAACGAATACCACTTGGATAAGAGAACAAATACGTGGCTTGTTACATACGCTTATAAGTGATTTTTTTTCCTGCTTTATTTTTTTTTCTGTTCTTGTTGAAGGTCAGTCAACCTGTAGAAGTATTTAATCAAGAGTGCAAAATAGAACATTTCTGTGCGCTTGTCTGTACATACAAATGACATCTCCCTGAAGTATAAAGATCAATGAAAGGGGAGCGGGAAATCAGAGCTATAGTAAAAGCCAATTCTAGCAGAAGGGATTCCCTTTTTTTTTTTTCCCCTTGAGTGGACGAAGGGGGCACCACCGATGGGACAAACTATGTCTTAATGATGAATCCTGTACAAAATTATGAAAGCCACTAAGGCTAAAGGAAATGTCAGAACCAGTCCTTTGCTCTCACAAAAGGAGATGCATTATGTTGGTATGCACTGATTTTTGGTGCCAACAACGTCTGAACGGTTTTATATTAAATTTATGGTGCCGATTAAGAATAGGACTTCGGTTTTGCCAGATTGGCTCTAGTTTCTGAGATATTTAATAGTTAATTACAGTAGGGTTCTGGCTTAAAAAAAAAGTGGTTATTTTTTTTTACCATGGGCCTAAGGAATCAACCGGCAGGTAGTTGCTAACCACCTTCCTGTTCAGCCCAGCGCCGGCTAAGAGCGGTCACAGATCGCTCCTGCCGGCGATTCTGCTGCTTCAAGTCAGAGTAGCCCTTTCTCTTCCAGGCTGCTCTGTCGACGTCATGCTGATTGACAGCCGCTTCCTCTTCTTGCTTCCGGCTGTCAATCAGCATGATGTCAACAGTCACGCCCCGTCAGCAGAGCCGAAGACAAGTAGCTGCTCTGTTGGCGAGACGTCAATGGAAGATGCAGAATCACGGGCAGGAGCAGACTGTGACCGCTCTGAGCCAGCTATCTGCCTGTTAGTTCTTCGGCCCATAATAAAACAAAATGAAAACCGTACCATGCTTAGGTTGCAGCATTATCATGTTTGTATAATGACTCATAACACTTCATTTTTCTGCACATTATTAATTCAATATGTCCAAAAACGAGGTAGTGCTAGACACTTCAATAGTCAGAAAACATCATATATCTGCAACTGCAAATGAGAAAGCAGCTGTCCAAATAAGAAGTGATTCCAGCTAAATATTAAATTTTTATTAGTAAATATATAAAAAGATAGGTACATTAAAAAACGGGTGGGGGGTGGGGAGCATAAATGAAATACACAAATCCATAACTAATGGATATTTATTACCATCAGGTAGAGTATGAATATGTGCAGAGTGCTAATCAATTAATAAACTTGTAATAATAGCCAATCTATTTAGAATAAAGTGCAAATGCATCACTCACGCTTGGCATGAGAGGGCTATAGTCTTTAACCAATAAATTTTATAGGGATATACACGGCACTAAACAAACACCAGATAGTGTTATGCCACTCTCTAACCACCAGTTCAAAGTACACTGCTAATAAAGGGTATATTACCTAAATAATCCAAAATCGTCCGAGATGTGGACAAAGAATTGTGTCCTCCCCTTGTGACGCCCCCGGAAGAAGCATAGGCGAAACAACGTTAGGTGAGGACAGGACAAAGAATTGTGTCCTCCCCTTGTGACGCCCCCGGAAGAAGCATAGGCGAAACAACGTTGGGTGAGGGGAGGACAAAGAATTGTGTCCTCCCCTTGTGACGCCCCCGGAAGAAGCATAGGCGAAACAACATTAGGTGAGGGGAGGACAAAGAATTGTCCCCTCCCCTTGTGACGTCCCCGGAAGAAGCATAGGCGAAACAACGTCAGGTGAGGGGAGGACAATTCTTTGTCCACATCTGTGACGATTTTTGATGCTTATGGTAATTTGTTTAGTGCAGTGTATATCCCTATTTAGCCTACTGGTTCAAGACTATACGTAGTCCTCATGCCAAGCACGAGTGATGCATTTGCACTTTATTCTAAATAGATTGGCTTTTCTCCTTTTTAGGCTATTATTACAAGTTTATTAATTGATTAGAACTCTGCACACATTCTACTGATAAATAGATATATCCATTAATTATGGATTTGTATATTGATTTATGCCCCCCCCCCCTCTTTTATATATTTACTAATAAACATGTTATATTTTAATATTTAGCTGAAATCTCTTATTTGGACAGCTGCTTTCTCATTTTCTGTTGCAGATATGAGGTTTTTATTTTTCTGCACATGCAGATGTGGAAAGCTTCCAGTTGATCACGGCAAGGACATAAACCAGTACTGATCTAACTCAAAGAGGCAACACGTATAATTTTGTACTCAGCGCACACTGTCCGTTTCTGATACATCCACATGGTATGTTATTTGGGCTTTATACTGAGGTCTAGTAATCATGGCAGTACACAATCTGCCTGAGATTACACACTTATACAAGAGACAGTTGTGTTTTTATTGTGCAAAGAACATTTACCACATTATTAACAAGAAAGGTAACCAACCCACAGATGCATTTACTGGTAACAGCAGTGGATTTTTATTCTCTTTTTGTGTTTGCACAGATCAGATGTGCCACCACCAACAGGCAAAATATTTTCAGGATAATTTCTGTAATTTCGGATACACCGGACAAAAAAATATCAATTCAAAAGAAACCGTGGACTGATGATTTCTAATAACGCATTAACCAATGGGATATCGCAAGATATCACAAGGCTCTTGGGTGGAACATTAAAAATCTTGCCTGTCTGTGATGACCGAATCTGATTTTCTGTTTTTACAGGTACATGAAACACACATTGGAAATGGAAGACAGGCTCGGCTTGTTTTAGGTACATCTTACATTAAGATTTACAATCAAATACACTGATAAGAAAATAAATTCTTAAAACTTGCAGTTGAGACGCTGAGCACACCGTGCAGGAAAATTATTTTTTTTTTACTGCCTCTGGGCACTTAAACTGGTGACATTCACAAAGTTTTAAGTTTTGCACAAGATGCCATATTGAATATAAATGCAGACACAATGTGAATTCTTATAAGCTTCTTATTTCCTTTTTATCTTTAGCTTTTCTTATGTTCAGTGAACTGAAAAGTTAGATGAGAATTCACTAACCAATCTGGTTTCCCCATATAATGGCAATGTCGTTAAAAAAAAAAAAACTGTCAAGACCATGCTTTTTTTCTTGAAGGCAGATCAGGTACCATTTCAATCCATTTGTAAATTAAAGGGTTTGTGCAGCCCCTCTTTCTCTCAATTTGACATCAGAAGTGGAGAAAGACCGCTGCAGACAATGTGCACCAGTCCTGTTATTAGGTCACATATACGATACCGGCAGAGTCAGACGATTGCCTCAAATGCAGCACAGCCTTGCTACGCCAGACATTCAATCATGGCGAAGAGACGCTGCACTAACCATTTAACAATTTTTTTTTTTGTAAATTCGGAGCTCATTAGAAAATATTTAAAAGGGGTTATCTGGGCCTCTTTTTTTTGTAATGGGGCCAAGTACTTATGGGCAGGTAGTTTCTATCTACCAGCCTGTTCTGTTGTCCGGCTTCCTGTGACATCAGGGCAGTGCTTTCTCTTCCACTCTGTCAATGTTATGTTGATTGAAAATCAGTTGGGCCTGAAACAGCGGGAAGCCGGCTGTCAATCAACATGGTGTCAGTAGTAACGCCCTGTCAACAGAGTGGAAGAAAAGGCACTGCTCTGTCAACATTAAAGAAAGCAGAAGAATCGCTGCCAGGACTGATGGTCACCGGGCAGAACAGGCAGGTCGTTATTAGCAACTACCCAGCTATAAGGCTATGTGCCCACGATGCAGAAATGAAGCAGAAAATTTCTGCATGTTCTTGGCAGTCAAAAACGCTTGCGGATTTTGCACGCGTTTTTTGCATGCGGATTTGACTAGCGTTTTTCAAATGCATTGGGACCTCAAATCCGCATGCAGAAACGCACAAATAATGGACATGCTGTGGATTTTTCTGCAAGGAAAATCCACGGTGGAAAATTCCGTAGCATGGGCTCAGAACATGCAGATTATCATTGGGGATCATGGGGCAAGGATTACCAAGCGTTTACGCTGCGGAAAATCAGTATCAAAAAAGCTTGAAAACCGCATAGTGGGCACACAGCCTAAATGCTTAGCGCCTTGGAAGGGGTGGTCCCAGATAACCCCTTAAAAGGGTCGAGTCACACGGCTGTATAACTCAGAAGAGGATCGCAACTTAATGCCCAGACTGGCAGTCGGCTCGCCCGACCCCGAGAATGACAGCTGCGTAGAAATACATGCTGTCACGCTCTTGTCGGGAGAGATGATCCCCAGCAGAGCTTTCCGTTGCAATCCTCATACAAGTTATATGGCCATGTGACTCTCCCCTAATGCAGATTTACACCCTTTTTCAGGTTTTGTTTAATTGAAGACAAAACATTGGTGTGAACAAAGCCTTGCTCACCCAGATTTACATTGAAGACCTGGCTTTGACCAACAATGGCTATATAGTCATCAGCAGTGTCTTGTCTATCCATTCATAAAGACATTTAATTTTATTTATTTATTTATTTTAAGAGTGAGTAACAGATCTCTGTACATTTTACACACATACTATACATCTACATATGGGACCTTTAGACAGGTAGAGCCAATGTTATTCAAAAATTATATTTCCCAGCCAAAAATCAATGTTATCGCCTTTTAACATCCAAGCACCCAATTTGGTGATGGAAGTCCCAGTATGTGGGGACCCACCTCTCTGACATTCATGTTGTACTAATTTGACAGATAATAGCTTTATTTTCGTATAAAGTCACCAGTACGAGTCTTATTTTATAGCATCCGTGGAGTGCAGTCATATACAATTCTATATCTGAATTTCCATTTATTCTTTTCTTAAATTACGATCGGGAAAAAAATAAAAATCTTTATTATACATCACAACTGAAAGAAAACCCACAGCAGTCAGGTTTAGGACTCCTGAATAAAGTGACTGAATGTCCATGAGGAGACAGATAATGTATCGGAGGAGTGGAGCAGCTTGTATAATACAGTGCAGACGGAGGCAGAAACAAAACAAGCTTGTATTTTTTGCTCCCATGTTTACCATTGAGTTGCAGAGCCAGGCTGTCAGAGCAGCTTTTTAAGGTTTTTTCCATTGGCGGTCTTAACTGTGAACCGAGAGAGACAGGTTGAGCTTTTGACAAATACACAGAACATTTCTTTTCTAAGTAGCAAGATATTCACTTTCATGACAAAAAAGGTGTCCTTTTTTATAAGTATCTTTACACAATATATTTTTTTTCTTCTGTACTAAACTGAAAAAATTCTGGTGTAGCCACAGATAGCAGAGGATAAAAGATGCATCTTGGAATAAGGCATATGTATTCATACATGTTTTTTTTTTCCCCCCATACAAAAGCAATGCTAGAAAAAAAATGTGTGACTGTAATTTTATATGCTGTGAGAAAATCACAAGAAAACTGCGAGAAATACGGCACGCTGGCAGATCGTTTAAAGGACAGCATCCCCAAATATACAATTTCATTTCTTTATGCATTTGTTGCAGTTAGGTCCAGAAATATTTGGACAGTGACCAAAGCTCCGTGATTTCAGCTCTGCATGACATTATTTTGGATTTAAAATAAACCACTGAGATGCAATTGAAGTGGAGGCTTTCAGGTTTAATTAAAGGGGTTGAACAAAAATCTCCTGTCAAACGTTTAAGAATTGCAACCATTTCCCTACAAAGCCTCCTCGTTTCAGGGGATCAAAAGTAATTGGACAAATCAACTTTACTATCAATAAAATGTTCATTTTTATTACTTTGTAGTGAATCCTTTTCAGGCAATGACGGCCTAAAGTCTGGAAGCCATGGACGTCACCAAACGCTGGGTTTCCTCCTTTGTGAGGCTTTACCGCCTTTACTGCAGTGACTTCAGTTGTTGCTTGTTTGTGGTTCTTCCTGCCTTACGTTTTGCCTTAAGCCTGTGAAATGCTGCTCGATGGGTCTGGGATCTGTTAAGTGACTTGGCCAATTGCAGAATATCCCACTTCTTTGCCTTATTGCTTTCACAGTATGCTTTGGGTCATTGTCCATCTGTCCTGTGAAGCGCCGTCCAATCAAAGTTGCGGCCTTTGGTTGAATCTGAGCAGAAAGTATCGCCCTGTACACTTCAGAATTAATGTGACTGCTTCGGTCACATCAATAAACACTAGTGACCCAGCGCCACTGGAAGCCATGCATGCCTGCGCCATCACACTGCCTCCACCATGTGTTACTGAGGGTGCGCTGTGCTTTGGATCATGAGCCACTCCAAGCCTTTTCCATACTTTCTTCTTCCCATCATTCTGGTACAGGTTGATCCTAGTTTTGCTTTTCCAGAAATGGGAGGCTTCATTAGATGTTTTTTTGGCAAAGTGTAACCTGGCCTATTTTTAAAGCTGATTGGTTTGCACATTGTGGTGAACCCTCTGTATTTGCTCTCAAGAAGTCTTCTTTATATGGTAGACTTAGATACTGAAACGCAGACTTCCTGGAGAGTTTTTTTTTTTTTTTTGCAGAATGTACCAAACTGTTGATTTGGCTGCTTCTAACATTTCTACCATCTCTCTGATGGATTTCTTCTTTTTTTTCAGCCTAATGATGGTCTGTTTCTCTTCCATTGAGTGCTCCTTTTGACTACATGTTGTGGGTTCACAGCAACAGCTTCCAAATGCAAATGCCACACCTGGAATCAGCTCCAGACATTTTTACCTGGTTAATTGATGGATTAACAGTGGAATAGCCCATGAAAGAGCTTTTGAGATAATTGTCCAAGTACTATTGGTCCCTTTGAAAAGAGTTAGCTACATATTAAAGAGCTGCAATTCCTAAACCCTTACTCCAATTAGGAAGTGAATATCCTCAAATTAAAGCTGAGAGTCTGCACTTTAAGCTCATCTTTATGATATAACTGTATCTTGTATGTGTTTTGGTAAACAGCTAAAATGCCAAAACCTGCGTCACTGTCCAAATATTTCTGGACCCAACTGCATCTGCGACTTTCCCATTAGAATGAGGCTTGCAAATATATATATATATATATATACACATACACAACCCATGTGCTTACAGCAAAATCCCTATTCAGAAATATGCACTTGAATCAGTAATTATACAGCATGTGAATTCATTCTTAGAGAGTAACTTCAGCCACAACATTACAGATGGACAGTCTTATTTTTATTATTGCTATTTTTCACCATCTGTGGTTCTGTAAGCCAACTGAAATATTGAACTGAAAAGTTTAAGTAGAGTTTTAGTATAATAAGATAGAAGCTTTGCTCTCATTTTAATGATTTCCCTAGTACATCTATAGTACTATGCAGGCAGAAAGACGCTGCCTAAAATCCTAGAGGGACAATATGTTGTGTTACCATACCAGGCAGATACCAGCTATAATAATATATCAGGCATCTGCCCGTAATGATAGTGGATGGAGAATGTGCCAATCGCTGAAGTTTAACTGGTTAAAATGCCTCTGTCAATCTCAGGGACAGCGGCATTGAAATGGCGATAATACCGATGTCATCGGCATCCGGTGATGCAATTGCAGGGAACTGATGGGTTGTTACGACAGCCAGGGGCCTGCTGAAGGCACCCACCTCCCCATCGACACCCTTGTCTTGGTCCACCTGTGAAGCCCACTCTATGGGTGGACTCCATACATAGAACCTCTTTTTTCACTATACTGCTATTCCCTTAAGTCCCCTAAGGGTATTGAAAAATAGAAATAAAAAATAAAAACCCCAAAACATTTAAAATTTTCTAAATAATCCTCCTTTTCGCTCATTTAAAAAAAAAAAAAAAAAACATTTGTAATCTCCTTATCGGTCAAAGTATGTCTAATCAATATATAAAAATAATTAACACTGAACAACATAAGAAAATGAAAAGCCAGGATGACGTTTCTTTGTTGGGCAAAACACTGCAAAAATAATTAAAATGCAACAACGAGCGATCAAAACATTGTATCTACCCAAAAAAAATGGTATCAGCCAAAAAACAAGCGCTCATACATCTTAAATCAATGGAAAAATAAAAACCTTTTTATTACATTATATATATTATATAATCTTTTAGTTTTTTTTCTCCACTTAAAAAAAAAAAAAAATCCTAAACAAATTTGGTATTGCTGTGATCATACTGACCTTCGGAATCACGATTCCAAGTCATTTTTGCAGCAATGAAAGCTGCCAAACCAGGACAGATTTAAAAAAAGAAAGATTGCATAATTTTCTTCTTTTTTTTGCAGTTTCACATTTGGGATTTTTTTTTCCCCTCATTTTCCCATTTCATTTAATATTAAAACAAATGGCCGTCATTCAAAATTACAACTCGACCCCCCCCCCCTCAAACAAAAAAAAACTCATATCGACGGAAAAATAAAAAAAACAACAGTCTGAACAAGTTAAAAGAAGGGAAGAAAAAAAAAAGTGCAAAAAACTGAAAATTGACAGGTCAGAAAAGGGTTACTGAAGAGTTTTCTCCTGCCAAGATGAAGATTGGCAAAGAGATGAGTACATGAAGGGCTTGTGCATTGTGTGAGCAGAGTGGATTTGCTCTTCAACACACAGATGCAGCTACAACAACCTCAGCCATGGGGCATCTAGTAAGCAAGTAACTTTACTACCAACTCCTGTAATGTCCATAAATATTCATTTGTGACTGAAGTTCCTCTTTAAACTTGTGTAAAGGGTTTGTCCACTAGTATTATGTTTATTCTCTGGATAAGTCATCAATTTTAGGTCAGTGAGGGGTCCGACAATCACTGATCAGTCGTGTTATTCTGCTCTGTATATGGTTTATATCTGATCGCTGGGTGTTTGATCTCCACTGATCTAACATTGATGACCTATCCTAAGGAAGTTTGCAGAATGTGCAAAAATAGCTGCACTCTTGACCAAGTTTTGTCTATAGGGGGCACAATTTTTTTTTTTTTTTATCTAACCCCGTACAGCCTCTTTAAAATGGTCTTAAAAAAAATAGCATATATACACACCTTATATCCAAAGAAATGATACGATAGCACCTTTTATTTCTGTTATCTGCAGCAAATGAACAACAGTCTCGCAAGGAAGCTAGTGAGAACTAAGAGCAGGCAAATCATTCAATGAAATGGTTTAACAGTTTAAAAAGATAAAAAAACTGAAACTGCTCACTATCTGAAAAGTAAGGGCTCTAAGCGGAAGAGAAAGTAAGGCTGACTAGGTGAACATGTAGACTAGCAGCATTATATGTAACACTCCGGCTAAGATAAAGGACACATCTAACACTCGAGCACGTGGGTCCTGAATCTGCATGCAGAGAGCAAGAGGACAGATACTGACGCTCATGTCTGACTGGGGAATACTGACTGCCTCGTCTGTCTCTGACTTGTAGAAGGCATACATTTACCTTTTCATGGTATGCTTGTATTTCTGAAGGGTAGAGCTCATGATCATTTCTTTAACAGAGAGATTTTCTCTCTTAAGCATCAACCTTTTCTCAGTAAACCTGGAAGTTAAATTTTAGAGAAAGTCGACTGAAGAGAAGAGCAACATAATACCATGACATGTACATGAAACATCTAGGAGGAGCACTTTATGTAAAAGGGACAGCAACAACCTAAAATGGGGGGATGCACATTTAATATTGTACACTGGCAAACAGCACCTGTCGGAAAGAGATCCGAAGAAAAATAAAATTACTTAGCCACATATTAGCAGTGATGTACACCTTGCGAAATGGAAATTTTATCTTTTTCTTTTTTTCGTACTAAAATGTGCAAACTCAAACTGAACTTTTTAAAATGCCGTTTGAGCTGTGCAAGTCACCGACAGGTACACTGATGGTTTAGCTTTCTTTGGAGCAATATTTGAGCACATCGCCATTCCTTGTGCCTCCGAATTATAAATATACAATTTGTGAAAGCATCGTGGATATTTCGAGGAAAAAATAAAGCATCATTTTGGCAGGGGTGCAACACACTGGTAAGACTAAGAAATTGAGGGGAGGTTCCCAATCACTAGTCTTTTATATACATATGCAAAGTGGCAACTGTGAACTTTCTTTGCTTCTACAACCAAAACAGTGTTTTGCAAGTGCTGAACCAATGAACAAATCACATAGTACAATCAAACTGATCGGGCATTTGTCACAGCAATTGCTGAAGAGCAATGGATTTCTTCAATGCGGAAAAGTATAAAAAAATATATATTCTATTTTATCACTGTCCGAGAGGACCACAGTCTGGGTCCATCTGGCAAGTAAAAAAAAAAAAAAAAAAAAAAAAAGCAGAAAAAAAAGGGGAGAAAAAAAACACAACACTTAAGAGTAGAAAGGTCTTACTGTTTCATCCAGGTAGTACAGGTTTGGAGATTTGTGTTTTTGCATTTACTAGATTTATTAGTAAATCTCTTCGCGAGCACTGTTTCCTGCAACTGTCAAAACGAAACGTTGGAGCACAGAAAAAAAAAATTACATGACACACATTGAACTGATGCCTTGTTCCGGGGGAATACACTGAATGGGAAGCGAACAGACGTGCAATGGTGTAAGGATGAGCTGCTCGAGTGGTTTTTCAGCAGCAGGTTAGGGGGTGAATATAAAAGTGGGTTGTCTGGGACTTCAACATTGATAGCCTATCCTTAGGATAGGTCACCAATGTCTGATAGGTGACACCCAGCGTCCCAGCAGATCTGCGGTGGCAGTATCTGCTCAGATACAGAGCTGCACAGCTCCATCAATGGAATAGTGGCTGCGACCGGTACTGCACATCCACCCCCCATTATTTATAACGGGGTGGCCTCTATTCCTTCAACGGAGCAGTTGCAGCTGACAAGCAGGGGTGCCCCACCGATCAGACATTAATGACCTATCCTAAGGATAGCCCATCAATATTAAAGTCACAGACAATCTCTTTAAGCACTTAAGCTCAGAAAATCTATGAAGGTAGGCAATCCTAGTGTTCAAATCATGCAGGTAAACATATTTGAAGCATAAACGTTGCGTTTTCTGGATGCTATACAATGGCATCGAAAAAGAAAAAGTAGAGGGTATACAATCTCAGGAGTTAAATGTACACCCAAGTAGATCCAAAAGGACAGAAACACCCAAAACTTGCGATACTGAAAATGAGTGTCACGTTTTAGCAAGTAATTCACTGTTTTGTAGCTGTATAAAGCTTCTCTTTTCCTTTAAGACCAATGACAAATATGAAACCACTCTTATTTTAAATAGATTATGTAAGCCAGTGCCTTGTGTGTATTGTGTGGTCCTATTTCATGACTTAGCTTCATAGAAGAAAGCAGCACAATACAATAAAAAGATGTTATAGCATTACGTGAAAGGCACAAGTAGGATGAAATTGCAACGCAAGACAAGCCGTCCAGTTCGTGTGGATCAGCAAGTACGGGGGCGTGTGATATAGTGGTCTCATCTTTACTAAAGGCGGCTCCACAACACTTCAGAGATTTGGACACATGCAGCTCCAGCAAACAGATCTAGTCGTGTTATTCGGATGTTACATAGAGGTGGAACATAACAGACGACCAGAGGAACAAGCATTATTGTAGGCAAGAGGAAAAATGTTAGTGGACAGACACCAGGGCAAACGACTTAACTTTTTTAGAAAAAAAGTTAGTCTGAACCACTGAAAGAATCAAGAAAAATGCCACGGTTCCAGGCAAGCCTCTAGCACGGCGGTGACACTCCGAATAGCTAAAGATGAAGGATTGTTCCCAGTAAGGCTGTGGTTCTTCATTACATAGGGATTCAGAAGAGAAGCTTGGAAAGCAAATGACGACAGAGTGAAATGTGGCAGCACTTACCGCATGTTACTTTGCTCTGGGTTGTTTCAGCTGATGGGGTAGCGCTGCGCACATTGCTCTTATTGGGTTTTGTGCAACGGCCCCTATTTATTTTCCCCCTTCGCTTTCTTTTCTTCGCATTAGAGCCTGGAAAATGAAACCAAAACAAATATCTTTAATTATGATGGCATAATTAAAGGGAATCTGACACCTGATTTTTGCTACCTCAGCAGGATTTAGGGGTAGGGATCCTGATTCTGTGATGTATCACTTACTTGCTGCTTGCTGTAGCTTTGATAGAATCCCTGTTTTATCTGCTGCACATCTAGCAGTTCTCTGAATGCGGAGCTCTGCATAACCCCGCCCACACCACTGATTGGCGGCTTTCTGTTCACAGTGTACGCAGGAAGCTGCCAATCAGTGGTGTGGGCGGGGTTTATACAGTGCTCATGAATCTGGAGGACTACAGGGCAGCGAGCTAACTAGTCCTTTAGTTAGTTAATCTCCTGCTCATAGGGATTTTATCAAAACTACACCAAGCACAACAGTGACACAGGGTCTCTGGCCGTACATTATGCAAAAATCTGGTGACAGATTCCTTTTATATATAATATTTGGCACTTGAAACATAAAAAAAATAGTTTGTTTAGGAAATAAATACGCGTTGTCTAAAGTAATGGCACGGGTTTTACACATTCAACAGGCACTCCAGGTCTTTATACTGATGGCTTATCTAGAGTTCTGCGGTCCTTTTACTCCAGTACTGACACAGCAATGAACTTGCTGCCACACCTGGTATTACAACTATATTAAGTTTCAATGGGTCAAAATGCACAACAAGCCATTAAAGAAAAAAATTCTGCTGCGTTGGGTTCCGTTGATTGAGGGATTATACCCCCCAATCACACACTGATTGCCCATGTTAAGTTAGCCATCAACGCAAAATTGGGAGGGGGAGACACACCACGCAACACCTACAACCTTTAAATATTTCCCCAATATTTTTTACTAATTAAGACAGATCAGCGAAATATCCTTAAATCTCTCTCTCTTTAACTAACTCTAGATGTATGCGCTGAACAGAGGCTGAAAATAATGCTTGACTTTACTGGGCATGCGCTTACCTGTGCAGAGATCATTAGGCAGGGAGAGAGTGAGCTGTGACCATTACAGGGTTGTCCACTCCTCGGACAACACCTTCTAAATCTCTACGTTTCCCCCCATTAAAATAACAACACTTATGCTCACCTCCAGTGCTGTTTCAGCGGTGTCAGCATTGGCTCTCCCGCTCACACGATCCCTGTTGCCAATCAGCGCTAGCTTCGCTCTCCAACTTAATTGATGCCCTGAGGCAGAGAGACGTGGCTACTCTCACATCATCTGGATGTCTTGAGTTATCCGAAGGAGGGCAGAGTGAAGCCAGCGCTAACTGGCCACATGGATCGCGTGACAATGTTATGTGATCCCTGGGAGAGCCAGTGCCGACAACGCTGGAATGGCACATGTGAGTAGAAGTGTTCTTATTTTACCAGGGGAAAACAGAGATTCAAAAGGGGTTGTCAGAGTAGTTATCTTGGTAGAAAGTATTACGTTTCATTGTGATTCTGTATGGATTAAGAAGATAAATACTGATCTCTCTGTCGCTCTGCTATGGGGTTTAATGACAATAAATAAAACTGCAAGATTTAATTTTGTTTTGTAAAATATAAATAGCAATTAAAAAAAAATTAATATATATTTTTAAACTTTTTTTTTTTTTTTTTTACTTGAAATAGGCCATTTTCTGATTACACTTTCCCTTTTACTGCACAAGTACACAACATTCCATCCTTATTTGCCACAATCGGCATAAAATCATTGTCAAAGTGGCTTGATAAATTTACATACACGCATTACATGTAGGGTTCCTTCACACACAGCGATTCTTACAAAATTGCAGCGTTTTTCCTGCCCTTTTGGCTGCCTTTTTTGCAGCAATACAAACGCTGGCAATGGGACATTTTTTTGGGTTCCTGGTGTGTCTCCCTCTTCCAACACCCCATGCATGGCATTGTTTTTTCCCATAGGCTTTTTTTATGGGAAAGTGAGGATATTTAAACATTTAAATAAAATAATATATATATATTTCAATTTGAATACATAAAAAAGTCTCTGTGTGAAGGAAGCCCTAACCACTTACCACCAGTTTCCAAGCTATCTTCTCCGGTCTGTGATGTTGTTGAATTCAGACATCCATCCATCTGTTTGTCAGAGTCTACAATTGAAGGGCCGAATGTGTATCTTTCGGGGGACACTGTGAAACACACCAGACAAGTTTCATTTTAATTCTAATATCAAGGTATGGTCTAAAGCGTATTGAGACGTAAGTACAAATCGGTCTAAGATTGGACCGCAATGCACGGACTGGCCGCGGGTCTCCGAACCAGAGTGTGACAACTTCATATGCTTCTATGAGGCCGTCACACTCTGGTCGGGAGAGTCGCGGCCAGTCCGTGCATAGCGGTCCGACCTTGGACTGATTTGCACGGATGTCTGAATGCAACATAAGCAAAAGACATTTTAATGAGGACTTCATGTCTGGCAATAAAAGGAAAATAGCTGACAAATCTATAGAGGCATTGTGTGAATAACAGCGTAAAAGAAATGCTGCAGACAAAACAGGTCTCTTTCTATTTTAAACTCCTCTGTTCTTTCACCTGGGGACAGACAAGTCCATTTTAATTTGCCGATCTCCCACTGCAAACACCACAGTGAAGGGAGGAAGTTCTTGCTGAATCAGCTGCCTCTAACCTGGAGATTTTCTGATCTGCATTATTAAATAAGGCAGGAGACCACCTCCTGACAAACTTTCACAAACAGTCTTGAATATTTTACACATTTTGCATTACAACGTACTTGTAAAAGTAAAGGAGCTCGAGGAAGATCAGGTGCTAACACAAAATGTGCTGCTGTGTTTTAGATTCACAGCGTTCAGCCCTTGAAAAATTGACAAGCCTTAAGGAGTTCTGTGCGGACAGCAAGTTTTAGGTTATCCAAAATTGTATTTTACTGGTTGGCAGATTATGACCATTTTCACAATTCAGTATTTTACACCAGTATTTGAAAGCCAAAATTTAGAAAAGATGCATATGTTTCTGTTATGTCTTTTCCCCCGTTTTTGGTCCTCTCATGGTTTTTTTGCACATTGCGTTTTGGCACCTGTTGAGTGGCTCACGTCAGAACCCCCTGCAAAACGGGATTCGGACATATGCGCCGACAGGGCCATAGACTATAATGGTGCTAACAAAGCGAACCTACAGATGTAGTAGACTGAATCTGCGTGTACACGCCCGAAAATTATGTACGGCAGAGCACACGTGCGCACCATTATAGTCTATTGTCCCGTCTAGTCTTTTGTACCATTATCCTCCTTTTTGGATCCACTTCTAGCGTAGGTTTAAAAGAAATAATAACATTCACTGCAGGTAAGATTCCAGCCTAAAAGTTCCCCATATACATTAGATGGCTGCCAAAAAATCCCACTCTCGTGAGTGCCCCACATTTAGGAACACTCAAGCTTGTTCGAGTGCTCCATGTTCTCTATGAGACAGCCACCGCCAAAGTCTTACCTTCCAGAGAACAAAAAGGATCGGCCATGAGAAACCCAGACAGTTGATGTTGGGAAAGTCGGGAGGCCCCTACACACAAATGTACTGTCAGCCAAACCTGCCGATAAAAGCAGGTTCTGCTGACTTTAGACTAATATGTAAGGGGGCCCTTAGGATATGCTTACATGATGCGCTCATGCTGAGTTTTTTGCCATTCTTTCGCAAAATCGCAACAAAGACTACACATTTTTACTGTAATGTGGGGGTGGGGAGAAGAGGAAAAGCATCATGTAAACATACAAAAGCTGTGTCTGTATGCTATAGACAACTAAACTTGTAATATGACACGTAAGGTATTTGATGGGTATTACCTGTACGAGGTCTTTTTAAGGACACATATGGAATGAGGTCGTGTCTGGTTAACACTCGCAGTAGCTGAAGAATGTGCTTGAAGTTGGATTCGTCACATTTTCCCCTTCGCTCCAGTTCAAGAAGTAATTCAGTGCCATTTTTAGGCACTTGTAGATTAGGGGTATCCAAATTACCATTGTTCGATGCATTGGAGCTCTGGTTCCACCTCTGCCATGCAGCAAGCAAAGCACCACCAGGAACTTCCCCAGCTTCTTCTACAGTCCAGATATTGGGGTCGAGAGGGTGAGTAACTTGGTAGGATTCATTCAATAGGAATGACAAGGCTTCAACATCACTGTCTGTTAACTGGGATCCAATGGCATCAAACACCCGGTGCAGAGAAAGCATGCCATAGTATTCCAGGCATTCTTCCTCCTCCCAAGAGTGACAGAAAACTGGCTTTCTGACTGGAGCCATAGCGGTGAACAACTTCAGGAGGTGAAAATTCAAAATACTCCTGAAAAAAACAAACATATCCAAAAACAAAAGGTATTAAAAAAAAAGAAAGAAGAAGATGGAAGTGTCATTATAAAAACAGACTAAGGCTTTTGAATAGGAATAGTGCACATACTGGCATTTAGGTTTCCCAAATGGCACTAGGCATGTTTCCATGGACATATGCAGATTTTACATCCATATTTTAAAGGACAGTAAAAAAGAAGTGAATAGAAGCTGATCTGCAGTTCCCAGCAGTGCTGCTACACAATGAACAAAGCTGCCACCACCGAAGCTAGTAACAGCTGATTAGTGGGGGTGCTGGACTGCCACCGGTCTAATATTGAGGACCTATCCGAGGGATAGGTCATCAATATTTTATGCCTAGATAGCCCCTTAGCAACAATTAAACTCTAACAACATTATAAGAATCAATGAAAATATAATAATGAAAAAGTGGATTCAAAACAAATCCAGATATTATTCAGGTACATTTTAAGTACTCCTCTTTAACAAGTATTTTAAGGAAATTTTATTTCCATATCGTATAAAAGACTAACAAAAAAAACCTGCTAACAGCCATATAATGCACCTTTTTGGGATTTCTGCTCTCTCACCAAGGCGTTATATGGTACTTTTTTCCTAGAGCAACAGAAAGTGCAGAGATTTACTAGCACAGCTCTGTGAACAGCATGCTTAATGATCAATAAACCAGGAGTAATCCCATCCATAAGACACTCATTAATCACTTCTGACTTCATTACACCACAAGTGAATCATAGATATTCAACATCCTGACAAAGGTGTCTTAATAAGGAGACAGAAAATATAGCTCATTTCTGTCAATCTATAAATATACAACAGGTGTTAATCTAACACTGCGCTGATCAATGATGTCCATACAACCCTTAATATTAATCCAATACCCTGGTGTGTCTTACACGTACAAATAAAGCATAGACTGTTTCACCCACAGGTCCTCTTGTAAAAAGATGATTCTATCCCATTTGCAGTCTCAGAACTTGCTCCACACACAAAGCAATCCACACTGCATGTGAAAATGTCAATCGGGTCTGCCCATCAACACTACAGAAAATGGGACACCAGAGATGACTTAGTAGCGGTAAATTACTATACGTCAGATATTACATTATAGAGGATGTGGAAATAGAATTCCTTCTGACCTTTAGGATGCAGCAGCTAATAAGTTAATGTCTATCACATCAGCAAAAGGCACCAAAATTGCTTGGTTCTGATAAGTAGCCAGTCTTTGGCCACCATAAAGAAGTAGGTTTCACAAAATTGGGGCATAGCTCGTCATCTGAAATTTGGATTATTTACTAATCGCCAAGGGTCTGACTGCTGGGACCTCGACCAATCCCGAGAACCAGAACCCTGAAGAGCCATGTCTAAATGAAGCGGTGGTCGATCATGCGCACTGTGCTCCATCCGTTCTTAATGGAATCGCTGGAGATAGACTGTTGAGATCAGCTGGTCTTCGGCACGCTCATGACAATAACTCGAGTGGCAGTGTGCATGATCGTCCACCGCTCCATAGGAACTCCTTTAACCAGACATTTGCTCAAGAGTCCAGAAAAATTATTAAATTATCCAGTGAAAAGTCCTCTTTAAAGGGAACCCGTCAACAGTTTTTTCACTTATAAACCCTGCGCTTCCCAAGATCATGTCAATAGGGTTCCTGCAACCTCTTTATATCAGAGCTGCCCTTACATACCTCCGAAAACGTGTTTTATTCATGTTCCGCATGTAAATTAAGCAGTCAGATGCGATGGGTGTCTCCAGATGGCAATCGGCACCGCCCTGGTCTCTTCAAATGCCGCCTCTTCTCTCTGGATGTAAGCTGATGACATCTCTATGTCATAGTGCCCAAAGTCTAACACCGGGGCAGTGGAATCAGATCGGCAGAGTAAAGTCAAGTCACCAGCTCCCTGGCTGTTCAATAGGGCAGAGTGAAGCGCGTCTGCGCAGCTCTCCGATTCCACTGTGCAGCTCTCCGATTCCACTGTGCAAACGCGAGATTTCGGGCTCTGTGTGGATGACGTCTCTACTTGCACCCAGAGGGAAGAGGTGGTGTTTGAAGGGACCGGAGCTGCGCTGATCACAATCTGGAGACACCCATCGGACCAGACAGTGCAATTTCCATGCAGTGTGGGACACGTATAAAACACAATTTTGGAGGTATGCAGGAGCACCTCAGGGGACATAAAGGGGTTGTAATAACCCCATTCAGATGATTTCAAAAGGTGATGGGAACGGTTTATAAGCTAATAGACCAATGACAGATTCCCTTTAAGTATAGGCCATCAAATGTTATAGACCTGTACAGCCCCTTTAATTATATGCATATGTGATACTTCATACATGTAACAGGTAGGTTCACTTTATGTGATTACATACATATGTAAGTATCTGAAACGTGGCTTCATTTATTGAGGTTATAATAATCCAGCAATTAGCAATCCAACTAAGGTATCTAATAAAATTAATCATTCTAGTCACGTTTTGCAAGGGCAGAGTGCAACATGTGGTGACAGACCCTTAACAATGGTAATATGCCAGACTGTTACTACTCGTGCATTAGTCAATGTAACTATTCTACTTGGGGTGGGTGGACAAGTCACATTTGCTCACCATTGTATTGAGACACCTAATACACTACTGAAGGTAAGGACTCAGCAGAGTAGTTATTTACTCCAGGAAGTCATGTCATAGCTATATATAGTTTTGTAGGATTTGCTGCATTATCTCCCTATAAATATCCTTGTAAATGCTGCTCACCTGCCCACAGACTGACTGAATGATGCATGCTGTATGAACACCAACGCAGAGCGAGCTGTCAGTCCCTGTGTGTGGGTGAAGGAAGCCAGATTTACGCAAACTTACAAGCATAAATTCACATAAAGCTATAAATTACACAAACTTGGTGGCAATCCTCTGTCCTTGTTGCAGAGCAGTTTTAAGCCGGTTACACAGTCATACTTCAGGAATTCAACACCCTGTTCCCTACCGAAGCGCTTTAATTCCAGTGATTACTGTACAAAACTATGCCGGGTTCAATTTAATCATAACATGTGACTTCTGTGTCATTACTGTTACATCACTTGGGCAGTGTTCACACTCCATTGTCTGTTCTGTTTTGAGAAACAGGCAAAACGAATGTCCAAAAATCGATTAGTTGTGTAACTGAAGTAAATGGAAGCAGAGGGGCCCTACTGTTTTATATGGGGTCTGTCTGGGAAATAAGAAAATGTTTGCCTGAAGAATTTATTTTAAGTTCTAAAAATAAGCATTAGGCTGGGTGCCCACGTAGCGTTTTCCAAGCGTTTATGCTGCGGAATTTCCGCAGCGGAAACGCTTGTGAAACGCTAGGTAATCCGCACCCCATGGTCCCCAAGGGGATTCCGCATGTTCTATGCACATGCTGCGGATTTTTCCGCAGCGTTTATGCTGCGTACAAAAATCCGCAGCATGTCATTTAATTTTGCGGAAGCGCAGCGGAACTCCCGCCATTGGCTTGCATTGAAACGCATAGAAACCGCGACTGTACATTTGTACAAGCGGCTTCTATGCGTCTCTATGTGCGGATGGTACCCAGTTCTGGAGGAGAGGAGACTCTCATCCAGACCTGGGTACCATTGTACCTGTAAAAAAAGAATAAAATAACAAATAAAGTTTATACTCACCTTTCCGAAGGCTTTTCTCTGAATGCCGGCACCGCTTGAGGACCTGCGGTGACGTCACAGTCATGTGACGGCAGGCCCTTCACCGCTCTGTCTCGCGATATGCCGGCAGCCGGGAACCAGACAGGAACGAGCGCTGCTGCACACACCGGGGCCTCGGGGGTGAGTATAGCTTTATTTGTTTTAATTTTTACGGTTCACACTGTATAAATCCATGCCGTTTGCATGGATTTATATAGTGTGACCTAGTTGTCAAGCACTTTCCAAGTGATGCTATCGCCTGGAAAGCGCTTGTCAATCTGCATGAGGAAACGCATGTGAATCCGCATGTATTCTGCAGGAAAAACACATGCCCAATCTACATGCGTTTTTTCTGCCAGGGAGATGCAGAAATTTTCTGCTTCATTTCTGCATCGTGGGCACATAGCCTAAGGTTGTGTGCCCACGATGCATTTTTTAAGTGTTTCCGCAGAGGCAAAAACGCTGCAGAAACGCTTAAAAGACGCATGGTAGAAGGCCTGCCATGGTCCCCAATGATAATCCGCATGTGCTGGGCACATGCTGCGGAAATTTCTGCTGCGGATTCTCATTGCGGAAAAAAACGCAGCACTACCAATTATTTTGCGGAAGCGCTGCGTTTTCGCCGCCATTGACTTGCATTAGAACGCCTGGATTCCGCTTCACTAGATAAGCACATGCGGAATACATGCGTTCCAGTGTGCGGATGGTACCCAGGTCTAGAGGAGACTCTCCTCCGGACCCGGGTACCATAGAAAACTGTGAAAAAAATAATAAAATAAAAAATAAAGATTATATTTACCTACTGGCAGCCCCCGCTCTCCTTGTCTTCACTTGCCGGCATCAAGCAATGGACTGAAGGACCTGCGCTGACGTCATAGTCATGTGACGGGTCACGCGACGCTGACGCCGGCAGGTCCTTCAGTGTACCGCTGCCGGCAAGGGAGAACGAAGGGAATCAAGACACTGGGGGCCATCGGAAGGTAAGTATATATTTATTTTTTACCATTCTTTTCGGTCACAATATATAAATCCATGCCGTTTGCAAGGATTTATATAGTGTGACCAAGTTGACAAGCACTTTCCAAGTGATGCTAAAATCGCTTGGAAAGCGCTTGTCAACCCGCATTTGGAAATGCATGTGAAGAATGCTTCACTTCCGCATGTCCCTGGCAGGAAAACGCACGTACAATCCGCATGCGTTTTTTTCTGCCAGGGAGATGCAGAAACGCTCAGGAAAAAATGCGGAGCATTTCTGCATCGTGGGCACATAGCCTAAGGCTGTGTGCCCACGTAGCATTTTTCAAGCGTATATGCTGCGGAATTTCCGCAGCGTAAACGCTTGAAAAACGCATGTATATCCGCACCCCATGGTCCCCAATGGGATTCCGCAACTTCTATGCACATGCTGCGGATTTTTCCGCAGCGTTTATGCCGCGTTCAAAAATCCGCAGCATGTCATTTAATTTTGCGTTTCCGCAAGCGGAATTGCCTTAGTCCAATGCATTAAAAACGCAAGGCAATTCCGCATGTGGAAAACGCGTGATAAACGCGCGAAAAATGCGCGATAAACGCGTGCGGAATTCCGCATGCGTTTTTCCGGGAGAGGACTTGCATTTATGCAGCAGAAATTTTCTGCTTCATAAATGCAACGTGGGCACATAGCCTAAAACAGACGGACTCCATATATTAATCAATAGGGCACGTCTGCTTCCGTTTGAAACTGAAGTGCACAAGATGCTAATTCTGTTTGCCTGTTCAGTTTGTTTGCTCCAAATGTAACAGATGGAATAAAGAGGTATTGTTAAGTTATTATTATTTTTTTAGTTAGACAGCATGAACATCAGCAAGTTTGCAATTGGCTTGCTTTTTCTATCTGATGTCATTCTCTTGCAATTACAGCTTTTATCTTTCATAGTGTACAGCTAGTTTCCATGGAGCTCAGCCACCAATGTTTGCCCAGACCAAGACAGCACAGTAGTTACATTCCTGGACAGAATTTAACTCCTAATATCCAAGCCACCTCCCTCCAGCAGTTCGCTGCTCACCTCCCTCCCAGCTTCCTAGGAGCTGCTATTATCAATCTTGCATGATCACCAGCCTGCAGCCTTTAGATCAGGTCTCAGAATCACATGCTGGAGCTGTGTGCTTGATCAAATACCCAGTTATCTCTATATGTAAATATAGTGATAACAGAGTAGAAGCCAGAGCAAAATCACTGATAACTGAATGTTATAGCAGAACTTGTGCTGAGCTTCATAGTTCTAATACTGCAGCTTTGCTGCTCAACAGAAAGGTCACTCAAAGAATAGAGCCTGCCCCAGACCACAAAAAGTGGGGAGACTGTAAGGAGAATGCATAGCTCTGAGCTGCTCAAGAGACAATGTGAGAATAACCATTTCAATGGACATATGAACAGAGTATAATGTGTAGCAAATGCCCATTTGCACAAGGGTTTATCAATGCTGATAATTTTTAGGACATTATTAGAGATGAGTGAATCGATTTTCAGGACCTCAGTCCAGCAACTACGTCACTATTCTGTGGCCCCCGGATGGGATCCCCTGTGAACCATTTCCTACCTGCCGAAATACCCAGCACCTCCGAGTAGTAAGCCCGATGTGACTTCCATATCACGCCTCAACAATGAAGTCACTCTTACAAATCTGAAGAGGCCAAAACCAAAGAAAAGAAACAATCCAACATCCCAATATCAAATATTAATGCAAAAATCTTTACTCAAAGACCAGATGTACGGAAAAAACTACACGCATGTAAACAGTAGGCACGCGTGCAGGGATCAACGACTAGGGTTAGCCAATAATAATGCAGGCACAGCATTAATAGAAGTGCCGTTTGTAATAAAAAAAAAAACAAATATATATATATATATATATATATATATATATATATATATATATTTTTTTTTTTTTTTTTATTAATAATGAACAACAAGAAGGATATATACCTTAATAGATAGGCCAAATGGAAGGCAGTAGGATCTCTGCGTGACCGCGTGCCCACCCTGACGCGCGTTTTGGCACGAGCCTTTTTCAACGGGCCGAAATACCCAGCGCCTCCTCTGATTACTAAGCCCGATGCGACTTCCATATCACGCCTCAACAATGAAGTCACTCTAGGCCTACAAATCAGAAAAGGCGCTGGGAATTCTGTCAGGTAGGAGGTGGTTCTCAGGGCTCCTGTCCGGTGGCCGAGGAATACTGACTAGGGCCGATTCGCTCAACTCTAGTCATCATAAAAATTAAAAAAATTTAAAAAAAAGACTCCGCGATGGACCAGGGGAGGGTGAGTAATGCTCAATTTGTTTATATATTAAAATACACACACACACACACACACACCAAAACAACTGCAGAAAGGGGTTTTCCAAATCCAGAAAAACCCTTTAAATGAGTGCATTTATATTTTTATTTTTATGTAAAACTTTGGCAGAAGACATTTTTTTAAATGGGCTGTCTGGTTAAACTATATCATCTCTAATAGGTCCTCACTAGTGATGAGTGGAAGTGTTCACTACTTGAGTTTACATAGTGTATGTCAGGCAATCCCCGCATGTTTTGTGGCTGTCTAACAGCAGCGGAATATGCGGGGCCTCGAAGACATCGTTAGAGCATCCACGATATTCGGTGCATACCCAAGCACCCTAGGCAAACTCGAGTAGAGAACACTTGCGCTCATCACTAGTCCTCACCATGAGATCGGTGGGGGATCCGACGCCCTCAATTGTTGCTGGATGTAAACATCGTACAGAGCGATTAGTAAGAGTGCCACGTATCAGACCACCATAGAGGTGCTATAGAAGACCCATCTTTCACAATTGGTCTCTCATATCGAGTACGTGGACAGCCCCTTTAAATAACTTGGAGAAAACTTTTTAAAAGAGTATATCCAGAACTATTTATTTACTATAGGCCAAAAAACTAACAGGTAGATGCTACTGGCACCGGTCCCCGACCACTGCTGCCAGCGATTCAACTGCTCCCCGTCAGCAGAGCAGACCAGCTCTTCTGCTTTGCTCTGTTGACAGGGCATGACTGCTGATTGACAGCAATAAATGTAGAACTGTACGGTACTCCTGGTAGGAGAGTAAGATGCCCAAGAAGGGTTCCAACCCGTGAGTCAATAGTAGAGGAATAACTTGGCACTCAAATAGGATAAAAAGTGCTCAAGATTTATTGGCAATCCATACAATGTAACGTTTCGGTCTTATTTAGACATTCATCAGAACTGATTGCCCTATATAGAGGAGGATGGACTGTCCATTGGCAGCGCTGTGTAGCTGTAGCATTTCAGACGCTGTTGGATTGTGCTGATTGACAGCAGTCTTCCTGCAGTTAGCATGGAGCTGACTGTCAATCAGCATGTCAGCAGTCACGCAAGGTAAACAGAGCGGAGGAGAAGCCGCTGCTCTATCGACACGTCAGAAGCAGTCTGTGACAGCAGAGGTCACAACAGACAGGTAGGCATCAACTACTGATATTACTACCTTATGTATATAGTGTATTGTCTAGTGTGCCCTTAAGGCAATTAAATATATAATTTAACCTTGGGCTGCTCTTTTGTCTTGATCCACGAACCCACATGCTACTGGGGCTGGTTTCTGGCCCGATATAATCCCGTTACGGACCGGGGCTTATGTCTAATAGGAACTGGTGGCAGCTCTACCTCTACCAGGCTAAGGTTCTGCTTCACTGGGGTCAGTTAGAGGGGCCTTTCAGCCTGTCAGGGGTGTGAGCAAGTGTGGTGCCACCTCTTCTCACTCCCAGTACCTTTCTGGGCCCGTGTGGACAGGGAGTGTCTGTGTAGAACTGTACCAATCTGACTTGACGTATCCCCGAGGGGGTGCGGAACGTCATGTTGGTGTAAACTGCGATCATATCACGTGATCCGTCTGACGAAATAGCAGCGGTGGGATTCTGTGTGATCTCTCTGGTGCCACATGTGATGAATCCCACCGCTGCCACCACGCCTCACGTCGCTAAATACGTCAGACGGATCACATGATATGGATCCGCACTTTGCACCAATGTGACGCTCCGCACCTCCTCGGGGGCACGCAAGGTCAGATTAGTACAGTTCTTAATACCGATATACTTGTAGTATTTTTATTCCTGTGACAGGTTGGACGCCCGAGCGGTCCCATAGGGAATAAATGGAGCGGAGGTCCGATCTGAATAAAATTGCCCCCGTTCTGCCAATTAGTATGGCCCCTACCCCTAAAAAAAATGTAAAAAAAACCAACACATCACTACCTCCTTTAGCGATCACTTTGTGCCCACCGATCCTTGCGTGACATTTTGCTGACTGGCATTAAGGTTGCACTGACTGGAGTCACATGACCCGGATTACGTGCGACCTTCGCCCCCGGAGACGGGCGCCCGCTGGCAGGAAGTGCCCCCACAGGTAAGAGCCAGGCCCAGATGGATGGGCGGACGGCTCTCACTCCACACACTGTCATTAAGCACAGGCAGGATAATGGCTGCTCAGCCTCCTCTCTGCCGCCATCACCATTAACCCCTGCTGGGAGGCACAACACCACCAATCATTACTGCTCGGCCATTACCGGGCAGGACAGGAAGAAAGGACTAAAAAGCGTTATTACCCCTCACTATGGAGGCGGTACCGCCACCATTACCGCACCAGGGCGGCGACCACAGCAAGGAGGAGGATTATTTACCTCAGGAAACCGTCCGCCATGTCACCCAGAGCCTTGTCAGCCCAATAATAACCGTCTACCCGTTCTCTCTCACATACACACACACAGCCGCTTACCGTAAACAGCCGTCAACGATAAATAACACGAGCCGCGGTCCGGTTACCTCAGCTTTTCTGGCAGATTCCAAGCGAATGACGCGCAAGCGCAGAAACCACCACTGCGTCACTGACTGTCAGCTTAGAAACCACGCCCCTTTTTTTCCTTCCCCCGAACCGCCATCTCGTGACAGACGCATGCGCAAGAGAGCAGCTGTAATGCGCAGTCACGCAGCAGGAGACGACTTTCCCACGTGACTTACTACTAGACGTTTACGTAAATCCCTGCTATTCACAAAGGACAGCTGCGCCACGTACAATGCGTACGGCGCTGATGGGTTGCTATGGCGATAGTGTACAGCGGCCTTGTCTTTGGTGCAAGGCCTGCGCTGCTACTTTGAATACCTTTTGGGGGGCGATTTTTTTTTTCTTATGTAATTGGGGTTAACAACAAATTTTTGCGATTGGGTTTTATTAAACATTTTGCACCGTTTGCCTTTTATAGCCTCTTTGTTGTTGAGCTAACTGAGAGACTGTTAGCGAGCTCCCTAAAAGCCGCGATATAGGGAGCTTGTAAATCTTTTATCATTTTTTCTGGGGGGGATTTATGACCACAGACCACATTAAAGTTAACTGTGCAGCAAAACGGCCTAAAAAAGTCAAACCGCACAACGTTTTCAATGAAACCCAATAGCAAAAATGACTTTTTAACCCAAAATACTTGCATTTAAATTAAAAAAAAATATTCCCAAAGGTGGATAATCCCTTTAAAGACACCATTGACAACAATAATAAAGCCTTACCTCCCAATTTCTGCAGAAGCAAAAGAGGGACAAACCGTGCGGTGCACGTAGCGCCCTGCGGCAAATTTTCACCGCTCCCCTAGCCACACTCATTTACCATTTCTTTAAAAAAAAAACTATTTTTTACGTGTTTTTTTTTTTAGGCTCCACATAAAAACCTCTAGATTAAAAAAAAAAACAACATACCATTCAGACGCATCTTTAGACCACAGGGGGCGCAATTTTCATTAAATCACATCCACGTTGCTTGGACAGTTAAACAGGAGAATTTCTGTGCAAAAAAAAAAAGCAGGAGAAAAAGCGCCGCATTTACGTTACATGTGAACACGGTCTGAATATCCAAGCAAAGTGCATGGAATTCCATGAAAACTCTGCCATTTTTGGTGCATGTAACGGCCTCAGCGTTATATTTTTTATGGGTTTAATGGAGAAAAAAAAACAGGACTGACGTAAGCAGCTGGCGAACCTGGGCAGGTGCTGGGACCCCAGATTTCCATTGGAGACATATGAAGCGCATGTATGGCGTATGGGCAGACTGTATGTGTGGAGCGGGCTCAGGAGCTGACCCCATAAATCGCGTATTCTGGTGGCGTTATACAGCCAGCATCAAAGTTAACTCCTGACATGCTGCTGCTAATCATGACAGCAGCATTTAAGAGGTTGGAAATGGGGAGGGGGGATAAGAGTAGCTCCAGACGCCCATTGGCCCCTTGTAACTTGATTGTAGGGTGCCAATGGCATTGTTATGGGGGCTACCGGAGGCCAGTAGCGCACGTTTAAGTCTCCTAGAGGGACACAAAAAAGTAAAAAAGAAAAAAATATTAAGAGCACCCCCATTTCTTGAAACATAAATAAAATCTAAGAAAAAAAAAATAACATATTTGGTATCGCTGTATGCATGATTGTCTGAAATGATAAAATAACATGAATTTTATCCAACATGGTGAACTCTGAAGCAAAAACAAAAAAAATGGAAATGGTAGAATTGCTGTTTTTTGGTCAACTGACTTTCCCCACAAAAAAATGGAATATTAAGAGATGAGAAAATTCTAATGACCCCGATGTGCTATCAATGAAAAAAAAGTCATTCAACCAAAACATGGAATCGGGACTGGAGCCCAAGGACCCTCATGACCCTCATAACCCTGGAGCTTGCCCTGACTTTCAGCACGGAGGGTCAAGTATCAGGCTGTCTCTATTGGTCCTGGGGTGAGACATGTAATGACTGACAGTCTGCTCTCCAGATCTACATGTCTTACACTGGTAACACCCCCCTTTCATTTATACTAAGCTTTGGAGGCGGAGTCTCAGGGAGATCTATGTCCCGCCCATAGATCTTAACAGCTCATTTACATATTAAGAAAAACGTGGATTTCCCTGGAATAAGACATCGGATCGCAGATATCAAGATATCATTTTATTCAGCTTCCAATGACCTACGTGCCCATATAGATGGCTTAGGAGGGTTGATCCTACTGACAGATTCCTTTTAAGAATTTCTTACGTGTTTCTAAACCAGGTTATATTATTTTATACTGTTTTATATTTGAGCTATTTATATCAAACTACATTTTATAATGTTTTTCTTCCATCCCAGGATTTTAGAGATGTTCACTTACATCCGAGCGTTTAGAGAAGGGATTTTTTCCAGATTTTTTTTTTTTTTCAATCTTTAGCAAATCATAAGAGCTCTTCTCTGCACCTATAAAATGTTGTAAGGTAAAGTATTATTGTAAGTGTAAATGGCAGGTGTTTGAGAATGACTAGATGTGAAGAACACTGGAAATGGTAGCGATGAATTGAGCAGGAAATGGTAGGGTAACTGGCGTGACAGCACATTATCTGGTGTGAGCGCAACGTTAGGAAAGAAGTCTATAGATTAAAGGGGGCATCGCCAGATTGTTCTTATAAAGGTTGGAAATTGACTGTCAAAGCAAAAAAAAAAGGGTAAAAAATAAATAAAAATAAAAATAAATAATAAAAAAGCAAGAATAAAAGAAACAGCTAAAACTAAAGTTTGCAGTATATGGCTGGATTATAGATTGTATAGAAAGCTATAGATTAAAGGGGATATCGCCAGATTGTTTTTATAAAGGTTGGAAATTGACTGTCAAAGGAAAAATAAAGGATAAAAAAATAAACAAAAATAGAAATAAAAAAAATAAAAAAAGAAAGAATAAAAAACATAGCTATAACTAAAGATTACAGTATATTGCTGGATTATGGATTGTATAGAAAGCTATAGATTAAAGGGGATATCGTCAGATTGTTTTTATAAAGGTTGGAAATTGACTGTCAAAGGAAAAATAAAGGGTAAAAAAATAAACAAAAATAGAAATAAAAAAAAATAAAAAAAGAAAGAATAAAAAACATAGCTATAACTAAAGATTACAGTATATTGCTGGATTATGGATTGTATAGAAAGCTATAGATTAAAGGGGATATCGTCAGATTGTTTTTATAAAGGTTGGAAATTGACTGTGAAATAAAAAAAAAAAGATAAACAAAAATAGGAAAAAAAGAAAAGAAACAGCTAAAACTAAAGTTTTGTGTACATGGCTGGATTATGCATTCTATAGAATCCTGTACATTAAAGGGAATGTTAACAGATTGTTTTTGTAAGGGTTCGTGCACAGGACCAGTCCGAGCGCTTTCTGTATAAAAAACTGACAGCATTCAGTCCAATGTTATTCAATGGGACAGTGCAGATGAGCCATTTTTCTCACTGACCGAATCTGCGCGTGAAAAAAATCGCAGCATGCGCTAGTTTCTTCTGTAAATCGGACCCAACTCTATGGGTGCAAGGAAAAAATTGGACACACGGATTAGCATGCGATTTTTATGGATTCATTCAGGCTCGGACTGGCCGATCGGAGAACAGGAGAATCCTCCGGTAGGCCCACTTATATAAACAGTAGTTGGCACAATACACTTGATTTTCTATATACAGACAATGACACCATCTCATCATTCATTTAATAAACTACTTAGAAGCAAAGGTAAATTAGTGAATAAGGGTAATGTAATAATTACAGGGAGCTGAACAGAGTCAATGTTACTGGTGGGCCCATGCCACCCAGTCTGACACTGGATACATTGCAATTCTGTAACATAGAAACTGTAAATGGTCCTGTGAATGATTAATAGCTGCTGTTGTACAAAAAAAATGGATTGTATACATATAACAAGTGAGAAAAAAATGGTCCCACTTTTCTGAATGAAACGGACCAATTTTTATATGCTCGTATGAACCTACTCTAAAGGTTGGGAATTGACTGGCAAAGCGAGAAAAAAAAGGTTAAAATAATAAACAAAAATAGAAAGAAATATAAAAAAAGCAATAAATATATATATAAAACAAAAATGTAAAAAAAAAAAAAACACAGCTAAAACTAAGGTTTCCTGTACATGACTGGATTATGGAGTCTATAGATTCTAATGAGACAGATTGTTTTTTGCAGGGAAAGCTAAAAAGGTTAAAAAATAAACAGAAATAGAAGAAAAACTGGAAAAAAAAAATAAAGCAAAACTATGAAGAAATAAGACTAAAAGAAAAAGAGAGCAAAACTAAGGTTTGGTGTACATGGCTGAATTATGGATTCTATAAGCGTCTATAGATTAAAGGAGGTATCACCAAATTGGTTTTGTAAAGGTTGGAAATTGACTGGCAAAGCAAAAAAAGGAAAAATAAAAAAAAAAAATAGAAAAAAAACAACCCCCAAAAAAAACAAAGAATAAATAAAACTAAAGTAATACAAGAATAAAAATAAAGAACTAAAACTAAGGTTTGGTGTACATGGCTGGATTATGGATTCTATAGACTTCTATAAATTAAAGGAGGTATTACCAGATTGGTTTTGGAAATTGGAAGGCTGGAAATTGACTGGCAAAGCAAAACAAGTAAAAAATATATATATATATATATATATATATATATATATATATATATATATATATATATATATGGGAAAAAAAGCAAAACAAAGAATAATAAAACTAAAAGAATACAAGAAAAAAAAAACAAAGCAAAGAACTAAACTCAGGTTGGTGTACATGGCTGGATTATGGATTCTATAGACGTCTATAGATTAAAGGGGGTATCTGCAGATTGGTTTTGTAAAGGTTGGAAATAAACTGACAAAGCAAAAAAAGCTTAAAAAAAGTTTAAAAAAAACAGAAATAAATAGTAAAAACGAAGGATTCGTGTACATGACTTTATCATGGATTCAAATTGTACAAAGCATGTTTATACGGTGAATAATAATGGGCAAATTTTGGGTTTTGCTTTTTTTCCTCCATTACTTACAAAAGCCATATCTTTTTTTTCCCAATGACATAGCCATATGAGAATTTTTTTTTTTTTCGTGGAATAAGTTGTAGTTTTGTATGACACCAGTCACTTTATCATATAATGTACTGAAAAACAAGAACACATAATGGTAGTAAAACAAAATATATATATTGCTATTGTTTTTTGGGTTTCATTTTTGCAGGATTTAAAATTGATTTGTCAACGTGATTCTCCATGTCTGTATGATAACAATACCAAACTGGTATAGGTTTTTTTTTTTTTAACATTTTGGTATTTTTTTTAAAGATTAAGAACTTTAAAGTTGAAACCGGAGGTTTACATACAGTATATAAAAAGACACATGTGCATGTTTTTCTCAATATCTGACATGAAATCAGAATAAACCTTTCTCATTTTAGGTCAGTTAGGATTACCATAATTTTTAATATTTGCCAAATGCCAGAATAATGAGAGAGAGAGAAAATGTTTTAAGACATTTTTATTACTTCTGCAAAGTCAAAAGTTTCCATACATTTTATTAGTATTTGGTACCATTGCCCTTAAACTGAATGACTTGGGTGAAACGTTTGGGATCTCCTTCCACAAGCTTCTCTCAATAGTTGGTCGGAATTTGGGCCCATTCCTCCTGACAAAACTGGTGTAACTGATCCAGGTTTGTAGGTCTCCTTGCTCGCAGCCTTTTCAGCTTTGCCCATAAATTTTCAATAGGATTGAGATCAGGGCTTTGTGATGGCCACTCCAAAACATTGACTTTGTTATCCTTAATCCACTTTGTTACCATTTTGGCAGTATGCTTCGGGTCACTGCCCATTTGGAAGACCCATTTCCGCCCAAGCTTTAATTTCCTGGCTGATGTCTTGAGATGTTGCTTCAGTATTGCCACATGATCTTCTTTTCTCATGATGCCATCTTTTGTGTGAAGTGCACCAGTCCCTCCTGCAGCAAAACAACCCCACAACATGATGCTGCCCCCCCCATGTTTCACAGTTGGGATGGTGTTCTTAGGCTTACAAGCTTCTCCCCTTTTCCTCCAAACATAACTATGGTCATTATGCCCAAAAAGTTGAATTTTAGTTTCATCAGACCACAGGACATTCTCCAAAAAATAAGATCTTTGTTCCTGTGTGCATTTGCAAACATTAATTTGGCTTTTTATGTTTCTTTTGGAGTAATGGCTTCTTCCTGGCAGAGAGGCCTTTCAGCCCATGTTGATACAGCACTCGTTTCACTGTGGATATTGACACAATCTTACCAGCTTCTGCTATCATCGTCACAAGGTCTTTTGCTTTTGTCCTTGGGTTGATATGCACATGTCGCACCAAAGCACGTTCATCTTTGGGGCACAGAACCCATCTCCTTCCTGAGCGGTATGATGGCTGGACATTCCCATCTTGTTTGTACTTGCGTATAATTGTTTGTACACATGAACAAGGCACCTTCAGGTACCTTGAAATTGTACCCAAGGATGAGACAGACTTGTGCAAGTCCACAATTCTCTTCCTGATATCTTGGCTGATTTCTGTAGACTTTCCCATTATGCTACACAAAGAAGCAGTGTGTTTCAGATGTGCATTAAAATACATCCACAGGTGTGTCTCTAATTAACTCAGATGTTGCCAAAAAAATTATCAGAAGCTTCCAAACACATGACATCATAATATGACCAGTCCAGAATTGTTTAAAGGCATAGTAACCTTAGTGTATGACTTTGCAGTGAGTAATAAAAATGACTGAAAACATTCTCTCTCTCTCATTATTCTGGCATTTGGCAAATATTAAAAATTATGGTAATCCTAACTGACCTAAAAAAATGGGAAAGGTTTATTTCATGTGAGATATTGAGAAAAACATGCAGATGTGTCTTTTTATATGGTGTATGGAAACTCCTGGTTTCAACTGTATATATATATATATATATATATATATATATATATATATATATATATATATATATATACAGTACAGACCAAAAGTTTGGACACACCTTCTCATTTAAAGATTTTTCTGTATTTTCATGACTATGAAAAATGTACATTCACACTGAAGGCATCAAAACTATGAATTAACACATGTGGAATTATATACTTAACAAAAAAGTGTGAAACAACTAAAATTATGTCTTATATTCTAGGTTCTTCAAAGTAGCCACCTTTTGCTTTGATGACTGCTTTGCACACTCTTGGCATTCTCTTGATGAGCTTCAAGAGGTAGTCACCGGAAATGATTTTCACTTCACAGGTGTGCCCTGTCAGGTTTAATAAGTGGGATTTCTTGCCTTATAAATGGGGTTGGGACCATCAGTTGTGCTGTGCAGAAGTCTGATGGATACACAGCTGATAGTCCTACTGAATAGACTGTTAGAATTTGTATTATGGTAAGAAAAAAGCAGCTATGTAAAGAAAAACGAGAGGCCATCATTACTTTAAGAAATGAAGGTCAGTCAGTCCAAAAAATTGGGCAAACTTTGAAAGTGTCCCCAAGTGCAGTTGCAAAAAACATCAAGCGCTACAAAGAAACTGGCTCACATGAGGACCGCCCCAGGAAAGGAAGACCAAGAGTCACCTCTGCTTCTGAGGATAAGTTTATCCGAGTCACAAGCCTCAGAAATGACAGGTTAACAGCAGCTCAGATTAGAGACCAGGTCAATGCCACACAGAGTTCTAGCAGCAGACACATCTCTACAACAACTGTTAAGAGGAGACTTTGTGCAGCAGACCTTCATGGTAAAATAGCTGCTAGGAAACAACTGCTAAGGACAGGCAACAAGCAGAAGAGACTTGTTTGGGCTAAAGAACACAATGAATGGACATTAGACCAGTGCAAATCTGTGCTTTGGTCTGATGAGTTCAAATTTGAGATCTTTGGTTCCAACAACCGTATCTTTGTGCGATGCAGAAAAGGTGAACAGATGGACTCTACATGCCTGGTTCCCACCGTGAAGCATGGAGGAGGAGGTGTGATGGTGTGGGGGTGCTTTGCTGGTGACACTATTGGGGATTTATTCAAAATTGAAGGCATACTGAACCAGCATGGCTACCACAGCATCTTGCAGCGGCATGCTATTCCATCCAGTTTGCGTTTAGTTGGACCACCATTTATTTTTTAACAGGACAATGACCCCAAACACACCTCCAGGCTGTGTAAGGGCTATTTGACCAAGAAGGAGAGTGATGGGTGCTACACCAGATGACCTGGCCTCCACAGTCACCAGACCTGAACCCAATCGAGGTGGTTTGAGGTGAGCTGGACCGCAGAGTGAAGGCAAAAGGGCCAACAAGTGCTAAGCATCTCTGGGAACTCCTTCAAGATTGTTGTAAGACCATTTCCGGTGACTACCTCTTGAAGCTCATCAAGAGAATGCCAAGAGTGTGCAAAGCAGTCATCAAAGCAAAAGGTGGCTACTTTGAAGAACCTAGAATATAAGACATATTTTCAGTTGTTTCACACTTTTTTGTTAAGTATATAATTCCACATGTGTTCATTCATAGTTTTGATGCCTTCAGTATGAATGTAGAATTTTCATAGTCATGAAAATACAGAAAAATCTTTAAATGAGAAGGTGTGTCCAAACTTTTGGCCTGTACTGTATATATGTATATATATATATATATATATATATATATATATATATATATATATATATATATATATATGTATATATACAGTTTAAACCAGAAGTTTCCATATATATATATATATGTATATATTTGTTGATCTGTAGTTTGTATTGGTGCCACTTTGGGGTACATACAATGTTTTGCTAATTGTATTGCTATTTTTTCGGTAGGACTAGAAGTGCAATTTTTCTTTATGGTGTTTAGAGAATGGGTTAAATAATGTTATACTTTGATAGATTGGACTTTCAATACCAAATATGCTTATTGTTTTTATTTATTTATTTTCATTTTATAGGGGAAAAAAGGGTTATTTGAAACGTTATTATTAAAAAAAATGTTATTTTTTTGTCCCCTAAGGGGACTAGAACAGGAAATGTTTAGTATTGTAATGTATAGTGAAAATAAGGATTTCTTATGAAGCCTGGCCACAGGTCACAATTGGGGTGAAGGCTCTGGGCGCAGGAATGGACCCCCCAAATCCCAGATGTCACTGTCAGAGATAGCGGCATATAAGTGGTTAAACAATAGCAATACCAGGCTGTATGGCGGAAGGGATTAAAAGGACTTTGTGGGACCACCAGAGTTTTTAAAGTGATAGCACATTTATTAACTTGTAAAATAAATAATAATAATAAAAGCTAAGTTTTAAGGGGATTTGGTTATTATAAGAGGGAATTTCTGTTGCCAAATTTGCAAATTGTCAGTGATGGCATTTTTGTAAACTTCATATCTGGTCTCAGTACGTCCGGAGGTCTGAGTCTATTACTTGTTTGTTAGTCATTGATAGTATTGCTTTTATATTACTGTTGGTGTTTGTACCACACAAAAGTATCCACGACGCCATCCTTCAACATAAAAACCTGCTTTATTGCTACACACGGATTCCTTTTACCTGACCCACTTGTCCCTAATTGTCTCCCTGTTGTGTTTGCCTTCGTCCCCGCTGAACCACCTATTCCAGACAAATGAATTAGAGCGGCAATTTGTCATTCGATTTCAGTCATGTGTCTCGGCTTTCTGATCGATATGCATTCTATTCCGCCATATGGGAAATAGGGATATATTACATTTTAGTTATATGACTGTGAAAATGACAAAATAATGATTAAAACTTGGTATATGTATATTTTAATGCATTAAAGGGGTTGTCCCGTGAAGAGAACTCCTGTCCGTGTACTTTTTTTGGGGCATATGGATATTATAGTGGGGGGTTAACTGTTTGGAACAAGCATCCTACATTCTTGAAAAGGATGGTATCTAGAGAGACAGCCCCTTTAATTTATGTGTTTTTTTTTAAGAGAACTGTGAATGTGGGGTGCAGGAGGGTAAAGGAGCTCTTAACTTTGTGATCCACAAGCTCCATTCACAATGCTGTCACGGCTTCATAACGGCACCTTGGCAGTAATTACAGATCTATTTTCAAACAGATTACAAATTACTAATCCGTCAAGCGCTCCACTATTGCACAAAAATATAAAGATTGGTGGCAAATTTAAGAAAAGCTGTCCAATTACTTTCAAGTCCGAATAAATAAATTAAATGCCAGTTATAACATACACAGTGTTTTGAGCACTTCCAGATATAAAAGTTTTTTCTTCTTCACATGGTTTACCCCAAGAAGAAGCCGTCAGGCGAAACCCAGGATCAGGCAAGAATTAGCATGCCATAAACATGTATGCTCTGGTTTGCTCCAGGAAGAAGCTGTCAGGCGAAACCAACCCAGGATCAGGCAAGAATTAGTGTGGCATAAACATGTATGTTCTGGTCTGACCCAGGAAGAAGCCGGTCTCTAGCTCTACTTTATGCTGCCTTCAGCCAAATTCTGGTGACGGATTCTCTTCAAATACTGTGGACATGTGTACACCGACATAGGAACCTTGCACAATCTGTGGAGGTCCAATCCCCATCGGTCAGAAGAATGTAAGGGCTGGTTCAGTGATGTGGCCCCTTTACATTTTTACTGTGCAGACCACCTTCCCATTATCCGGGTGTAAAGGGATCTTCAGCTGACTCCATTCACTGTGAATTAACTGCAGCCCCTAACCTAGCAATATGCTATCACGTTATCTGATGAGAAAACTCCTTTAAAGATAATTTTCATTAAGCTACTAAGAATAAGGGTGCATACACACTAGTCGATTATTCAAAATGAGTATCCCTAGGAGTGCTCATTTCCTGATCAGTCTATCTAAGTAGGCTGCGAATCACTGATGAACGAGCAAACTGCTTTCTTAAAAATCATCGTTCTCGGCAGCATATCATCCTGTGTAACCAGGACATGTGTTGCTGAGAAGAGTGATAATCTGTGTACACAGAACGATAATATTAACAATTGTTCTGTGCAGATACAGTACATATGTATAAGAAACGCCATGTATCGGTCTACAAGGTCAGTGCAGATGGCATTGCCCTATGCAATAAAATGAAATGTAAAAAATAAAAATTTAATTGTGGGGTGTTCCTGATATACAGCAGGTCTTGTGGGGTGTTCCCGATATACTGTACAACAGGACTTGTGGGGAGTTCACAGCATACAGCAGGCCTTGTGGGTGTTCCCTTTATATGGTGGGTCTTCTGGGGTGTTCCCGGTATACGGCAGGTCTTCTGGGGTGTTCCCGGAATAAAGCTAGTCTTGTGGGGTGTTACTGGTATACGGCAGGTCTTGTGGGGTGTTCCTGGTATACGGCAGATCTTGTGGGATGTTCCTGGTATATGGCAGATCTTGTGGGGTGTTCCCAGTATGGGGCAGGTATTGTGAGGTGTGCCTTGTATACAGTAGGTCTTCTGGGGTGTTCCCGGTATACAGCAGGTCGTATGAGGTGTTCCTGGTATATGGCATGTCTTTTGGGGTGTCCTGGTATATGGCAGGTCTTGTTAGGTATTCCTTGTATACGGCAGGTCTTGTAGAGTGTTCCCAATATACAGTGAGTTTTGTTGAGTGTTTCTGGTATATGGCAGGTCTTGTGGGATGCTCCCTGTACACAGTATGTCTTGTGGGGTGTTCCCGGTATACGGCAGGTCTCGTGGGGTGTTCTTGGTATACAGTAAGTCTTGTGTGGTGTTCCCTGTACATAGCTGGCTTTGCGGGATGTTCCGAATATATGGCAAGTCTTGTGGGATGTTCCTGATATATAGCACATCTTGTAGGGTGTGACAGAGTCACTGGTATATGAGGGGAGGTATGTGTCACACGGGTTGCTAGCCTGTATGAACTGAAACCTATAAACTTTCTGCCAGCATGTTATATGCTGAGGGTTAACTCATTTAAAGGGTGTGGCTTTATGGGAATGGCAGAGGGTGGGAGGCCATTCCCCTACCACCCCTCAGGGTGTGGGTGGAGAAGATTTAAATACTCAGTCACCATTTTTTTTTTCTGTTGTTGAGTTTGGAGAGACAAGGACTCCTGACTGGAAGGCCACAGCTCAGAGAGGAGCTGAAAGCTGTGTGGACGAACCCCACACTGCTATCGTTTATCTTTTTATTTTGTTGTTTTGCCAGTAAGGCTGTGTTTATTTTGCTGGAGCTGCAGGGCTTTATGCCACATAATAAAGCCTGCAGAGAAAACAAATGAGGCGTCTTACCACAGTTGGTGGAGAATGCGGACACTGATTAAGGTTACCAGACTCCCGGAGTCCAACAGCCCCAGGACAATCACTCCATTAACGGATACGGCACACGCCTCCGGCCCCTCGCTGGTTTAACAGTCCACACTGCAGGCTGTGTAAGCATAATATGAACATCGTCTGCCTAGGCTGCAGTCCATTGTGTAACGGGTCTGTGAGGTGGAACCTCTGAGCAACGATACAAAGGGGCAGTCCTTGTAAGGAAGCGGGTGGCTCCCAGGGTAGGCGGGCAGGTAGTCACGGCAAGTGACGGGGACAGTCTCTGGGTAGAAGGGCAGGAGGTCACGGCAAGTGACGGGGACAGTCTCTGGGTAGAAGGGCAGGAGGTCACGGCAAGTGACGGGGACAGTCTCTGGGTAGAAGGGCAGGAGATCACGGCAAGTGACGGGGACAGTCTCTTGACAGGCGGGTGGTCACAGCAAGTGACGGCTAAGCCTCCAGATAGGCTAGCAGGCGGGTAGCAGGTGGACGCTCCCAGGTGAGCGGGCAAGAGTCTCTGGAGAGGCAGGTGGTCACAGCAAGTGATGGCTAAGCCTCCAGGTAGACTAGCAGGCAGGTAGCAGGTGGACGCTCCCAGGTGAGCGGGCAAGAGTCTCTGGACAGGCAGGTAGTCACAGCAGGTGACGGCAGAGCCTCCAGGTAGGCTAGCAGGCAGGTAGCAGGCGGACGCTCCCAGGTGAGCGGGTAAGAGTCTCTGGAGAGGCAGGTGGTCACAGCACGTGACGGCAGAGCCTCCAGGTAGGCTAGCAGGCAGGTAGCAGATGGACGCTCCCAGCTGAGCGGGTAAGAGTCTCTGGACAGGCAGATGGTCACAGCACGTGACGGCAGAGCCTCCAGGTAGGCTAGCAGGCAGGTAGCAGATGAGCGCTCCCAGGTGAGCGAGCAATCAGATCCATAGACAGACTGGCAGGGCTGGTAGGCAGACTGTCGGACCGCAGGAATGCAAGTAGATAGACAAGTATCAGGCAGGTATCAAGCAGGAATCTGGCAGGTAACTTGCAGGTAACTGGCAGGTATCTGGTAACGGGACCTGAGGGCTGAAGCAGAGTGATTGGCTATGCAACAACATTGCTCGGGCACCTCCATTTTGGAGGCGGTGCCTTATATATGGTGAGGTCCTCCGGCCATTGGCCGGGGACTCCTTAGGACGGCGCGCGCGGACCCTTTAAGAGAGGGGGAGCGCGCGCACCCTAAGCACAGTAGCCGGGAAGCAGCGCGCGAGGAAGACGCCGGGCACGGAGCGGAGAGGTGAGGGGAACAGCGTCCCTGCCTAGCAGGAGGCAGGGACGCCGACGCTACAGTACCCCCCCCTTTAGGCCCCCCCTTTTTTAGGCCAGACAGAAATTTATCAAGGATGAGAGGGGCATGGATGTTCTCCCGGGGCTCCCACGTTCTCTCCTAAGGACCAAACCCTTTCTAATCCACTAGAAAAAAGGTCTTTCCTCTTACCCTTTTGGTGGCCAGAATGTTCTCTACCTCAAACTCGTTTTCAGCGGAAACCGGAGCAGGAGGCGTACCTGTAGACTTGGAAAAAGAGTTAAGTACCACGGGTTTGAGAAGAGATACATGGAAGGAGTTAGGGATCCGCAAGTTGGCCGGGAGTTTCAATTTATAGGCCACTGGGTTGATTTGTTTGATAACTTCCAGTGGGCCGATGAACCGAGGCCCTAACTTGTAGGAAGGAATCTTGAGCCGGACATACTTGGACGAGAGCCAGACTTTATCTCCAGGACGGAATTGTGGAGGATCCAGGCGTTTTTTGTCAGCGTGTCTTTTCATCCGCTTGGACGACTGAAGGAGTGCGGATCAGGTACTCTCCCAAATGGAGGAGAATTCGCTAACGAGAGATTCCGCAGCCGGATTGTCCACTGAGGTGGAGACGGGAAATGGGATCCGAGGATGCTGACCGAAGACTACAAAAAACGGGGATTTGGAGGAAGATTCGCTCTCGTGATTATTGTAAGAGAACTCGGCCCATGGTAGGAGATCCACCCAGTCCGAATGGTGGGCATTAACGAAGTGCCGGAGGTAACTGGTCAGGATCTGATTGATCCGCTCCACTTGACCATTGGACTGTGGGTGGTAAGCGGAGGAGAAGTCCAGGGTGACATCCAGCAGCTTACATGTGGCTCTCCAGAAGCGTGAGGTGAACTGAACCCCACGATCCGACACGATGTGGAGGGGCAGGCCATGGAGACGGAAGATGTGGCGGATAAAGTCTTTAGCCAGCTCGGGTGCAGACGGGAGGCCCGGCAGGGGAATGAAGTGAGCCATCTTGGAAAAGCGGTCAGCGACCACCCAAATGACCGTACAACCGGCAGAGACAGGGAGATCCGTTATAAAGTCCATAGCTATATGCTGCCACGGGGCAACAGATACTGGAAGAGGAAGGAGGCGACCGGCTGGCAGATGTCTCGGAACCTTGTTGCGGGCGCAGGACACACAGGCTGAAACAAAGTCTATTACGTCCTTGTGCAGGGTAGGCCACCAGTAATGCCGGGTAATAAGCTGGAGGGTCTTTTTCTGACCGGCGTGGCCAGCTAGCTTAGACGAGTGACCCCAGTGTAGGATCTTCTTCCGATCAGGTACTGTTACGAACGTCTTACCAGGAGGGAGACGATTTAGATTCACGGGGGCCACCTGCATTACTCTGGCGGGATCGATGATGTGCTTAGGCTCCTCCTCAAGATCAGACACCAGGAAGGATCGGGACAAGGCGTCAGCTTTGATGTTTTTGTCTGCCGGGCGAAAATGAAGAACGAAATCAAAGCGGGCAAAAAACAAGGACCACCGGGCTTGGCGCGGGTTAAGTCTCTGGGCGCTCTGGAGGTAAGCCAAGTTCTTGTGGTCCGTGTAAATAATTACCGGGTGAAGAGCCCCCTCGAGCAGGTAACGCCAGTCCTCCAGTGCCAGCTTAATGGCCAATAACTCTCGGTCTCCTATAGAATAATTGTGCTCAGAAGGGGAGAAGAGTTTGGAGAAGAAGCCACAAGTTACCATTCTTCCGGAAGACGACTTTTGGGTAAGTACCGCTCCGGCTCCAGAGGAGGAGGCGTCCACTTCCAGGAAGAATTGTTTGTTGCCGTCCGGACGATGCAGCACCGGGGCGGAAGAGAAAGCCTGATTTAAGGAAAGAAAGGCTTCCTCTGCTTCGGGCGGCCATTCTCTGGGATTAGTGCCCTTACGGGTGAGCGCAGAGATTGGGGCAGTCCGGGAAGAGAAGTGCGGTATGAAGAGGCGGTAGTAGTTGGCGAAGCCCAGGAACCGCTGAATAGCCTTCAACCCCTCTGGTCGGGGCCACTTCTGGATGGCAGACAGTTTCTCAGGATCCATTCGTAGGCCGGTCTGAGAGATTATGTAGCCCAAGAACGGAAGCGAGGTCTGCTCAAAGAGGCACTTCTCATATTTAGCGTAGAGGTGGTTCTGCCTGAGCCTGAGCAGGACCTGACGAACATCCCTCTGGTGAGTGAGAAGATCCGGAGAGAAGACCAAGATGTCGTCCAGGTACACCATTACGCAGGAGTAGAGAAGGTCCCGGAAGATGTCATTGACCAACTCTTGAAAGACGGCGGGAGCGTTACAGAGACCGAAGGGCATTACCAGGTATTCATAGTGGCCGTCCCGGGTGTTGAATGCCGTCTTCCATTCATCCCCCTGACGGATACGGACCAGGTTATACGCCCCACGGAGGTCCAGCTTGGTGAAGATTCTAGCCCCCCTCAGACGGTCAAATAATTCCGGAATGAGCGGAAGGGGGTATTTATTCTTCACCGTGATCTGGTTAAGGCCTCTATAGTCTATACAGGGACGGAGTGAGCCGTCCTTTTTTTTGACGAAGAAGAAGCCTGCTCCCGCCGGGGAGGTCGATTTCCGGATAAATCCCCGGGCCAGATTCTCCTCAATATATTCAGACATGGACCGGGTCTCAGCAGCGGACAAAGGGTAAATACGCCCACGGGGAGGAGTAGCGCCGGGCATCAGGTCGATTGGGCAGTCGTATGGTCTATGAGGGGGTAATGTCTCTGCCTCCTTTTTATTAAAGACGTCCGCATAAGACCAATAGGGAACCGGAAGACCAGGTAGATTGGCTGGGGTAGGAGAAGGACGGACAGGATGGACGGGAACTAAACAAGTCTTATGGCAGTCCTGTCCCCAGCGAAGGACTTCTCCGGTCTGCCAATCAAGCACGGGTGCATGTTTCTGAAGCGAAGGTAAGCCTAGCAAGAGGGCGTGAGAGAGTCCAGGCAGAACATGAAAGAAGATGCTCTCTGAGTGCAGCATTCCCACCTGCAGGGTTATGGATTCGGTGATGAGTTGGATGGGATGTGGTAAGAGGCCCCCATCTACGGCAGCGACAGATAAGGGTACAGCTAGAGGTTTGGTGGGAATGCGGTATTTCTCTACCAGGGACTGAGAAATGAGATTTCCGGCAGCTCCAGAGTCAAGTTGGGCTAGTTCAAAATAACGGTTCTCCCCGCAGATGATAGAGACCGACAGCAACAGAGATGGAGAGGGTTTACTCTTTTCTAGGACGACCTCTCTGAGCGATCCTAGACACAGGCGTTTCCCGACCTCTCCGGGCAGGAACGGATCCGGTGCTCCTTACTGCCACAGTAGAAGCAGCTCCACTCGGCTCGGCGTAACTCTTGACGGGTCTTGACCATCTTGGTCTGGTCGAACTGCATAGGCTCGGGAGAGTGCGCCTGGGGAGTAACGGGAGAAGTGACGGGTTTCTGGAAGGTAGGGGCTAGACGTGGAAACCTCCTCTCATGGGTGACCTCTTTGGCGCGCTCCTGGAACCGGATGTCTATCCGGGTGGCAAGAGTTATTAAGTCGTCGAGAGTGGTAGGAATGTCCCGACCGGCGAGTTCATATTTAATACGGCTGGACAGACCCTCCCAAAAGACAGACACCAGGGAGTCGTTATCCCAGGCCAGCTTCGAAGCAAGGGTACGGAACCGTATGGCATATTGGCCCACGGTGAGATTTCCTTGACGGAGGCGTAGCAGAGATGATGCGGATGAGATCTTCCATCCTGGTTCGTCGAAGACTTTCCGGAAAGCCGTGAGAAAGGCTGGCAGATTGGACACCAGGGGGTCTCCTCTCTCCCATAGAGGATTTAGCCAAGCCAGTGCCTCTCCCATGAGATGGGACATGATGAAGGCTACTTTGGCTCGGTCGGTGGAAAACTGGTGTGCCAACAGTTCGAAGTGCAGAGTGCACTGGTTAATGAAGCCCCATGCCTGGCTGGGATCTCTGCCAAAACGAGGAGGAGTGGAGAGGCGGGGACCTGGAAGAGATGCCATGGTGTTGATGGGCTGCGGCGGTGCCGGGGTAGTAAGTGTGCGTGTGGAGGCAGCTCCCGCAGAGGTAGACAATGTGTCCAGGCGGGAGTTAACACTACGCAGATGACTCAGGATGGACTCCTGTTGGGACCTCTGACGGGAAAGTTCATGACACAAGTCCGAGAGCGAGGGAGCTTGGGTGCCACCGGGTTCCATGGCCCGAGCAAACTGTAACGGGTCTGGGAGGTGGAACCTCTGAGCAACGATACAAAGGAGCAGTCCTTGTAAGGAAGCGGGTGGCTCCCAGGGTAGGCGGGCAGGTAGTCACGGCAAGTGACGGGGACAGTCTCTGGGTAGAAGGGCAGGAGGTCACGGCAAGTGACGGGGACAGTCTCTGGGTAGAAGGGCAGGAGGTCACGGCAAGTGACGGGGACAGTCTCTGGGTAGAAGGGCAGGAGGTCACGGCAAGTGACGGGGACAGTCTCTTGACAGGCGGGTGGTCACGGCAAGTGACGGCTAAGCCTCCAGATAGGCTAGCAGGCGGGTAGCAGGTGGACGCTCCCAGATGAGCGGGCAAGAGTCTCTGGACAGGCAGGTGGTCACAGCAAGTGATGGCTAAGCCTCCAGGTAGACTAGCAGGCAGGTAGCAGGTGGACGCTCCCAGGTGAGCGGGCAAGAGTCTCTGGACAGGCAGGTGGTCACAGAACGTGACGGCAGAGCCTCCAGGTAGGCTAGCAGGCAGGTAGCAGGGGGACGCTCCCAGGTGAGCGGGTAAGAGTCTCTGGACAGGCAGGTGGTCACAGCACGTGACGGCAGAGCCTCCAGGTAGGCTAGCAGGCAGGTAGCAGATGGACGCTCCCAGGTGAGCGGGTAAGAGTCTCTGGACAGGCAGGTGGTCACAGCACGTGACGGCAAAGCCTCCAGGTAGGCTAGCAGGCAGGTAGCAGATGAGCGCTCCCAGGTGAGCGGGCAATCAGATCCATAGACAGACTGGCAGGGCTGGTAGGCAGACTGTCGGACCACAGGAATGCAAGTAGATAGACAAGTATCAGGCAGGTATCAAGCAGGAATCTGGCAAGTAACTGGCAGGTAACTGGCAGGTATCTGGTAACGGGACCTGAGGGCTGAAGCAGAGTGATTGGCTATGTAACAACATTGCTCGGGCACCTCCATTTTGGAGGAGGTTCCTTATATATGGTGAGGTCTCCTTAGGACGGCGCGCGCGGCTCCTTTAAGAGAGGGGGAGCGCGCCCTAAGCACAGTAGCCGGGAAGCAGCGCGCGCTGCCAGCAGAGCGGGAGGAAGACGCCGGGCACGGAGCGGAGAGGTGAGGGGAGCAGTGTCCCTGCCTAGCAGGAGGCAGGGACGCCGACGCTACACATTGACTCAGCAGACATACGACACTGGGTGGCTGCGTGTCCTAGATTGTGACACCGACAGCAGATCACATCCTTAACAATAGTCCTTGCGGCACTTTCAGTGGAAGTGGGACACCCTCCAGCTGTGGCTCTGAACCCCTTCCGTGGTGAACCCGCCCCCTTTTGGGCACTCCAGTATGCGTTGTCGAAGCAATTCTGGCCCATACAGCCCTCTAGCTGCTGCCAAAATCGTAGATGTTTTTCCAGTTCCAGGTGGCCCATAGAATAGCAGATTAGGGAGATCAGCTCCTTCCAGTGACGTCTTCAGCACAGACACCACCTCTTCTTGGAAAGCAACTTCATCCACACATTTGGGACGCCAAGAACTACCCGGTGGTCAGAGTGACATTCGGAACAGACTGTGGCGCACAATCCCACGAGGTCGGGGTGGTCAGGGACCTGATACATCCCGTTATATTGGGGCACGATTTTCCATTGTTCTGGGACTTGTGGGGGAAGGCATCCAGACTGAGTCCTGTGGACAAAAGCCAGGACCCTAGAGAATTACCCCGGTCGACATCGGAAGTGGATGAGTTCCCACTGTGTGTCCTTGTCGGCGACGAGGACGAGACTGTGACTGAGGTGGCCGACCTCCCTGCATTAGAGGTGCCCGGAGAGAACTTTGGGTCAGCTCAAGTTCGGGACTTGACCTTGAAAGGGGAGTGGGACAATGTTACTGTTTGTAATGGTGTTGCTCAAGAGCCGGGGGCGGACACCAGGTACCCACACTTTGCAGTTCAGGGTGAGCTATTATATCGGGTGACCAAACTAAAAGGTGAAGAGGTTAGTGGAACAGCTGTTAGTTCCAGGTCCATACCGTCAGAGGGTATTAGACATGGCACGCTCACATATTCTGGGGGGATACCTAGAGGTTGAGAAAACCCAGGAGAGAATAATGAGGAGGTTCTATTGGCCAGGATGTTATCAGGAAATCTTAAACTATTGTTCCTTAGTTCCTTACCTGTGATAGAGGTTCCCTTTGAGAGGATTGGCATGGACCTTGTGGGTCCCTTAGTCAAATCAGCCCGGGGCCACGAATACATCCTGGTGGTCATGGACTAGGTGACCCAGTACCCCGAAGCGGTACCCCTAAGGAACTCATCCAGTAAAAGTATAGCCCGAGAGCTGGTCCATATTTTTGCTGGAACAGGTCTGCCAAAAGAGATTTTGACAGACCAAGGAACCCCCTTCTTGAGCAAGATGATGAAGGAGCTTTGCAGAGTCCTTCAGATTGCCCAGATTCGGACCTCAGTTTATCATCCGCAGACGGACGGCCTAGTGGAACTCTTCAACAAGATCTTAAAGGCAATGCTTAGGAAGGTCGTTGAAAAGGATGGGCGAGACTGGGACTACCTGCTCCCATTTCTACTTTTCTCTGTCAGAGAAGTTCCTCAAGCCTCCACTGGCTTCTCTCCGTTTGAGCTCCTGTATGGATGGCATCCAAGAGGTCTCCTAGACATCGCCAAGGAAACCTAGGAGGCCGAGTTCACGCTCCACCGGAGCATCATCGAATATGTCACCCAGTTACAGAAGAGAATGGCAAAGGTGATGCCCATCGTGAAGGAACATCTCCTCCAGGCACAGGAAGCCCAGGCGAAGGTGTATAACCGGTCGGCAAGACTGAGACAGTTCCAACCTGGGGATCGCATCCTGGTTCTCATTCCCACCGTTGAAAGTAAGCTCCTGGCCAAGTGGCAAGGCCCGTATGAGGTGGTGGAGAAGCTCAGTGAAGTGAACTACAGAGTCCACCAGCCTAGCTAAAGAAAGCCACACCAGGTGTACCATGTAAACTTGCTCAAGCCGTGGCGAGATCGAGAACCCATGGGAACTCCTTGCCTGGAAGTCACTCCCGAAGGCAGGTGGAAGATGTCACGATAGCAGAAACCCTTTTGCCAGTCCAGAAGCAACAGTGTCGAGAACTGCTCCAGCAGAATCGGGACCTGTTCTCAGAGTTGCCGGGGCATACCCAGGTGGTAGAACATGACGTGCTAATGGAGCCGCATGTAAGGGTGAACCTGAAGCCATACAGGATTCCTGAAACACGCTGGGAGGTGATCTCGGCCGAGGTGAAGAGGATGTTAGACCTCGGTGTGATAGAGGAGTCAAAGAGTGGATGGTCGAGCCCCATCGTCCTCGTGCCAAAACCCAACGGAGAGTGGAGGTTTTGTAATGACTACTGCCGGCTGAATGAGGTGTCCAAGTGTGACGCGTACCCAATGCCCCTCGTCGACAAACTCATCGAGAGGCTTGGACTGACGAGGTACATCACCACTCTTGACCTGATGAAGGGCTACTGGCAGATCCCCATGTCCAAGATGGCCAATGAGAACACGGCTTTCTCGACACCTGATGGGTGCTTTCAATACACTCGGATGCCGTTCGGACTACAGGGGGTCCCAGCCACCTTCGAGAGGGCTATGGATCGGATCCTAGGTCCACATAAGAAGTATGCCGCAGCCTACATTGACGACAGGGCCGGCGTCAGCACCCGGCACACCCGGGCAAGTGCCGGGGCCCTGAGCAGGCGGGGGGGCCCACTCACCGTCGGGCACCCCGCCGCGCTATGGGACTCGTGAGCGGAGGAGAGCGGTGCCAGCGCCTGCTCCCCCCCGCTTGCTCAGGGCCCCGGCAGCCGACGGCACGATACTTACCTCTCCCCATGCCTCCGCAGCAGCTCCTGTCTCTTCCGCGGCTGCTGCACAGTGACTTCTCAGGTCAGAGGGCGCGGTGACTTCTTTACACTGCGCTCTCTCCTGAGCCATCACAGCGCAGAGCGGGAAGACGTCAGCGACGCTGAGGAGTCCGGAGCAGCGGCAGCAGGTGATAAGTGAGGTGAGTATTTGATTTTTTTTTTTTATTGTATGGAGGCATGGGGCATTATAAGGGAGGGAAGGTGGGGTGGTGTGACATCCTGCATGGGGCATTATAAGGGAGGGGGGTGTGATATCCTGCATGGGGCATTATAAGGGAGGGTGGGGTGTGTGACTTCCTGCATGGGGCATTATAAGGGAGGGGGAGTGTGTGACATCCTGCATGGGGCATTATAAGGGAGAGGTGTGTGTGACATCCTGCATGGGGCATTATATGGGGGTGTGACATCCTGCATGGGGCATTTTATGGGGGTGTGACATCCTGCATGGGGCGTTATAAGGGAGGGGGGGTGACATCCTGCATGGGGCATTATAAGGGAGGGGTGGTGTGTGACATCCTGCATGGGGCATTATATGGGGGTGTGACATCTTGCATGGGGCATTATATGGGGGTGTGACATCCTGCATGGGGCATTATAAGGGGGGGGGGGTGACATCCTGCATGGGGCATTATAAGGGAGAGGGGTGTGTGACATCCTGCATGGGGCATTATATGGGGGTGTGACACCCTACATGGGGCATTATAAGGGAGGGGGGTGTGCGACATCCTGCATGGGGCATTATATGGGGGTGTGACATCCTGCATGGGGCATTATATGGGGGTGTGACATCCTGCATGGGGCATTATAAGGGAGAGGGGTGTGTGACATCCTGCATGGGGCATTATATGGGGGTGTGACACCCTACATGGGGCATTATAAGGGAGGGGGGTGTGCGACATCCTGCATGGGGCATTATATGGGGGTGTGACATCCTGCATGGGGCATTATAAGTGAGGGGGGGTGACATCCTGCATGGGGCATTATAAACGAGGGTGAGTGACATCCTGCATGGGCATTATAAGGGAGGGGGGGGGGTGACATGCTGCATGGGGCATTATAAGGGAGGGTGACATCCTACATGGGGCGTTATATGGGGGGAACAGCCTGCATGGGGCATTATGTGGGGGAACAGTCTGCATGAGGCATTATGTGGGGGGAACAGCCTGCATGGAGCATTATGTGGGGGCACTGCCTGCATGGAGCGTTATATCGTTATATGGGGGCCAGTATCCTGTATGGAGCGTTATATGGGGGCCAGTATCCTGTATGGAGCGTTATATGGGGGCCAGTATACTGTGTGGAGCGATTCGTCGGTTTCTGAGCTATTGTGGAATTTACAATAGATATCGGTCATGTAATGTAGTAAGTGAAATCTTTGCATTGTACTATATATAGATATATTTCTCTGCGGTATCTGTGCATCATGAATCATGGTATGTGACGCGCCCCCTGGGCCGTGTATGTAGGGGAAATACCCGGAGCCGGGTCTCTGTATAATGCTGGGGGTTGTAGTCTCCATGGCGGCGACCCGGTCCCGTGGCTCAGGGTGGTCAAACCAGTGGCGGATCTGTTTATTTGGGTTTTGTAATGCTTAAATGTCCGACTACGCCACCCGTGGATTGCGGTCACTGAGAACCGCCACTGCAGACAGACCGCTGAGGCTGATGTTGTGTGCGCAGCAGGGGGTAGTATAACTCCCCACGGGAGGAGTATAGCCTCAGGGCAGTGAGTGCAGATGGTGGGGGTGATGGTGCGCGGGAACAGCAGTAATGACTCAGAGTCCAGTGATGCAGTCCAGGGTCTTTACTCACAGTTTTACACTCCAAGCCACTTCTGCAGATGATGGCTGCCCACGTCATGCTGTGCTCACCAGGTGAGGGACTCGGCCAACTCCCAGGTACCTTTAGAGTGCTTTTCAGGACCCCCTTCGTGAGTCCTTTCTCTGGCCTGTCGTACCCCACAATTGACCACGTTTCTGTCCAGCTGCCTCGGGCCTTGGCGGGCAAACGTATGTTCCGTTTCCCTGGGTCCTATGTGGTGCCTTCCTAACGGGTGTAGTGAGGGGCCGTGCACGTACAATGCCACGGCCTCCGGTTACTAGCTGAGGGTCGTTGCTCTCCTCCACTAGATGAGGGATCCGGTTCCCTTTCTTGGCCTGACCCCCCTACTCTGGTAGCGGCGGGCGTGCAGTGGCGGCTGGCCGGTCCGCACCCCTGGGGTCCCTTCAGTCTTCTCCTAGAGCTTCCTCAATTCTTCTCCCTTCCTTCCTTCTCCTCCAGGCCCAGGCCTTGAGACTTGGCCTGCCTGCGGAGCAGAGCCCATGCAGAGCCTCTGCTCCCAGCCTCCTTCTCTCTCTCTGCTTCCTCTGACTGAACTCAACCCTGATCTAAGATGGTGCCCACCTTATATATTTTCTAATCAGGGCACCCAGGATCTACTCTCCCCACCCACACACTACCGGGTTCCCCCTCTCTAGGTGTTCCCTCCCCCCACTCCAGCCAGGGACAGGGACAGTTGTGCTCACTCTTGGGAGCATTGTCGCCCTATCCCCCGGAAATGTGGTGTAGTGCATGTGGGTGCTAGGGTTCTGAGCCACACTCCATCCTTACCCGGAAGTGAGATATCACACCTCTGGGTGAGATGCAATACCTCTGTAGCGACCGAACCCTCGGGGCACTACATTCTCCCCTGGTAAATCACAGCACGTCCGCGGGCTGGAACAGAGCAAAAGACATGCAAAAAGCAATTCAACATTTTTTTCTTTTTCCCTTTATGGGAGACAACTTTTCCTGTTACTTTCAGCATTATTAAACTTTACTTTCTAATATACATGAAATTTTCTTTTAAATATATAACTCTTGGCATATAGATGTATATAAAATATTTCTTCCAGTAGAAATCACAAACTATTCTCAGCAGCATTCTTGCGACAAAGTCTCTGTAGCAGGTCACAGTCCTTGCCACGACCAGGTGTCCATGTCACCCAACAAGGTGCAATTCTTCTAAGTGCAACTTTTCAAACACCTTCAGGTGTCCGTTGAGGTAGGTATTTATAAAACCAATAGGGGGCACTTTAAGAAGTGCAACTATTTACAAAATTTGGCTGCTCCCAGTCCTCAGCCGGATAGAAAAGGGTTGGCTGCTCCCAGTCCTCAGCCGGATAGAAAAGGGTTGGCTGCTCCCAGTCCTCAGCCGGATAATTCACAGACCCTTTTCGGGTAACTTCTAGTGAACTAATAAACTTTACAACAATCCCGATCCGGGTAAACTTTTTGTTATCTGCAAACGGCGTGTCACGAAACTCTTTCACCCTGGCGGGTAACTATATACAATTTCTTTTTGCTGCGCTTTAGTAGCGGTATACCTGCGCCTCATCCTCTTCAGGCTCATCCACATCCGGGTCCTCCGCGTAGCGGGATTCAAGGTAGCGGTGCTCCTTCACCCTCCGAACGTTGAGGGCGTATCACCCTCGCAGACCTCGGTGTCGGGTGTATGTTACCTGATACCCTGGGAACAGATCCCGTTTCGGGTTACCCTCGGGCAGACGACTCTCCACATCCCTTCTATTAACAAAAAGGTCTGTGTCGGTTGTCGGGTCCCGAATAAACCCCCACCCCTTCTCCTGGTGGAATTGATCACGATCCCGGTAACTATGGGACCGCGTGCAGCTTGGGGGTCTCGGCGGGTCCGGGTCTTCTCTTCCGCGCTCTGGGCCAGCAGCTGTTCCTGCCGCGCCCGCTTCTCCTTCTCCAGTTGTTCTATCTCACGGCGGCAGAATTCCTGCCTGCGAGCTGCGTCCACCCGCGTCTCCTGTGAAAACCCCATTAGGTCCTCCCCGGTCTGGCCCCACTCTATCTGGACCTCTTCATCCGGGAGCTGGGGGATGGTGACTGGCTGCGGAGCTGGCAGGAGCGGAGCAAGCGGGGCTTCGGCCACTGCGGACAGGTCCCTCCGGTGGCAAGGGTGAACCCATCCGCGTGGCAGGGGGATCGGCTCTCCATGAGGCCCGGCGAGCTGGCTGTATAGGTCAGTCCCTAGGGATGGTAGTGCTGGGACCGGGGGCGCTCGCTGTTGGAAGGCGCCTGGGAACATCAGGCCTTGCGACCGGGCCTGGAGCGGGCCGCTTCCGGCCGTACCCGGGATCAAGGGGCACGGCGTGGGACATGGTCCGGCAGCTGCGCTTGGGGCTTTGGGCCTAGGTGCAGGCGGCGATAGCGGAGGAGGAGGTGCAGCGACGTCCGGGGCGATCGGCTCCACGACGGGGTCCAGGGGCAGGTTAGTGGCGTCCTGGCTGGTTTCAGGGGTGTCCCCCTTACCTGCTCCCTTCGCAGCGCTGCTCTCAGCCTCCACTGGTCTTCCTCTATCCTCAGGGGCAGGCACGCCGTCGGGTGGTTGCAGCGCCACTTGCTGCCGGGCCGCGACCCGCCGGCCCATCTCCTCTCTCCACCCCACGATGGCCTCCCGCTGAGCCCGGACCATCCTCCGGTCCAACTGCTCCAGTCCAGCCTGGAGGAATTCAGGGTCCTCTCCGGGGAGCTGGGCCATCAGCTCCGTGAGGCTGCACGGAGCCGCTTCGGCCTGCAGTAGGCCACTGGCACGGGTACTGGGGCTTGTGCTGCTCGCCATCTCCGGGTGTGGTCTGCCAAGACTGATCCAAACCACATCCTGCCCCTCGGTTTTCTTGTCCTTCCGCCCCTGTTGGGGGTGGTCCTGGGGCAATCTGCTGACAATCACTCTCAGGGGCAGCCCCCCCACGTTGATGGACATCTCTGCAGCCGCACTCATGGCTGTTGGGGGTGGGCTCCGCCTGTTGTAGTCTCCGTGGCGGCGACCCGGTCCCGTGGCTCAGGGTGGTCAAACCAGTGGCGGATCTGTTTATTTGGGTTTTGTAATGCTTAAATGTCCGACTACGCCACCCGTGGATTGCGGTCACTGAGAACCGCCGCTGCGGGCAGACCGCTGAGGCTGATGTTGTGTGCGCAGCAGGGGGTAGTATAACTCCCCACGGGAGGAGTATAGCCTCAGGGCAGTGAGTGCAGATGGTGGGGGTGATGGTGCGCGGGAGCAGCAGTAATGACTCAGAGTCCAGTGATGCAGTCCAGGGTCTTTACTCACAGTTTTACACTCCAAACCACTTCTGCAGATGATGGCTGCCCACGTCGTGCTGTGCTCACCAGGTGAGGGGCTCGGCCAACTCCCAGGTACCTTTGGAGTGCTTTTCAGGACCCCCTTCGTGTGTCCTTTCTCTGGCCTGTCGTACCCCACAATTGACCACGTTTCTGTCCAGCTGCCTCGGGCCTTGGCGGGCAAACGTATGTTCCATTTCCCTGGGTCCTATGTGGTGCCTTCCTAACGGGTGTAGTGAGGGGCCGTGCACGAACAATGCCACGGCCTCTGGTTACTAGCTGAGGGTCGTTGCTCTCCTCCACTAGATGAGGGATCCCGTTCCCTTTCTTGGCCTGACCCCCCTACTCTGGTAGCGGCGGGCGTGCGGTGGCGGCTGGCCGGTCCGCACCCCTGGGGTCCCTTCAGGCTTCTCCTAGAGCTTCCTCCATTCTTCTCCCTTCCTTCCTTCCTTCCTTCTCCTCCAGGCCCAGGCCTTGAGAATTGGCCTGCCTGCGGAGCAGAGCCCATGCAGAGCCTCTGCTCCCAGCCTTCTTCTCTCTCTCTCTGCTTCCTCTGACTGAACTCAACCCTGATCTAAGATGGTGCCCACCTTATATATCTTCTAATCAGTGCACCCAGGATCTACTCTCCCCACCCACACACTACCGGGTTCCCCCTCTCTAGGTGTTCCCTCCCCCCACTCCAGCCAGGGACAGGGACAGTTGTGCTCACTCTTGGGAGCATTGTCGCCCTGTCCCCCGGAAATGTGGTGTAGTGCATGTGGGTGTTAGGGTCCTGAGCCACACTCCATCCTTACCCGAAAGTGAGATATCACACCTCTGGGTGAGATGCAATACCTCTGTAGCGACCGAACCCTTGGGGCGCTACATATGCGTTGAAGGGGCCCACTGAGACTCTTTCGCCCAGGGCCCACAAAAACCTACAGCCTGCCCTGCTTCACGACATCGTAGTCTTTAGCCCAGACTGGGCTTGTCATATTTCTAAACTACAAGCCGTTCTGGATGCTCTAAGGATTTACTATAAATCCAAGAAAATGTGCTGTCGGAAAAGAGGAGGCCAAGTACTTGGGCTATGTCGTAGGGAGAGGCGAAATAAAACTGCAAGTCAATAAAGTGGAGGCAATCCAGACCTGGCCGCAACCGCTCTCCAAGAAGCAAGTAAGAGCGTTCCTGGGAATGGTGGGATATTACCGGCGGTTTATGCAAATTTTGCCATGATGGCCGTGCCACTTACGGATCTATTATAAGGCACCAGATCAACCATGGTGAAGTGGACGGAGGAAACAGAGACATCATTTCAACAGTTGAAGCTAGCACTGTATAAGCAGCCGGTCCTGGTCGCACCACACTTTAAGAAAGATTTTGTGGTCCAGATGGACGCTTCAGAAGTTGGTCTAGGAGCTGTGCTCTCTCAAGAGATAAATGGGGAAGAACATCCCATTCTCTATCTGGGCCAGAAGCTCTTGTCCTGCAAGAAGAACTATGCAATAGTAGAAAAAGAGTGTTTAGCCATAAAATGGGCCATAGATACACTAAGATATTACCTACTAGGCCGGAAGTTTAAATTGGTGTCAGACCATACCCTTTGAGATAGTTGAGGGAAAAGAGGGGTAAAAATGCCAGGGTAACTAGGTGGTTCCTAGGTCTTCAGGACTTTAACTTTCACGTGGAGCATAGACCCGGGAAGTTACATGAGAACGCTGATGCCCTCTCTAGGATTCCCTGTCTGGTATCGGAAGGTGCCCAAACCCCCGGCTTTGGGCAGAAGGGGGGATATGTGACAGAGTCACTGGTATGATATACGAGGGGAGGTATGTGTCACACAGGTTGCTAGCCTGTGTGAACTGAAACCTATAAACTTTCTGCCAGCATGTTATATGCTGGGGGTTAATTCATTTAAAGGGTGTGGTTTTATGGGAATGGCAGAGGGTGGGAGGCCATTCCCCTACCTCCCCTCAGGGTGTGGCTGAGCAAGGTTTAAGTGCTCAGTCACTATTTTTTTTTCTGTTGTTGAGTTTGGAGAGGCAAAGACTCCAGACTGGAAGGCCACAGCTCAGAGAGGAGATGAAAGCTGGGACTACAACCTGTGTGGACAAACCCCACATTGCTATGGACTGTGCTATCGTTTATCTTTTTGTTTTGTTGTTTTGCCAGTAAGGCTGTGTTTATTTTGCTGGAGCTGCAGGGCTTTATGTCACATAATAAAGCCTGCAGAGAAAACATGGTTCCTGAGTCTACTTCCGGAAGCGGGCGAATGAGGCGTCTTACCACAGGTGTTTCTGAAATGCGGTGGTAAGTACCACCAAAAAGTGGTTAGAGGAAGAAGTTTTGGTAGTTTGTTAGTCTGGAGCATTCTGGCATTTCTAAACACAATGCCAAGAAGGAAAGACAACATCAGTGATGAAAGACATCACCAATTATCTTAGATAAGCAATTGTTGTTGCCGGTCAATCTGGGAAGGGTTATGAGGTCTTTCCCCAAAAAAGTGGAGTCCATCATTCTACATTGAGAAAAATTATTCATAAGTGTAAAACATTCAAGACCATTGACTATTTTCATAGGAGTAGACCTCTTAGCAAATTCATACTACGGTAAGACCATGCAATGCTCAGAGAAGCTGCAAAAACAAAAAAATAAGAGCCTACGTTCAGACTCTAAAAACCTCAGTTAGCATTATTATTATTTATTATTATAGCGCCATTTATTCCATGGCGCTTTACATGTGAAAAAGGGGTATACATAGCAAACAACAAGTACAATAATTTGAACAAAAACGAGTCACCGACTGGTACAGGAGGAGAGAGGACCCTGCCTGTGAGGGCTCACAATCTACAAGGGATGGGCGAGGATACAGTAGGAGAGGGCAGAGCTAGTCATGCGGCGGTATGGTGGAGTGACAGTTACTGCAGGCTGTAGGCTTGTCGGAAGAGGTGGGTCTTCAGGTCCTTTTTGAAGGTTTCCATGGTAGGCGAGAGTATGATATGTTGGGGTAGGGAGTTCCAGAGTAGGGGGGATGCACGGGAGAAATCTTGTATGCGATTGTGGGAAGAGGAGAGTAGAGACTGCATGCAGGTAAGTACCGGGAGACTAGGTCACAGATGTATGGGGGAGACAGGTTGTGGATGCTTTGTATGTCAAGGTTAGAGTCTTGAACTTGAGTCTCTGGGCAATGGGGAGCTAGTGCAGGGATTGACAAAGGGGAGAGGCCGGGGACTAGCGGGGTGACAGGTGGATTACTCGGTCAGGAGAGTTTAGGATAGATTGGAGGGGTGCGAGAGTTTTAGAAGGGAGGTCACAGAGCAGGCGGTTGTAGTAGTCGAGGCGGGAGATGATAAGGGCATGCACTAGTGTTTTTTCAGATTCATGGTTGAGGAATGTGCAGATCCGAGAAATATTTTTGAGTTGGAGTCTGCAGGAAGTGGAAAGGGCTTGGATATGAGGTTTGAAGGAGAGATAAGAGTCAAGGGTTACCCCGAGGCAGCGAGCTTGCTGGACTGGGGAGAGTGGGCTGTCAATGACTTTGATGGATAGGTCAGTTGGGGGGGTTGAATGAAATGGAAAGATGATGAATCCGGTTTTATCCATGTTAAGTTTTAGAAATCTAGCAGAGAAGAAGGATGAAATAGTGGACAGGCAATGTGGGATTCTGGTTAGTAAGAAGTTATCGGGTCCAGAGAGGTAGATCTGTGTGTCATCAGTATAGAGGTGATACCGGAAGCCGTGAGACTCTATGAGCTGTCCAAGGCCGAAGGTGTACATGGAGATCAGCAGGGGGCCTAGAACTGAGCCACGGAGGACACCAACAGATAGGGGGCGAGATGAGGAGGTGGTGTGTGAGTGGGAGACGCTGAATGTCCGGTCTGTTAGGTGTGAGGAGATCCAAGATAGGGCCAAGTCTGTGATGCCAAGAGATGAGAGAGTCTGCAGTAAGGCTTTGTGCCCACGATGCAGAAATGCTCCGGATTTTTCCTGAACGTTTCTGCATCACCCTGGCAGAAAAAATGCATGTGGATTTTACATGCGTTTTTCCTGCCAGGGACAAGCGTAAGTGAAGCGTTTTTCACATGCGATTTCGCATGCGGGTTATCAAGCGCTTTCCAAGTGATTTTAGCATTACTTGGAAAGTGCTTGACAACTTGGTCACACTATATAAATCCATGCAACCGGCATGGATTTATATAGTGAGGCCAAGTTATAGTAAAAGAATGGTAAAAAATAAAAAATAAACATACTCACCTTCCAATGGCCCCCGGTCTCGTCCGGTGTGTTGGGCGGCTCGCGGTGGTCTAAAAGAACCTTCCATGACGTCATTTAGTCATGTGACAGGTCACACGACCGTTGACGAGTGGTCGAGTGACCTGTCACATGACTAAATGACGTCATGGAAGGTCCTTTTAGACCATCGTGAACCGCCGGGAAGCCAGGACGCATCGCTATGGAGACCGTGGGCCATCAGAAGGTGAGTATAATGTATTTTTTTATTTTAAATTCTTTTTTTTTTTTTACAGGTACTATGGTACCCGGGTCTGGAGGAGAGTCTCCTCTTCACCAGACCCGGGTACCATCCGCACATTGAATCGCTTAATATCCGTATGTGCACATGTAGTCATGCAGATATTAAGCGATTCAATGCAAGTCAATGGCGGCGAAAACGCTGCGATTATGCAAAATAATTGGTAGTGCTGCGGATTTTTCCGCAATGATAATCTGCAGCGGAAATTTCTGCACATGCGGATTATCATTGGGGAACATAGCAGACGTTCTACCAAGCGTTTTTTAAGCGTTTCTGCAGCGGAATTGCCGCTGCGGAAATGCTTAAAAACGCATAGTGGGCACACAGCATAAGAGGGAATGGTCCACTTTGTCGAAGGCAGATGACAGGTCCAGGAAGAGGAGGACAAAGTAGTGTCGCTTGGATTTAGCACTAGCGATGAGCGAACCCGTGGATGTTTGGGTTTGTCAGATTTGACCGAACTTTACTCCAAAGTTCAGTTCAGGTACCAGAACTCTACCTGAATTTAAACCCAAACCCCATAGAAGTCAATGAGGACCCAAACTTTAATGCTGTTAAAGGGCTGACAATGGTCGTAGTAAGGGCTAGGGGTCTCTCTCTCTCCTTCGGAACACTAAAACGGACTTCCAGAAGAAGTACGTGATCTGAGTTCAGCCTCGGACACTAGATTTCTGGTACGAACCCCAAACTTTACAATTCGGGTTCGTTCATCTCTACCCAGCACGACATGATTGTTGCGACACGACACGTGTTGGGCCTACCAATCAGGAGAGCAGCCTGGGATGACGCAAGTAGTAGAAGGTTTGAAGGGCTCTGGATTGGCAGCCACGGACTACCGACATGTCCTATATACCAGGAACATCTGCAATTTATAAAAATACACAGAAACCAGGCACACGGACACATCAGTAGTCCGTGACTGCCAGTTCATAGCCTTGCACGCTTCCTCCTATCTACCATCATCCCGGGTGCCTTTCCTGATAACTAGGCCCAGAGCGCCATCATTATTGCGGCACGACACGCAATAGGTCTACCTATCAGAAGAGGCGCCCAGATGACTCAGGTAGGTGAAAGTTTGCAGGGCTCTGGATTGGCAGCCATGGTCTACTGACATGTCCTCTAGACCAGGATCATCTGCAATTTATAAAAAAACACCGGACCCTGGTTCAGCGGCCACATCAGTAGTCCTTGACTGCCGATTCACCTCCTCCTATCTGCCACCATCTTGGGTGCCTCTCCTGATTAGTAGGCCCAGCGCGCCATTATTGTTGCGGCACGACACGCGGTGCGTCCACCAATCAGAAGAGGCATCCGGGTGACTCAGGTAGTAGAAGGTTCACAGCACTTTAGATTGGCAGCCATGGACTACCAACATGTCCTCTAGACCAGGATCATCTGAATGGATAAAGATATGCAGGACCCCGGTTCGGCGGCCCCATCAGCAGTCCGTGACTGCCGGTTCACTTCCTCCTATCTGCCATCATCCTGGGCGCTTCTCCTGATTAGTAGGCCCATCACGACATGATTGTTGTGGCACGACAAGTGGTGGTCCTACCAATCAGAAGAGCAGCCTGGATGACTCAGGTAGAAGGTTTGTGTGGCACCCCAGGGGTCCGGTTGCCACAGTGGCATTGCCTCCCTCACAAGGGGTGATGCCATGCCTGGAGGCAAGCAGGGGTCCCCTAGTCAGGTATACTAGCATGCAACACTTTCCTGGCTCCAGACCAGCAAGGGGAGCTCCTCCCCTTAGCAACTGGAATCTGGAGGCAGGGTTAGTTAGAGTAGTGAGAGGAGATGAAGTCAGGATGTCAACGAGGAAAGACCTAGGGAGTGGAGCTGCACGGCAGCTCGCCCCAGAGAGGAGCGTAGAAGAACCGGACACCGGAGTCCGAGGTTGTGGGGCACCGAAAGCCCAGCAGCAGGAACTGGAAGGCAGGAGACTGCAGGTCTCCTGGCCCCATCAGACGCCCGGAGGCTCAGCAGCACCGCAGGGCCCAGCACCACCACGTGGGAGCGGTACTCCAGGAAGGCCCGAGCTGCCTGCCATACGGGTGAGCACAAAGACATTTTACTCAGGGATGAGGGCAGCAGCATAGCTATACGCAGCAGGGCCAAAGAGGTAGCGCAAAAGGGAAGGCCTACAACTCCACCTGGCTAGGTGGATCCCCCAACTTGCTTCCAGGCCGCCCGGACCTCTTCTACCAGCTAGCACCCGTGCCCCGGTCTGCTTAACCACCGCAAGTAAAGATAAGAGGAAACCGCCATTAAGTTGTGGACTGATTATTAACTGCGCCATCCTCTGCACTACACCATAACAGCAACGTCTACACTGCCCTGGAGCTAAGCTCTGCCTGTGGAGAGCTAAACCAACTCTGCTGCATTAACAACAGCTCCAGAGGACCTGCTCCGCAGCGGCGGCCCCATATAGCCGCATACCACAGGTGGCGTCACAAACTGTATATAAAAACTATAATCCCCTGTAAATATCCCCTTTTTACTGACCGCCCTGGGTCACGGACAGGGTCACCGCCACTGTGACATCACCCCTAGCAACGGCCGGCCCGGCACCGAGTACCCCACGGCCCAGGGGGCGCGTCATTTGCATGGCTCTGGATTGGCAGCCATAGACTACCGACCTGTCCTCTAGATCAGGATCATCTGCAATTTATAAAAATACACAAGATTCTGGAATGCTGGCCACATCAGTTGTCCGTGACTGCCAGTTCCCCTCCTCTTATCTGCCATAATCCCGGGTGCTTCTCCTGATTAGCAGGCCCAGCGCGCCATTATTGTTGCGGATCGACGCGCGGTGGTCCTATCAATCAGCTGAGGCGTCTGGATGACTCAGGTAGAAGGCTCGCAGGGCTCTGGATTGGCAGCCATGGACTACCGACATGTCCTCTAGACCAGGATCATCTGCAATGTATAAAGATATGCAGGACCCGGGTTCGGAGGCCCCATCGGTGGTCCGTGACAGCCCTGTGTACCTCTTCCTATCTGCTAGATCCCTGGTGCCTCTCCCGATCACTAGGCCCTGTGTCGTCATGACGCTGCAGCAGAACTCACAGATGGCGTCGCGCCGGGCCTCCTGTATGTGATGAACCTGCCATAGACCAGATGTACATTTATGCATGATGAGCACATAGATTGTCTTTATACATGTATATACATCGTCTGTATCGGTGGACACACATTGTGATATTTTCTATGTGTCTCTGACCATGATCACTCAGGATTTTTTTTCCCCCCACACCCCTCCCTCCAGCTGCCATTTCCTCGGTGTCTTTACGGCCGCCCGGACTCCGCTCTCTGCCAGAACCGATCGATAAGGGGAAAAAAAAAAACAATTATTTTGTAATAATGAAATGTCCTGGGTATTCGGTTGCCGTGACAACAGCACTCTCTACCTCTCTCGCTCCGTCAGTCAGCCAGTGACAACGCTGGCTGGGTTGACCCCTGACCTCCCTCAGCCAGAAGTACCCCCCCGCACGCTAGGGGGGGAGGAAGGCTAGCAAATGCCACAGACCTACATGCACAATATCTTTCTTAAAGGGGCTCTACTCTCCCTTAACCCCCATTGCATCTAGAAAAATCAGTATTTTGCAAGACCTTATGGATAAAAATCCGGATAACCCATGCCCGCCGGTGTACAGATTGGTCAGCTATGAAGAACAGCTTAACCCTTTCTCCTACAGCTCTAAAGGGGGAGCTTCGGCGATTGCAAAAGACACGGCGGACATAGCAAATTAACAGGACAAAGAGGGTTCATCAAGATTGCAAGGAGACCGCCGTCGTCCCTGCACGGCCGGAGCTTATATTGTGAATTTAATTTTTACGCTTTATGAGCTGACATTACAGGGGCCCCCGTATCGTAACCTCAAGTCATAAATCAGCAAAAAGCTAAAAAAAAAAAAAAGGGCGGAGGCAGAAAGGGTCAGAATAAAGCGAATCCTATAGATATCACACATCAACGGTCACCGGTGTCAAGTGCAGCCATCATCGGACAATGCAATGTATACGGGACCAGATATATACATATATATACTGCTGGCATCCTGTTTACAAGCAGCAATTACCCGTCTACAAGGCTAATAATGAGCGCTCGTAATGATAATTGCCCTGTGTGGATGTGACCGCAGACGTCCGATCGATTCTCCTTCCCTACATTGATCATCGCACACATTTGCATTTTAGGACATGTGAATATATATATCGCCACGTGATTACAGGCAGAATCATACCGGTACTTAGAGGTTACTTATGTCGCCACATTTAAAGTAGGCCTTTCTAACAAAAAAAAATTATAATGTGATAAAGGAAATGTATGGTCATGTGGAGAAATGACGTATTGTAGAATCCACCTTAAGGGCCCCCTACAATCCTATAGACTATGTTTGGTCAAGTAAATCTGCTCTTACGGTTACCTGAACCCATTATTATGGAACCTGTCACTTACCATAAATATGTAATATATGTACCTGGTGTAAATGCCGCTGTTCCCCTGAATCCAGCGCTGTTTTTCTTTTTTTCCTGCGCTTCTCCATTCCTGAGATATGGCCATCTCTTCCCTATCTACTCTGGTTAGGTAACTGGGCGTGGTACTCAAAAAACACGCCCACTGAGAAAAAGTGAGCACCACACCCACTTTGTTAACAGGATTAGATTCACATTCAAGGAAAAGGAGACCATATCTCAGGAATGGAGAGGCGCAGGAACAAAGGAGAAACAAGGCCTGATTCAGGAGAAAAGCGGCATTTACATATAGTAAAAAAAATCGCAATTTATGGCAAGTGACAGGTCCCCTTTAAATGAGTTGTCCTTACTATGAATGGTATAACCTATCCACAGGATAAGTGATAACTTCCTAATCATTGGGGTTCCCACCTCTGGGAACCCACTAATCTTGGGAATAGGGCTCTGTCCACTGTATTGCTATACCTGGTTATCAGCAGCAGTCCCATTAGACAATGCAAATGCATGGCCATCGCTCTATTTATACGAGTCCCCCTTCCCGGAATTGTTAAAGGTCCTAGTGTTGGACCCCCAGTGATCAGCAATTTATCAGCTATCTTGTGGACGTATCATAAGTTACTAACTTTGGAAAACTCCTTGAACTTCAAATACTAGAGGAATCCTAATTGTGTTCCAGTTAACTTGAGCTGATGAACCTTGTGGGCCACAATCCAAAATCTGCATTGAGGAGCCACATACCACAGGTCTTTATTGGTAATGACCTTTTCACATGGGCCATAGGGACATTTAGGACCTCCCTATGCACAATTGCAACCCCTGCCCCTGGATTTGGGTAAAGTTTTCCAAGGTAAATTATTATCAGTTAGTATTCAAGCAAACCCTGTTCACATCTTAGAGAGAGGAGGCTGCCAGATAAATCTGGCACCGCTTATCAGATATGCAAAAAATCCTGTATGCTTGATCCCTAGCATCAAACATAAGTGGACAGTTGAGCCTCTCCTATACACTTCTAATCTGCTAAGGGAGGCTCGGAGATTATGGGGGGACGGGTCCAGTCGGCCATATTGAAAATCTGGCCAGTTGCAACTCAATTTAGTGATTGGCTCCCCTTTCATTGCATGAATTATTGTGCTGCGGAAAACAGACCAAAGCTGTGCACGCTGCCATTTTTTTCCATGCGGTCCATTAGTGCCAAGGGCCCACCAGTAACCAACTCTAGGGCCCCACTTTTCAGCTACATGCAAATGTGACATTATCCTCAATCACAAATTTAAATAACCATGAGCTGGGTAGATTGCTAAATGAATAAGATGATGCCTTTGTCTGCACATAATGATTCAAGTACTGCTCATATAACAGAGTGGTGGCCCACCGGAGGATTCTCCACTTCTCCAGTTGGCCAGTCCAAGCCTGGCAGTAGTGCAAAAATTGATATTGAAAGTGGTTGCAATTATTTTTTTTCTTTCTGCCAACTTGTTGCAGGCACGTTCACTAACACAAGTGGTGTTTTAACAGTGCAACGTTGCGATCTCAATGCCACTTGGCCAGAGTTGCTTTCCTAAAGCCTGACATGGATCTAATTAATTTTCGCCCCCCCCCCCCAAAAAAAACCTTGAAAATTGAAAGGAAGCTCTGTCACGATAAAGGCCACGTAAAACTTAGCCCCGATGTCACGTGATAACAGTGTCAGATCCTGTGGCCACACTCTTATAACACGAGGATGTCTCGCATGTGACTGCTTGTCATCGCATCATCTCCAAGGTCGCACCTGATTGCAAGGTTGACTCCTGAACCCTCAGCCCAGCGTCTATCAATCTCCTCTCCGGCGTCACAATAATCGCTCTATGGTGGAGTTATTCCCTTTTGTTTTCCAGGGGTGGAGGGGGATTAAGAGGAAAGAAATGTTGCCATTCTAGCAAATGAAAAGTCAGATATTCCCCTTAATGGGTTCCCCTTCAATTATCATAGTGATAGCGGCAATTACATGTGGGAGACTTGTATATAGGTCAGACAGTGACTGCATCAAATGGATTATGGCCATTAACCATTTATAGTGATTACTGCTACTATCCGTCATATTAGGTCAAGTCGTAGCAAAAATTCTAACATGCAATGGCCGACAAAAAACCATTGTTAGTGGTTACCCAGGTGGATTAGGATGTGTCCCCCATTCTTTTGTCATATAGGTCTGAGACTGGGTAAGACAATTGCAACATAGGTGACCGTGTCAGAGAAGTGCATACGGTGGCTCAGTAGTTAGCAATGCAGCATTGCAGCGCTGGGGTCCTGGGTTCAAATCCCACCAAGGACAACATCTGCAAGGAGTTTGTATGTTCTCCCTGTGTTTGCTGGGTTTCCTCCGGGTTCTCCGGCTTCCTCCCACACTCCAAAGACATACTGATAGGGAATTTAGATTGTGAGCCCCGATGGGGACAGCGACGATAATGTATGTAAAGCGCTGCGGAATATGTTAGCGCTATATAAAAATAAAGATTATTATTATTATTATTATCCTCAGCTGGCCTGTGACAGATCAGACCCCATACATGCACGTATACATATAGCGAACATAGGTGCAGGCATAAAATATGGGCATTTAAAGCCACTTTAAACACATGCACTTGTCTCGTGTCGTCGATTGCAAATAAATATAAAGCTATCTGCATGATCACTTCTCAGTTTATGATATATAGGGTTAATCTGCAGATGTCACATCCTGAAAGACCTGACATGGCTCAGTTTTTGCCTATTATCATCTCTCAGCTGGGACTAGTAATGGTCAGAAGCTCTGCAATACTGCCATCTGCTGGAAGAATGTGGTAACGCAGCATTTGAGTCTTAAATTTCCCATGGATATTGTCACAATGTAATATACTCGCTATAATGGTGTCATCTCAAGCACTTTACATTGCAAAAAACATTAGCCCCTTTATGACACGGGGATTTTCCGTTTTTTTTTTTTTTTTTTTCGTTTCTTCCTCCCCTTCTTCCAAGAGCCATAACTTTTTTATTTTTCCATACACATGAAGGCTTGTTTTTTTTGCAGAAAGAGATGTACTTTTGAATGACATCATTCATTCTACCATATCGTGTACTGGAAAACGGGAAAAAAAATCCAAGTGCATTGAAATAGCAAAAAAAGTGCAATTCCACAATAGTTTTTTGTGTTTTTTTATTTACCATGCTCACTATAAGGTAAAATTGACCTACCATTATGATTCTCCAGGTCATTGCGAGTTCGCAGATACCAAATACGTCTAGTTTATTTAATTTAAATCGTGAAATTTTTTTAAAAAATTTGTAAAAATAAATAAATAAATACATTTTTGTTTTTTGTAGCCATTTTCTGAGAGCCGTAACTTTTTCATTTTTCAGGATCTGGGGCCGGGTGAGGACTTATTTTTTGCGCGCTGAGCTGATGTTTTTTACTGATACAATTTTGGGGTAGATAGGATGTTTTGATTGCCTCTTATTGCATTTTATTGCAATGTTGCGGCGGCCAAAAAAAATAATTTTTGGCGTTTTGATTTCCTTTCTCGTTACGCCGTTTACTGATTGGATTAATGTATTATATTTTGACAGATCTGACTTTTACAAAATACCAAATATGTGTATTTTTTTAATTGTTTTATTATTAATGGGGTAAAAGGTGGGTGATTAGAATTTTAGTCTTTTATTATGTTTTCATATTTTTAAAAACTTTTTTTTCACTTATTACTGTATTTAATAGTCCCCTTAGGGGACTTGAAGCTGCGATTGTCTGATTGCTTGTGTTATACGTAGCAGTGCATCAACAGGCTGGCTTCCGCAGTAGGATCATAATGACAGTCACGGGGGCCATCATCAGACCCTCGATTATCATGACAACCCATCAGCGCCACGCGATCACGTCACAATGATATGTCCGCCCTTGTAAAAGTAAGTATGTCACATCTGGTATTTGCAATTCTAGGTATTATCGGCTTATTTGAAATCATAATAAAATGTAAAGGGATTGTCTGGTTATCAGATGAAAGTCTGCAGTCACTCTATTGTAGTGGTGTGCACACTGTCAGGATTCATTGGTATTGCCAGTGAGAGTGGGCAGTCACGTGACCCCAAGAATCTGATTTGCATACTTCCGGACACATTCCGACTAGTCGTGCCCGGCTTCTCTCAATACAAGTGAATTGAAAGAAGCTGAGCAAGTCTAGTCTTACAGTGTGCTTACAAATGCTAATGTAAAATACTGAATGTGGCCTAAGAAGTCACTGCTACAAAACACTATACGTGAACTACAATGCAGCACCAGATTGTCAGCTCCTTGGGATAGGACTTGCTAACCTGTTGGCTTTGCAATGACTAGTATATTATTTCCTTTGAATGCGCTAGTGCACTACAGACGGCATATATACTGAACAGGTATACGGGGAAGTTTATGCACCCGCGGACGTTTCTATCTAATCTGTAAATAATCTATTATGTAACAGCGCACTTGGTCCTGCAGTATCTGCCCTTTCTACAATTCCAAGGATACATCACTGAGGTCAGTACCAAGCAAATTATTAATTCATATTGACAGCAGGATTGCAGAAAATTCCCTACAGGTGGTGGAACATTCACTCCAGCCCTGGCTGACAAATTGATTGAATACAATGCAGAGGTCAGTGACGAGAAAAAAATTATTTTTTTTTTTCAGTGAAAATATTGTTGTTTTTTTTATTTCTGCTTATTATGCATTTATACAATAGCATTAATATAACAGAATAAAAGAAACAATACAAATATAAAATACATATAAATAATACTAAATAAACGACACAAAAATAAATAATACTAAATAAATAACACAAATATAAAATAAATATAAATATGAATAAAACAAAGATATAAAATAAAAAATAATACAAAATAACACAAATCTAAAATAAAAATAAATAATACAAAATAAATAACACAAATCTAAAATAAAAATAAATAATACAAAATAACACAAATCTAAAATAAATATAAATAATATCAATTAAATAGCACACATCTAAAATAAAAAATAAATAATACATAAAATAACACAAATGTAAAATACAAATAAATAATACAAAAAAGAACACAAATCTAAAATAAAAATAAATAAAACAAAAAAAACCCACAAATCTAAAATAAATATAAATGATGCAAAATAAATAAAATAATGGAAAGTAAATAACACAAATATGAAATAAATATAAATAATACAAAATAAATAACAAATGTAAAATAAAAATAAATATAAATAAAACAAAATAAAAAAAAACAACAAATATGATGTAAATAATACAAAATAAACAACACAAATATAAAATGAATAATACAAAATAAATAACATAAATGTAAAATACAGAATAAATACAAAATAATACTATTTACAGAATAGAATATCAGGAATATCATAAGGAAATAGTAACAATGTAACAGAATAATAGTAATAATAAAATAGTATTAGTATTGTAGAATAACAGCAATATTATAAAGCAAAGTAATACTGCGATAAAATAATAGCATTAATATAATAGAATAATAGCAATATTCTAATTGAGTGGTAATAATACAATAGCATATGGAATATTAGTAATCTAAAATAATAGTGATGATGGAATAATATTAAAATATAAGAACAGTAATATTCATTAGTAATATAAATAATAGTAATAAAGTATTATAATAATAATAATAATAATATAATAAGTAATATCAAAGACTGACTGTCACTTCCAAAAATAAAGACAAATTTGAACAGGTGGAAGCTAAGAGAGTCACTCTATATGTAGCTAGCAATTTAAAGCAGCACTCTGAAACTCTATGTACATCTTGGAGAACCAACCCCAGATCTTCTGTGTATTAGGTTGACCGTATCCATGCGGGATGGGGGGCCCACTGATACCAACACCTAATTCAGCTGAAATGGATTGCGGCGCAGATCCCCGTCCTCTCCCTGCACTAAAATATACGCCGCAGGCCCAATCAGATGCTGGCAGCTAACGGCAGGCCCGTTACTGGCGGCGCATGGCAGTGATGTCATGAGGCAAAAGCAGCTGACGGCACCTGCGCCGGCTATAGAAGAGGCCGCCGCATGTCGTGGGAGCGGAGGAAGGTAAGGATAATTGTTTATTTTAACAAAAAAATGTGTTGGAGAAGAGCGGGGAACAATATTGTTGGAGGGGCTAATGATGGAGGACGTTATACAATAAAGGGGCCCAGGATGAGTGGTCATTATACAAGGAAGGAGCCCTGGATGGTGGACACTATACAAGGAAGGGGCTCAGGATGAGGAACATTATAACAGAAAGGGGTTCAAGATGGGGGACATTATGGAAGGAAGGGCCATTATGGTGGATAGTATACCAGGATGAGGGACATTGTTAAAGGATGGGGGACACTATACCTGGAAGTGGGCCATGATGGGGGACATTATACTTGGAAGGGGGACATTATACCAGGAAGGGGACCAGGATGAGGGGCATTTTAACAAAAAGAGGACCAGGACATTGGATATTATAACAGGAATGGGCACAGTATGGGGGACTTTATACCAGGAAGGGGCTTAGGATGAGAGACATTATTAAAGAATAGGGGCTACGATAGGAGAGGTTTTTAAAGGAAACAGCCAGGAAGGGGGACATTATTATATGGTGGGAGAACATGCATGTCTTTATAAGATCTAAAACGCTACAAGGGCCCATACATCTGACCAACATGCAGATTAGGGTCCAGGTCCAAATTCTGCACCGGGTCCCATTGGACTCTAGTTACACCACTGTGCAATACATATGTCGATTGTTGTCCAGGATATTGAGTGTTCAAGCAGAACTAAGTCAAGGCATGCTGAGAGTAGTAGTTGCACAACAGCTGGACTGCCACAGGTTGCAGATGACTACAGTATAACAAAGTAGTAATAGGGATTCATTTTTACATGGCTGAAAATATATGTGAAGCATCTGGCAGAGTTGTGGTAGGTAAGCGGGATACCTGCAGGTTATGTGCTCTCTTGAATAAGTAACGCTGATCTGCTGACTTTTGCACTGGAAACAGCTAGGACCCCGCAGGTGCCAAGAGCTGCTTCGCCAGCTTTACAATGCAAGACCTCCTGCTGTGGACAGGTAAGGGAGAAGCCATCTGCTTTAATGAGGAAGTCTACGCTCATCTTTCCTCCGAACTTACACTTACTAAAAACTTCCCGAATTCTGTCATCAGTTAAGACAATTTACACCACTGCTAAAAGACTGAACCCCCTCACCACCAGGCATCACTGCTCCCCACTAGCTGCAAGGAGTGATAATGATGGATTGGCCATTTGGTGGTTCATTGTTGACAAACCTATTAATGAAGATACAGATAATTTAATTCCCAATTCTTTGTGATTCTGATCCTTCACCTTATGTTAGTCATTTTTTAATTGGTATACTTAAAGGGATTGTCCTATCACAGTAACAAGTAGAGTAAGTCTGTGTGCCCACTATGCGTTTTTTAAGCGTTTACGCAGCTGCAATTCCGCCGCAGAAACGCTTAAAAAACGCTTGGTAGAAGGTCTGCCATGTTCCCCAATGATAATCCGCATGTGCTGTGCACATGCTGCGGAAATTTCCGCTGCGGATTATCATTGCGGAAAAAAACGCTGCACTACCAATTATTTTGCGTAATCGCGGCGTTTTTGCCGCCATTGACTTGCATTGAATCGCTTAATATCCGCATGACTACATGTACACATGCGGATATTAAGCAATTCAATGTGCGGATGGCACCTGGGTCTGGAGGACAGGAGACTCTCCTCCAGACCCAGGTACCATAGTACCTGTAAAAAAAAAAGAATTAAAATAAAAAATATACATTATACTCACCTACTGATGTCCCCCGGCTTCCCGGCAGCTCACGATGGTCTAAAAGGACCTGCCATGACGTCATTTAGTCATGTGACGGGTCAAGCGACCACTAACGTCGGCATGGCAGGTCCTTTTGCATAACCGCGAGACACCGGGGAGACCGGACGCATCGGATAATGAGATCGGGGGCCATCGGAAGGTGAGTATATGTTTTTTTTTTATTTTTTACCATTTTTATTCTTTTTTTTAACTAACTTTGTCACACTATATAAAATTCATGCCGGTTGCATGGATTTATATAGTGTGACCAAGTTGTCAAGCACTTTCCAAGTGATGCTAAAATCGCTTGGAAAGCGCTTGACTACCCGCATGCGAAATTCCATGATCAAAACGCTTCACATCCGCATGTCCCTGGCAGGAAAAACGCATGTAAAATCCGCATGCGTTTTTTCTGCCAGGGAGATGCAGAAACGCTCAGGAAAAATCTGGAGCATTTCTGCATCGTGGGCACATAGCCTAAGGGTACCTGGAAGAACAGGTTGAAAAGTAATGGCTGCAGTCGTAAGGGGCACCAACACATCTAGACTGGAGGTTCAGGGTGGCCCAGAGACTTCCATATAAGAGTAAACCACCCGAACTATAATAGGTGCAGGGGTTGCAATCGCAATAGGCCCTGGAGCCAAGGACAGCTCAAAAGTCCCGATTGCCTATACAAAAAGACCAATACTATTAAAGACTTGCAATGATTGGTGGCCCTGTTGGAACTTTTGGATTGGGGCCCATGAGCTTCAAGTGACCACACTGGTTGGCTCAGTGTGTGGTATGGGCAGACAATGACTTCTCCTTCCCCTGGGAGGCTGCTCATCTGTGATGAACACTTGATAAGATGCCCCTTACATAATAGATGGTTCAGGCCATTCCTCTCTCCTGACTCCTCCAAACAGAGGAGCGCACCCTCCAACGCGCGCTCCGGTATGAGACTCCTTGGATGGCGGCTTATCATGAAAGGATCAGTAGTTCAGACTTTCCGGATACCTATCTTATAGTCAGGAGGCCTCCAGACACTTTAGCCTGTTGGCCATACCCATGAAAATTGCCGGATTTGGCTGAGGTTACCCTTATGGTGGCTTTAAACCTGTCCATTTGCAAATCCTACAGCCAACATTTGGGATGCTGGTTTTCCTAGAAAGTGGCCATTGTAGCTTTGAGAGATTGATGCTTTACTGAAAAGGATTGGAAATTCCATCAAGAAGCCGGTCTGTCTAAGCCTGGATTCAGACTCTGTGTTTCACAGTCAGTATTTGGACCGCAAATGCCCAGACCAACAAATGTCTCCAGACCCAAACAGCCTCATATATGCCTTTGCTTAGGTTTTTACTAACGCACATTATGACTCACGACAGAAGACCTATCAGCAAATTTTTCATGTTAAACTGGACACTTTATGTAATAGCTGCTGCAAAGCAGAATAAAAAGTGCTGTTGTTTTTTTGAAGTTTCGCCTCTCCATTGCGGAGATATTAGCAATTAAAGTATTTGGTAGCTAATGAGTTAATTTTCGGTAAGTTCAAGTGGGTGTTATTAGAGGATTTCTATTGGGGGCGTGTACTTTTTTCCCCCTGTATAATTCTGACCAATGATAAGCAAGCAGGAAAAATATTAACACACCCCCACCAGAGCTTTGAGCAGGTTTCTCTCACTGTGAGACATATAATGACAGACAACAACCTATATTAGAACATCCGACAAGGAGGCCATATATAATCAATTAAAAAACCTTTATTATAACAAAATAGGGTATGTGGTGACATAGAAAAAAGAGCATACACTTTGATGCAAGATGCCTTGTGAAACATTAATTCATTAATTTGCACAGGAAAACAGAGCAAAAAATGACATGCAACTTCAGTGCACTACCCATCAATACATGGGTCAAACCTGCAGCAATGGCAGGATGTCAGTGTAAATTAATATACACCTATGCTCAAATAAAGCACTATCTTAGGTATAAGGAAGTAAAATCAGCAGTGTATGGACATGACATATTACCCACTAATTGTAGTAGATATTAAATCAGGAAGGACGCACCGAAACGCGCGTCGGGGTGAGCATTACACGTGCTTCAGAAACATTCAGCCAGGAGCCAGCACTATAGGTGTATATCATCATTTGCAGGTATGAAGATACTCAGCCATGAACATGTATTCAATGTTTAATATCTGCTACAATTAGTGGGTAATATGTCATGTCCATACACTGCTGATTTTACTTCCTTATACCTAAGATAGTGCTTTATTTGAGCATAGGTGTATATTAATTTACACTGACATCCTGCCATTGCTGCAGGTTTGACCCATGTATTGATGGGTAGTGCACTGAAGTTGCATGTCATTTTTTGCTCTGTTTTCCTGTGCAAATGAATGAATTAATGTTTCACAAGGCATCTTGCATCAAAGTGTATGCTCTTTTTTCTTTGTCACCACATACCCTATTTTGTTATAATAAAGGTTTTTTAATTGATCATATATGGCCTCCTTGTCGGATGTTCTAATATAGGTTGTTTTCAATCATTTCCGATTGGTCTATCCAATCTAGTCAACAGAGATATACTGTTTGATGATGTGGATGTTTTGGACAAACATTAGACAGAAATATAAATGTATATCATCTGCTCGCCCTCTGCAATTTTTTAAATATAATGACAGACAGCCTGATCTCACGACATAGCAATTACAAGTTGAGCACAACAGACACTACTGCGGTTATGGACACCTTTGAGCTCTCATCTCTGGATAGCTAGTATGGGTGAAGGACTGTACAGCAAAGGTGAAGGTCCTATGAGAGGAGGATAGCAGGTAGAAGGGTTCCTAATGTGACACAGCTAAACTCAGCTGTACTGCCCATCCCCCAACAAAGACTGCCAGGAGATAAAAGTTGAAAGGTGTCAGTAATCACACTTATCTCTGTTGTGCTCACAGCAACTTGTAGTCCCTCTTCAGTGAGATCAGGCTGTCGATCATTATATGTCTCACAAAGGAGAAAGCGAGATATAAAAAAAATTCCGCTCTGCAGCCTCTATTACATTGTGTGCTCAGTTCAACGTGAAAATTTTGGTAAAATGTCCTCTGTGACAGCAGCTATATACAGGGTGGGCCATTTATATGGATACACCTAAATTAAATGGGAATGGTTGGTGATATCAACTTCCTGTTTGTGGCACATTAGTATATGGGAGGGGGAAAACTTTTCCAGATGGGTGGTGACTATGGCGGCCATTTTGAAGTCGGCCATTTTGGATCCAACTTTATTTTTTTCAATGGGAAGAGGGTCATGTGACACATCAAACTTATTGAGAATTTCCTAAGAAAAACAATGGTGTGCTTGGTTTTAACATAACTTTATTCTTTCATGAGTTTTTTACAAGTTTCTGACCACTTATAAAATGTGTTCAAAGTGCTGCCCATTGTGTTGGATTGTCAATGCAACCCTCTTCTCCCACTTGTGATAAACTGATAGCAACACCGCAGAAGAAATGCTAGCACAGGCTTCCAGTATCCGTTGTTTCAGATGCTGCACATCTCGTATATTCACAGCATTGATAATTGCCTTCAGATGACCCCAAAGATAAAAGTCTAAGGGGGTCAGATCGGGAGACCTTGGTGGCCATTCAACTGGCCCACGCCGACCAATCCACTTTCCAGGAAACTGTTCATGTAGGAATGCTCGGACCTGACACCCATAATGTGGTGATGCACCATCTTGTTGGAAAAACTCAGAGAACGTGCCATCTTCAATGCATAAAGAGGGCAACACATCAACATGTAGCAATTTCAGATATCCAGTGGCATTGAGGTTTCCATTGATGAAGAATGGCCCCACTATCTTTGTACCCCATATACCACACCATACCATCAAGATACGAGATGTGCAGCATCTGAAACAACGGATACTGGAAGCCTGTGCTAGCATTTCTTCTGCGGTGTTGCTATCAGTGTGTCAAGAGTGGGAGAAGAGGGTTGCATTGACAATCCAACACAATGGGCAGCACTTTGAACACATTTTATAATTGGTTATAAACTTGTAAAAAAACTCATGAAAGAATATAGTTACGTTAAAACCAAGCACACCATTGTTTTTCTTAGGAAATTCTCAATAAGTTTGATGTGTCACATGACACTCTTCCCATTGAAAAAAATAAAGTTGGATCCAAAATGTTCGACTTCAAAATGGCCGCCATGGTCACTACCCATCTGGAAAAGTTTTCCCCCTCCCAGATACTAATGTGCCACAAACAGGAAGTTGATATCATCAACCATTCCCATTTAATTTAGGTGTATCCATATAAATGGCCCACCCTGTAGTATATGTTATACTGCTACCTCCACTATATACAATATGAAGCCCCCCAGACCTCCTTCAGCTTCTCTTCTGGCTCCAGAGTCTCCATAGACAATGAATGAAATGACGGTGAGCATGTGGGACCAGAGCCCCAATCTGTGTAAAAGTTGGGGACCTTGCAATCAGCAAGCTATCACCAATATTGTGGATAGTGGTACCTTGAATTTATGGCCCAACACTTTTAAGGTGGCCATACACATTTAATAGTGTTTTACCCCTCATACAGAGTGTGGGCTAATAAGGGGGCCATGATACAGTATACGCACTACTAAGGGGACCCTCACACAGAGTGTGGTCTATTAAGGGGCCCCTCATACAGAGTGTGGTGTATTAAGGAAGCCATCACACAGAGTGTGGGCTAATAAGGGGGCCATGATACAGCATGGGCACTACTAAGGTGACCCTCATACAGAGTGTGGTCTATTAAGGGGGCCCTCATACAGAGTGTAGTCTATTAAGGGGGTCCTCATACAGAGTGTGGGCTAATAAGGGGGCCATGATACAGTATGGGCACTACTAAGTGGCCCCTCATACAGAGTGTGGTCTATTAAGGGGGCCCTCATACAGAGTGTGGGCTAATAAGGGGGCCATGATACAGTATGGGTACTACTAAGTGGCCCCTCATACAGAGTGTGGTCTATTAAGGGGGCCCTCATACAGAGTGTGGTCTATTAAGGGGGCCCTCAAACAGTGTGGGGGCTAATAAGGGGGCCATGATTCAGAATGGACACTACTAAAGGGGGCCTCATACAGAGTGTGGTCTATTAAGGGGGCCCTCATACAGAGTGTGGGCTAATAAGGAAGCCATGATACAGAGTGTGGTCTATTAAGGGGCCCTCACAGAGTGTGGGCTAATTAGGGGGACATGATACAGCATGGACACTACTAAGGGGGCCCTCTTACAGAGTGTTGTCTATTATGGGGGCCCTCTTACAGAGTGGGGGCTACTAAAGGGACGATGCACATTAAATATCTATTTTCCCTCATACATAGTGGGGGTTATTAAGGAGGTCCTCATACATAGTGAGGGCTAATAAGGGGGCCATGATATAGCATAGGGGCTACTAAGTGGACCCTCATATAGAGTGAGAGCTACTAAGGGGGCCATGATACAGAATGGGAGGTACTAAGAGGGCAATGGGGCCCTCATACAGAGTGGTGGCTACTAAGGGGCCATCATATATAGTGGGGGCTACTGCAGGACTGGTATCTCCCACTATATGGTCACCATATGGAGGTAATATCAGTGAATATCAGCGTGGTCACCTACTGAGTTTCTCCTATACCCACTATTAGGGTCCGCCATCGTAGTTGTAATCAGGGTTACCAGTTAGGGCTAGGGGCCACTTAGATGTTAAAGAACTGAACCCCCAGCTATACCCCTGGTTGTCAGGAATCGGACATTTCAGATTATTTTCTTCCCTGACATCATCTGCTGGAAAAAAATTGGGAGACCCTCATAAACCATAATATATAAGTGTAAGGGGGCTTTAAGACTTCTGATCTATTTGTATCCTATTAATTTGAGAGTATAGGAGACTTAAAAAACCCGAGTCTGCCATGTGCCCTCAGCAGTCTCCTCACACAGCATTTAGCCCATTACTAAAACTCCGCTCAAAGAAATGAGTCACCGCAAAGCACTATGGGGTTGTTCAGCCTCGTCTTGACGTCCGCCTACGTCATTCTGCAAGTCTTCTATTCCCGAAGCAGCGGCGTCGCATTCCTATAGGACGAGGGACTGCAGCCAATAAGGTGAGAGGATGCTGGAAGGTTCCCGAACAGACGGCTGCTTTGGAGGAGGAGGGGAAGTCGGGTGCTCAGTGTGTAAGTGCCGGGATAGCGGGAGGGCGGAGAGATGGCCTCAGACATGGCGGCGAAGGGGCAGGGAACGGGAGGCGGAAGAACAGTGTGAGTCAGCCCGGAAGGGTGAGGTAGAGATAAACACGGCCCGGGGAGCTGTCAGCGCGGGGAATGTGCGGGCTTCAGGCGCTGTCGCCTGGAACGGCCAATCAGAATCCAGCTTTTTTTCTTTTTTTCAGGGTTGGTAAATGAGAGCTGCGTTCTGATTGGTTGTTCTGCTGTTTACCATTGTTTTGACCTTTTCCTGTAGAACTACAACTTCCAGATTTCTTCCAACTTTGATGTCCTGAGTCTGACCGCTTCGTTTAACCCTGTACATGCCACTGGCAATAGTGACAGCTGCATGTAAGGCATTAGAAATTGGGCAGATGTCCCCTTACAGCCAACACGGGGGCCGCTGCAGAGTGGAATTGCGGCTTGCAATGTGTCAGTATTGTCCCTGTGCTTGTGTCGATGTGTGTGTGTATATAATATATAAAATATTTTTTAAATTATATAGTTTACATTTTAGTGATCGCAGGTTCAAGGAAGAGAATAAAAAAAAGTGAAAAATAAAAAAAAAAATTACAATAAAAATTGTATATATTTTTTATGTATACCTTTTTTATTTTTTTTTTTACATAGTTTTATACATGTTTTTACCTTCAAAGCAGCATCAGTCTCAGACACATTAAACTGCGCAAGGCCCATATAGTTGCCTCTTCTGTGTCCATCCCGGTATTTTTGCTTTTTATATATATATATATATATATATATATATATATTACATATACACACACGACCTCAAAACGATGAACATATTGGGGCGTACAAATAGAATATCGGCATATTAATCCCATAGGATGAACGGGAAAGAAATAAAAAAATGGAATCACTTCACCTTCCAAAAGACATCAGGACGTCGCACGGAGCCCAAAATGTTAATGATAAAAGTTACAGCTCATAACACAAAACAAGTCCTGATAAAGCTTCATTGACCGGAAAATTAAAAAGTCTTGGACGGCGCTCTTGGCCCGGGTCTGTTACTGTTATCTTCTGAGCTCGAGCACACGATGATCCGCTGACATACAGTCACTAATTAGACCCCCTGATACGGCGGCTCTGCCTGACCCCAAACTGCAGTGACGATTTCCACCACATTCACTCCTCGCTGGTTTGGACACTTTAGACTGTGTTGGTAGATGCAGCAAAGTGGTGGGATGGTGAGAGTTGTAATTTCACAACTGCTGGACAACTGCAACTTCCACCTCATCTGTACTGATGCAGACGGTCATTCTGTATTGTACTCCAGAGCTGCACTCACTATTCTGCTGATTGTTATATGAAGTGACTGTAGAATGCCTGGTAGGAGATTAAAACAGGACAAGCCACACTCTGTCTACAATGAGCTAATAAGGAATGCCTGCACTCTGGATATTACATCTCTGAAATCTGCAGAATAGTGAGTGCAGCTCTGGAGTATTATACAGAATATAACTCAGGATCAGTAATGTAATGTATGTACAGAGTGACGGCACCAGCAGAATAGTGAGTGCAGCTCTGGGGTATAATACAGGATGTAACTCAGGATCAGTGCAGGATCAGTAATGTAATGTATGTACAGAGTGACAGCACCAGCAGAATAGTGAGTGCAGCTCTGGAGTATAATACAGGATGTAACTCAGGATCAGTAATGTAATGTATGTACACAGTGATTCCACCAGCAGAATAGTGAGTACAGCTCTGGAGTATAATACAGGATGTAACTCAGGATCAGTAATGTAATGTATGTACACAGTGACAACACCAGCAGAATAGTGAGTGCAGCTCTGGGGTATAATACAGGATGTAACACAGGATCAGTAATGTAATGTATGTACACAGTGACTGCACCAGCAGAATAGTGAGTGCAGCTCTGGAGTATAATACAGGATGTAACCCAGGATCAGTAATGTAATGTATGTACAGAGTGACTGCACCAGCAGAATAGTGAGTGCAGCTCTGGGGTATAATACAGGATGTAATGTATGTACACAGTGACTGCACCAGCAGAATAGTGAGTGCAGCTCTGGGGTATAATACAGGATGTAACTCAGGATCAGTAGGACATGCTTGGAGATTATAATTTTGGAGTGGGATCTGATAGTTACTAACAAGTGGTGATGGGGTAATAAGTTGCTGTATTGTACTTTTATTGGTTTCTCTTTTTCTCTTTACAGCTGTCCTACAAGCTGTGATCCCTGTTGTTTGCCGTCATGGCGGAGGACGTCCAGGCTCCGGTGGTCTTTCAGCACCAGTACATGTGCTCAGAATGTGGTTTGCTATTCAACGCTCTGGAAGACGTATTGGTTCATCAGCAGAACCACGTAGGAAGTGGCATCCAAGCGACGCTCTCTCAGGATGTGTCCCTGCAGTTGGGAGAGCTGCAAGGCTTAGTACAAGAAAGCCAGTACCAGTGTTTAGAGTGTGAACAAGTCCTGGTGTCCGCGGACGAGCTACTCCATCACCAAGAGATGCACATGCGGGAATTTCCTCAGACCCCCGCATCTCCCTCATTAACCAATGGCCAGATACATTACCAGTGCTCTGACTGTAAAGAACTCTTTACGTCTCCAGAACTGTGGCTGGCTCACCGCCAGAAACACGACAAGCAGGGGCACCAATCTCAGCAAAGCGTCGTCCTCCAGACCGGATCCGGCTTCCAGGCCGTACTCAGCCTGCAAAATGTTCTCCTAGACGAAAGGACGTTGAATGGGTGGGGAGTGGAAATGCCGGCTGTAATAGCGGCCGACGGCACCGTAGAACCTGTGCCAATAGCGTCTTCTACAAATCCGTCTGCACAGGGAGAGGTGATCCAGCTCCCGGAGATGCACCCATACGAGTGCTCGGAGTGCAGCCAGGTATTTCACACCCCTGAGGAGTTCCTTGACCACCAAGGTCGACACTTCTTGGAATCAGAGAAGGAATGTTCGGCGTCTTTGCTCTATGGAAGCTCGGATAATGCCACCCCTTCATCCAGTATTCTAGAGAGGCTGCGAAAAGACTGGATGATAGAAGGGAAAGAGGAGTTTACCAAGGATAGGTTTGGGGTAGTTCATAGGGTGTACCAGTGCCAAGAGTGTAAGAAACAGTTTGGCTCTAGCGAGGAGCTACGGAAGCACCGCAAGCAACACCAGAACGAAGAGTACTCATGCCCAGACTGTGACCGACTCTTCACCTCTGCCAGCAGATTGCAGTCCCACCGTCGGGTGCATGTGGAGGGCACCTTACAGTGCCCAAATTGCTATAAGGTTTTTAAAAAGGAGGCGTCCTTGGAGCAGCACATGCGAGTCCATCGGGGGGAGGCTCTGTACCTATGCGTGGACTGTGGTGTAGGTTTCGGCACAGAAATCACCTTAGTCTTGCATCGGAAAAGCCACACGGCGGATCCTCTGCATCGCTGCCACTGCGGGAAAACCTTCAGCAACATGACAAAATTCTTATACCACAGAAGGACCCATGTGGGTAAAAGCGGCACACGTATTCCCAGGCCCGAGAGGCCTGCCATCTTCAGCAAGGAGAATCCTCTATCTTTGGGAAATTTTTCCCAGATTTCTGCACTGCTGGCTCCAGCGATGTTGCATGCCCCAGTGGTGCCGCTCGTGGACATGCCCAATGAAAAAGAGAACGCAGGGTCGAAAGAAAACGGATTCGCCACCACCCACATTTCATTGGAAGAGCCAAAGAGCGCGCCCAAGAGTCAGGCCTTCAAGTGCCCTCAGTGCTGCAAACAGTTTGCCACCCGCCTGAAAATGGTGCAGCACCGACGTGCCGTGCACGTCACCGAAAGGAAGCACAAGTGCAGCGTGTGCGGAAAGAACTTTAAGAAACGGGTGGACTTGAGGAACCACATGCGCACTCACACAGGCGAGCGGCCATTTCCATGTACAGCGTGTGGCAAAGCCTTCGGGACTCATGCCAATCTGATACGGCACCAGCTCACCCACACGGGAGAAAAGCCATACACGTGCGAGGTGTGCGGCCGTCGCTTCACCCAGAATTCCAATCTGCAGCAGCATCGTGTTTTGCACACCGGGTCCAGGCCCTTCCCCTGTCACGTGTGCGGCCTAGAATTTAACACGGCTTCCAAGCTTACATTGCACCAGATCAAACACACGGGCGTCCTCCCTTACAAGTGTCCAGACTGCGACAAGTCCTTCTTGCGGAAAAAATTAATGCAGTTGCATGAACTCGAGCACCAGGGCAAAGCTCCGATCCACTGCAAAGAGTGCGGAGCGGTGTTTGCGGACGAATCGCAGCGCTCCGAACACAGATGCCGGAGCAGACGCTCGAGTCAGCACGTCTGTACGACGTGTAATAAGGTCTTGAATTCGAAGTCCGGTTTGAACCTTCACCTACTCCTACACACCGGTCAGCGCCCCTTTAAGTGCCTTGTATGCGGCAAATGTTTCACCAGCCAAAGAACAGCAACGAGGCACCAAAAGTATCACTCCGGGGTCCGACCTCACAAGTGCACCCATTGCGGGAAAGCTTTTTCCGCCTCTTTCAGTTTACGGCTCCATCTCAGAACGCACACTGGGGAGCGCCCTTTTCCTTGTCTGGACTGCGGCAAAAAGTTTCGCCAGGCTTCCCATTTAAGGGAGCACCGGCGAATTCACACAGGCGAAACGCCTTATCGCTGCCAGGACTGCGGCCTGACTTTTGTCCAGTCCTTGCAACTAGCAGAACACAGACACGTCCACGCCGGAGAAAGACCCCACTCGTGTCCAGACTGTGGGAAGGGGTTCAAGTCCCTTTCTAATCTACGGAGCCATATACTAACTCATGGGAACCTGGCGCAGCCGCAGCAGACCATCATGTGCACAGAACTGGGCGAAACCATAGCCATCATCGAGAGCGTGGAGCCGCTCCCTTTAGCCGAAACCATCGAAATCTATCAGGCCGCACTTGAGAGGAACTTACAGGTGGAGGATGTGACAATATAGTCTTCAGTGTGTTTTTTTTTGTTTTTTTTCTGTTTCGTTAATGTGATAGGAGGTATTTATTCATAATATAAAAGGCCTAGATTTATAAATGGTCGTCGTTTCATTACTGCTTTTTCCTGACGTAACTTTGGGCATAAATTGGCAATAATTAGCCATATCGGCACTGTTCTGACATGGACGTGTTCACACTGCTATGTGTGCGTACTCGCTGCAGAATATTTCTGCCTTCTGAAATACTAAGGTGGAGTTTTTCTTTTTGCAGCGCTCAAAAACAAGTTTTTCTACTGGAAACTACTTCAGAAAATGCTTTTTTTTTTTTTTTTTATTCCGAATAGCCAAGTGTCTAGTTTACAGCAGATTCCATCAAATCCCCATCCCTCCCACCCAAAATATAAAGCGGGGGGGTTTTAAAAAATAGCTAAAAAATTTCTATCTGCATTAATTTGCAAGGGTGAAAAAATTGATATCCTGAGGTTTAAAAAAAATGGACGGTAGTGTAAAAAATGGACCGTGTGAATAATATTTTAGAAATCTTTCTGGTACTGTAAAAGGTGTTTTTTTTTTCACCAATGCACAGAAAAAAGCATGTGAACATACCCTAATATGGATTGACATTGAAATTAGTAGGAAGAGTCTTTCAAGTGATTTTTGGAGCGTTTTTTTATGGGTTGGCTATATTTAAAGGGGTATTACACATCTTCAAGATCCTATCCTAATATGTAGTAGGTATAATAATAATATTAGCAAATAATCCAATTAGAAATGTAGTATAGTCCTTCCGATTCGCTATGTCACTTACCCTATGTGCAGGGCATTGCAGTAGCTTAGGTATCCATGGTTATGACAACGAACAGCTAACTAACTGTCACTATATGAGTGGTCGTTATCATGGATACCTAGGCTACTGCAATGCCCTGCACATGGGGTAGTCATTACCATGGATACCTAGGCTACTGCAATGCCCTGCACATGGGGTAGTCATTACCATGGAAACCTAGGCTACTGCAATGCCCTGCACATGGGGTAGTCATTACCATGGATACCTAGGCTACTGCAATGCCCTGCACATGGGGTAGTCATTAGCATAGATGCCTAAGCTACTGCAATGCCCTGCATATAGGGTAAGTGGCATAGCGAATCAGAAGAACTTTACCACATTTCTAATTGGAGGTATTTTCTAATATTATTACACCTACTACATATTGGGATATGGTCTTGGAGATGGCAATACTTCTTTAAGGCTATGTTCCCAGAATCTCTGCACTTAATAGGTTACTTGCTGATTTTTTTTCATTGTGTTTTTGTTTTTTACATGCTTTTTTGACTTTTTTTTTGTCCCTTTTTGGTACCTTGCTTTAAATAAAGCTGCTTTTGATACTTCCTGTTTTTTTGTTTTTTTTCTGAACTTTATTGATATACTTAGGTGCAGATCACATGCGCTTTTGACTTGTTTCCGCTGCGGAAGCACGCTAAAGACGCATGTGCGTTTTTTTTTACCTGCCGATTTTCCGCACCTAATGCAAGTATGGGGAAAATCCACACTGAAAACGCCGCCTATCCGCAAGAGAAAGTGACATGTTAAGGATTTGAAGCACGCCACACCGCAGATCATGGATGCGTTTTCGGCTCCGGGGTTTAGTATGTGTGTGGTGGTCTGATAAGGCATTGCAAGAGAAGAGCAGTCATGTCGTACTCCAGTCCTACGCACTCCATTAGTTAGATGTGAGGAATCAAACATATACATTTTTTTCTTTGCAAACAGCAATCGTATAAAATGAATCCCTGCTGCGATCGTGCTTTCCAGGCTCCAATAACGATGTGGTTATTAGATGAGACCGGTGCAGCCGATCACTTGCTGCAGTGGTGATAGGATCATGGTGTGGGGGACGCAACATCACTGGATGAACAAAGACCGTCGGGAAGCAGGAAAGCATCGGCATTGGGTTATTATTGTAGGATTTCTTTTATGCCCTTGTAAAACAAAAAGAAAAGTGATGGGAAACCACCACCATTGAGCTGGGTTCACGCTCTGCAGTTGTATTTTGTTTTTTTGCAATATTTTTTACAACATTTTTAGCAAGCATCGTGGGCTTTTAAGAAATAATTGCAACAGCGAAGAATAGATTACAAATTTCTTGGGTTCTTTTGAATTTGCTCTATACGTGTGTATGACTCTCCCCCCCCCTCAGCCGGTGAACCTTGTGTCAGATGGTCACGTTCCCCAGATCTGAAGATGAACTCGTCATCCTGTGTGTCTCGCTTTTTTTTTTTTGTTAAATATTAAAATTGACCTCGACGGACTGATAGAGGAGCAGCGGGGGAGGACACCGAGGTCACGCCAGGTTGTGCTACGAACGTCCCATAACTTCTAGCTCCGAGCCAAGGGGCTTACTGTTAAAAATACAAATGTCTTGAGTCCAATTCAGTTTTATAAAAATATTAGGGCTTAAAGTGTTTGTACAAAATTGCTAGATGATAACTTGCTAATTACTGGGGTTCTCATTCATGCATTTATCCCTTGCTTGTAGTATTTATTTAGGGCATTTTTGAGAAATCCATCCTTGAACATTTCATCACAAGTACAGTGGTGCAGACACCGCACTCCCGGCTATGCTGTGCTCTTTCCCTGTCTCCCTTGCCCAGGCGCCATCATTGCTCAGCTTTGTTTCAGCAGAATGGGCGGCGCATGCACAGTAAGCTCCTAGTGAGGTTGCAAGATCAATGAAGCAGTTCCCGCAACGTCAGCAGGAGCTTGCTGTTTCATCGGGGGGAGCCTACTGCGTCATCGGGAACGTGCTCCTTTCAGCAGGAGCCTACTGTGTCATTGGGAGCTCGCGCCTTCAGCGGGAGCCTACTGTGTCAGCGGGAGCTTGCTCCTTCATCGGGGGGAGCTTGCGCCTTCATCGGGAGCCTACTGCGTCAGCGGGAGCTTGCACCTTCATCAGGAGCCTACTGCGTCATCTGGAGTTTGCTCCTTCATCGGGAGCCTACTGTGTCATCGGGAGCTTGCACCTTCATCGGGAGCCTACTGCATCATCTGGTGTTTGCTCCTTCATCGGGAGCTTGCACCTTCATCGGGAGCCTACTGCATCATCTGGTGTTTGCTCCTTCAGCGGGAGCCTACTGCTTCAGCAGGAGCTTGCACCTTCATCGGGAGCCTACTGCGTCAGCTGGAGTTTGCTCCTTCAGCGGGAGCCTACTGCATTATCGGAAGCTTACGCCTTCAGCGGGAGCCTACCGAGTGATCGGGAGCTTGTTACGCATGCGCCGCCCCCTCAGACCGAAAAGAAACAAATCTGGGCAATGATGGCGCCAACTCTCAGCCAAGGAGAGACAGAGAGAAGAGTGATCTGTCAGTCACAGATCAGAGGCCGACAAGAGAGCTGGCAGTGCAATGCGCACCTCGCTGCACTTGAGATTAAATTTTTAAGGATGGATTTCTCAAAAATTCCCCAACTAAATACTACAAGCAAGGTATGGATGTATTAATGGGGCTTTACACTCATGCCTTTAGTGAGGGGTGAAATATCTTGCTGGCAGGTCCTCCTTAAGGCTCCTACAAGGATCAAGACTGCCATGCACATTAGATGGCCGTTAGCCCAAAAAATCATCCGGCCACTAGCCATCTCCCCCGATAGCAGTTTATCTCAGAATAAAAGGATCGGCCATTGAAATATAACACGCCAGATCCTTCTCTCCCCTGACGTAACCTATTGGGAGGGGGTTTGAGGCATCTTGTCATGGATGACACTTGGAAGATCGTGCAGATCGCACCACTGTCACCTGTTTGTCGGGAACGTAACTCTGCTGCCTGCAATCATCAGGACAATTTCGCAATTGATGGACGAGACCGAGGATGCTTCCACTACTAGGCCGGTTATTGGGGAACTCAGTGAGCGTATGGTATATACACCTTCGATTCCAATGCATGGAATATACACAGCTCAAAAAAATAAAGGGAACACTCAAATAACACATCCTAGATCTGAATGAATGAAATATTCTCATTGAATACTTTGTTCCGTACAAAGTTGAATGTGCTGACAACAAAATCACACAAAAATCATCAATGGAAATCAAATTTATTAACCAATGGAGGCCTGGATTTGGAGTCACTCCCAAAATTAAAGTGGAAAAACACACTACAGGCTGATCCAACTTTGATGTAATGTACTTAAAACAAGTCAAAATGAGGCTCAGTATTCTGTGTGGCCTCCACGTGCCTGTATGACCTCCCTACAATGCCCGGGCATGCTCCTGATGAGGTTGTGGATGGTCTCCTGTGGGATCTCCTCCCAGACCTGGACTAAAGCATCCGCCAACTCCTGGACAGTCTGTGGTGCAACGTTGGTGGATAGAGCGAGACATGATGTCCCGGATGTGCTCAATCGGATTCAAGTCAGGAATGGGCGGGCCAGTCCATAGCTTCAATGCCTTCATCTTGCAGGAACTGCTGACACACTCCAGCCACATGAGGTCTGGCATTGTCCTGCATTAGGAGGAACCCAGGGCCAACCGCACCAGCATATGGTCTCACAAGGGGTCTGAGGATCTCATCTCGGCTGGCGAGCACATGGAGGGCTGTGCGGCCCTCCAAAGAAATGCCACCCCACACCATTACTGACCCACTGCCAAACCGGTCATACTGTTGCAGGCAGCAGATCGCTCTCCACAGCGTCTCCAGACACTGTCACATGCTCAGTGTGAACCTGCTTTCATCTGTGAAGAGCACAGGGTGCCAGTGGCGACTTTGCCAATCCTGGTGTTCTGTGGCTCAGTCTGGTTAAATGGAAAAGAAAGAAAAGAGAACGCGCACATTTCTAAAATATTTAATTTCACAATGCTTGTGGGTATACAATATTTTTTGTTGTTCCATTGTCTGTGTAGATATAGAGATTGTCTTTTTTGCCGACTCTAGAACACACAACATATAATTGTCCATGTGAGAAGCAATCAGTGTCTAGATTTAAACCGCACAATTCTAAAGATTGGCTCTGAGCTTTGTTGATGGTGATTGCAAATTTCAAAATCTGAAATCTCCGAACGTTCTTCACCGATTGCTTTGAAATTTGGACACAGTCAGGTGTCACAATGGAGCCGGTCATGTCAGGGATTGCTAGTTATGCAATTCCCTAGTACAGAGGGAATGTGACAGGAGGGGGCTCAGAGATGAAGGCAGGCAGAGGAGGAGGGGGTGATCCGCTTGATATGTCCCGGGTCGGTACCGGCCAGATGACGGTGGCGCAGTGGGGTATGCACTTGCTCGCTATCCGTCCACTGCTGCAAGGCTCGGGCCCAGCTCAGCGGCCACAGCGGAGGCTGCGGCCACCCCCCCCCAACGGGGGACACGAAAGGAGCAGAGCACAGGCAGCGGCTGAGGGCGAATGAAGGAGAGGAAGAAGGGTTTGTGGATGAGACATCACTAAGGTGGGGTGGGGGAGAATCAGCCTGGAACTGAGCTCATAACACCCCCTTCTCGCTGTTGCTTTTATGTCCTACAGCTGGTATATAAAAACGTGTGTATTCGAATGCAACGTTGTGTCAAAATTTCAAAGCAATCTGTTAAAAACTTTCGGAGGTTTAAGATTTTGAACAAACGAACATTTACATTTTTATTTATATATACACACACATACATATATACCCCGGAACGGTCACTGCCAACTCCACAATAACAAAAGGAACCACTAGCTGCCATCATCAATCGTTTATACAGGCCCATTGGACACCCGTTACAGGAAGCTTATGGCTTCAGGGGTGCGATTTACAGAACAAGAGGAGCAGAGCTATTCAGTTTTATATATTTAATCCGGAAAGGAAGGTAGTGTTTATAAAAAAAAAAAAACATACAAAGATGATACAAAATAGGAACAACACAATATGGTATATACAATTTACATAGGAGTAAAAAGGAATAGCGAAAGAGAAGTACTAAAACTGATGTCACAGAAATGGCTCATATCTTTAGGGAGGGAAGCGCTCTGATTAGGAAAATGGACTCATCACACAGTGAGCTAGGTCTTCCAGAATGAACAATGACAGTCACCCAAACTCTCATTTTTATTAGATAAAGGTTACGCCCTCATACCTCCCCTTTGTGAGCTCGTGTGGGGGCTGCTTGTGGGATGTGCTAGGTATTTTAGAAGTCTATGAAATCCCCAACTTACAGGATATCTTCGCCCCTGGAGGTCCCAGGTGGTAGACATTGTCGTCATGTTTCCTAATCGCGATTTTACTTTTCTATGGAGATGAAACATGGCATGGATAACACCATGCAACAGACCAATATTTAGTTGGAGGTTAGATTGGCCTCACGGTGATGTGAGTGAACGCGTTATGATCGTTCCTTCGCTATGATGCGAAACTATATCTTCCGTAAATATCAGATTGATGCAAAAACCCCAATATTCATCACTAACCACTGGGTTGAAAAAACCTCAACCGTTCTTTGATCAGAGGAAGCTCTTGCCTGGGAAGCATACTTGTGTAAACGAATCCCTGTACTGGTGTCTAGTTTCCAGAGTAGAGTGCCTGTTGTAATTACCTGGTCACTGCAGGAGATCCCTACTTCAACGGAGGCTGAAGTGTCAGCTCCTTCTCACTTCCCGAGGTAAAATTAATCTCATATGTTCAGTGTGAAGGGGATTAATCATATCTTCAGATAGGTCTACATGGATTTTAATTTCTCAATGACACCCCCATACACATTAGATATTCGGGTGAACTGCCATGTTTTCCTTTAAGGTGGACCAAACTAAAAAGAAACCGACAAAAACAAGCAGATCTGTGACGGCTGCAAGCGAAGTTCTTACATAAACAGGATTATCTGGTGCCACGGCTCAGAGGGAATCAAGTAGCAGCCTCTTCTGCTTTCTCTCAGCTCGGTCTTGAAAGCTTTTTCCGGGCTGAGCGTTCGGGCAGGCGGTCTGCTAGCGCCTACGCTGCTTCGCTGACGACTTTACGTTTGGAATTATTCCGCTTTCGCCGATACATTAAGAGCTGGAAGAACACCGCAATGAACCTGGCTCGTTCCAACACGCTAACGACTTTCCAAAAGAATGCGTTCAGGGTCAGCGGGTATAAACTGGCAGCAATTAATGGACTGGATCACTTACAATAGCACAAGGTACAGGTTCATAATGGAAAGTGAGGGACAGAAGCAGCAGACAGACTTAAAGGGCACGTCTCACCTACTACATTATGGGACACAGTCATTATTTCATTTGCACTTTTTGCCTATTTTAGTGTAATTTTTTTTATTACCAGATGTCTGCCACCATTTCGTCAATTGCAATTTTTTTTTTTTTTTTTTTTAAAAGGATGCAAAATTTTGATGTGAATGGACATCTGTCCCCCACCCAACATACATCACCCTTACATTAGTAGCAATAGACAGATTCAGACCCCATCTTTGTGTTGAAGCATTTAAGGAGCGTGTGTGAAGGGATGGGAGGTGGGCTGTGACATCACCTATTGTGAATGATGGATCTGGTGTTATCTACTATATATAGAGCTGTTAGCAGTCATTGCACAGGAGGAGTAGGAGGTGAGCTGTGACATCTATTGTGAATGATGGATCCTGTGTCATCTACTGTGTACAGAGTACTGTGTACAAGTCATTGTACAGAAGACTGGGAGAATTTTCTGTGAATACATTTAACACAACTGATTTTCTGATTACATATTCCCTTTCAATGCACACCCCATTTCTACCATTCATTTCATCCCTTTAAAAAAGGGGACAGTACCATTTTTCATTCATACAAGAGGGTGCCAGAGATGTATTTCTGTTACTAGCCTCAACATTGTTTTTTAAAGCCTGAGCAATATAAACAAACAAAAAACTAGTTGTATTTTAAGCCTTTACAGCAATGTTCCTCAACTGCAGTCCTCAAGGCCCTCCAACAGATCAGGATTTCCTTAGTATTCCATCATTTGTGTAATTATGAGGAAATCCTCCAGTAGGTGAAGGAGACCAATTCTACAAGTAGCCCTTCCCCAGCCAGACACAAAGCTCATTACCGTAAATTACTTTGTGTTTCTACTTTTTAGTAACAAAGGACTTTCATCCCATATGTGACAAACCTGCTCTTTTAATACTCTTTTCGAAGCAGCTTGCATTGTTTCAACTAGGTTTCCTTGGTGCTGCTGGGGAAGGCCTCTTAGCTGCCAGAAGGAGAAGGAGACTTATTCTACTAACAATATATTGCCTTCTCTATAGAAGTTTCACAGCTATACGGTCATGTCCTGTAGACACGCTACCAATAAAAATAGTTGTGTCCGGAAAGAAACAGCGATTGGAGGATCGCTATGCAGAAATCTAAGGGGTGATATGATTGAGCATGCGTGTCCACCAGAACTCTGCTTATTATTAGGTGGATATGCACACTGTCAGTTATTTTGAACACTAGGTGGCGCCACACTAACATTAAAACTTGTCACTGGATAAAAAAAATAAATGGTACATTTTTATAATATATTTTATGTTTTATTATAATATATTATAAAATAATAATAGTATATTATAATAGAATTTATCAATATATTTTTATTATAGATTTAATATATTTTTATATACATATTATAGAAAATCTAAATATATAATATGTATATATTTAATAAAAAATACAAATTATGAACACACACACATATATAATATATATATATATATATATATATATATATATATATATATATATATATATATATATATATATATATATATATATATATATATATATATATATATATATATATATATATATATATATATATATATAATTGCACTTTATGTATCACATTCACCTCTATGTTCCCGGTCTCTTTCCAATGGGAATATAAAATGGATAAAACAATAACCAGACACTAAAGAAATCAGAGGAGAAAAACAGAAGTGAAACATCTTCATGCCAATAATTTATTGAAGATTGCTGTACATTTCCAGAAACCACAGCAGCCCAGTGACAGGAGGCCGGGCTTCTACCATACTACATCCTGGCTTTTTTTTTTGCTTCTACAACAATACAGTATTTCACGTCTCGATTCTAAAACAGGAATTAAAAAGGGGGAGGGGAAAAAAAAAAAGTTGATTTTTTGTGGGGAGGTCGTGGGTGAAACAAAAAGGCTAAAAATAAGGAGAAAAAAAATAATCAAAGTCTCAACATCTTCATTAAGAAAAAAAAAATAAAACGAATGAACATATTTACAAAGAAAAATCAACAGCTACATCTTCTCCGCTACAAGAAATTGTAGTAGGCAGAAATATATATATTTACAAGGGGGGAAAAAAAAAGGCTGGGTGCAAATTCCAAGATGGGATTTTAAGGAAAAAACAAAAATAGGATGTAACTTGATTGGAAATAAAATAAAAAAAAATCTACCGGAGTGTGGTGGGGATAAGCGACGTACCCAAATGCGCTGGAATCTGAAGAATACGGTAAAAAGTAAAGTAGACTGATTTCAAGTCACCCCGGGAGGGATAAGATTCTACAGAACTGATGGGTGTACTTACTTTCCTGTACTATAGTGCCAGAGAAGGGCAAACCCATGCAATGATGAGAGGGTCTTTTTTTTTTTGGGGGGGAGAAATAGGACAAGTGGTAGAATCTAGAATTCCAGCTAAATGCACATTCGGATATGCTAAAAGTCTACACTAGGGGGAGCTGTGGAGCTCAGTGAAGACAGATCTCCATCTGATAAAGGGGAGCGCACATGGAGGCAAGGTCCAAGCTCGTGGCGGGTTTATAAGACCTCACGCTTCAGCGGTTGGCCAAGCTGTGTAATAATGAGACATTATGGGTTAATGATGGCCATGTGATCGGCAATAAAACACCAAGACCACAAATAAAAGGGAAATGTGAGATTACACCGCCAACCTCATCCCCGGGCTGTGCACCATATTGCAGTAATCAAATAAATGGATCTGAGCTGCAATACTTGAGCGCAACGTACGGACAAAAACGTTTTGCCATTTCTGCAAGTAGCCTTTTTTTTGTTGCTTTATAACAAATGAATTTGTCCCCTAATCTACCAGAAATGACTGCCGTTTCTCTGGTGTCATCCCCCAAAAGATATCAGGACAACGTATCCATGTCGAGATTAATATGGCAGACGATGGGGAAAAAAAAAAAGGACCGAAAACTTTTGGACTTTTTTTTTTTTTTTTTTCTACTAATTTTAGGGAAAAAACAAAACAAAACAGGACGTTAAAAACTTTTAATAGTCACGGTCTACAGAGATCAGATCCCGGTACCATCTATAGATAAAACCCAATACAGAGGACGTATACATGGGGGGAGGACGTGTGGGAGGAATAAGTGGAAAGGGCTTCAATTTGGGGAATAGTGGGAGCGCGATCGGTCTTTACTTTCCCAGACAGTTAGAGCAGAAGGGGTGCAAAACCCAAAACTAAAAAAGGAACCGAAAGTTTTTCAAAGTGGCCTCTGTCGCATCCATAACTAGACAAGGCTTGCTGGGAGTAGTAGTGGCAAAGCAGCACATAATGCACAGAGGAGATGCTCGTGTAATGGTATCAGGGAGGAACGTCACAGAATACCTAGGAAAACCAGCCAACTTCACTAAAGGTGGAGCGAAGGGTATGAGTGCCTGTGAGGAAGTAATGGTGAAACCACCGCGAGGATCTGGGGTCCGGTAGTCTTCCCTAAAAGCAGCAGAAGGAGTCAAGTATTAACTGTGTCTGAGGGTCAGGCACGAACGGATAATTTAGGGGAAGCCTTTAACGCTATATGGAGGACCGGCCGCTTTGTCCGGGAAAATAACGGAGGGACAAGGAGGAAGAAAGGAGTTTGCACCTTTGCCCGGTTCAAAAAAAAACAAACAAAAAAACACTTTACAACATGATCAGAGTCTGCAAGAAACCTGTCAAGGAGAAGAATATATCAGTACTAAGATGTCCAGAGGAAGAGGAGGAGGAGGATCAGGCGGGAAGCCTCGACCTTCACATCAATGCTTGGAGGTATCCAGAGCAGCGCTCTACAGTGCTACAGGCAGTTCGTTTCTGTGCGGGGTAGAGGGATCCATGACCTCTGACCAATAAACTGGGGAAGGGGGATGAGGGGAGATTGTGAGGGGGGGGGGGGGGGGGGATTAAAACCCATCTGAGGATGACCACAACAAGAGCCATCGAAAGTCAGTGACCAGGAGCCGAAGAGAAGTGACGTGATCCCCCCTCCATTCATCTCCCACACAGCAAGTGGAAGATGTCAGCTGGGAAAAGGAGGGGGAGAAGAGCGCTGGAAAAAAGTCGGGGAAGGGGAAGAGGAGCGCTCCTCAGGAGGTGCTCAGTTCTGCTACGTCGCTGCTTTTGAGTCTGTCTGATCCAGTTCTCCCTTCACCTGTAGGAAAAACAAAAAAATGGTTTTGAGTCACAGGATAAAACGACGACAAATCCGATATCTACGGCCGCTCCTCGCTCCATCCAGTCACCTACCATGCAAATGAGTCTGGTGCAGGTGCGGAGGTATGAGGACGGTGTTCAGCGAGGGCTCGATGGAAAGCTCTGCAAACGAGAAGAGGCAATCCGTTACGAGACCCACAAGTCACCACGATGGCGGTCGCTGCACCGCCACGCCAAACTCTCACCTACAGAGCTGAAGTTGAAGATTGGAGGCAATTCCCTGCCGCTCGGGAGACGCGTATTGGGGTCACGGAGCTCGTCGAAGAAGGAGTGCGCGCAGGCTTGTAGAGGGGAGAGGCGGGTGTCCGGGGTGTACTCCAATAGCCGGCTGCACAACGTGATGGCTTCCGGAGAGGTGCGGGGTTTAAAGACCTGTCCGAGAGGAGATGAGAATAGTGAGGGGAGGGCAGTCACAGCCATGACCATGGCCGGCGGCTCCTCACTCCTTACCTTCGTCCAGGGATGTGCTTTGATTTGTGGGAATTTGAATTCGGTATAATTTGGATTCATTTCTCGGATTTGTTCCCGTGAGGGAGTTCCTAACACCTGCGGAAATAACACAGAAAGGACTTAAGCCTGAAGTCTATATCCCCCCATAATGTATGGAGGACGCAAACAGTGTATACAATGTCACTCTGGCCGGACGTTCTTTTCAGAGCCCCAGAGAAGGGTCCCCACTATCCAGGCAAGTTACGGGGGTAGTTTAATCTCAGAAAACAGTTTTCGGGTCCTTCCCCCTGGGGGACAGCGGCAGATCCCCCTCCTTTCCTCCCCCCTAGGGGGCTGCAGCAGAGCCCCCTCCTACTGGAAATGGACAAGGGATAGAAAGAGGCGAGTGTGTGCTTAGTTATGTATTTGGAGTTCACTTTTATTTAAGTGGAAAACCCGGTTTAATAGCAGACTGCAATTCCTACATACGCAGATCAGCTTCAAATCAAGCATTGTGTGTAGAGATCACCATTGCTCTCTCCAGCGCCGTCCCTGTTTACACTGGACAATGTGCCGCCGAGAACGATGATCCAAAACACTCGTTTGTCGGGTGAAACTATTTTCTCGATTGAAAATAGTTTCACCCGACAAACAAGCGTTTTTGGCTTTTTCTTAAGGCGATTGGCAGCCTGTTAACGCTGCAGAATTACTGTGAAACTAGTATTCCTGATCACTGTAAGGGTGCATGTACAATAGCTGGTAGAGTCATATGTAATGGATTTAGTGAGGATTTGCATGCAATAAACAAAAACAGTGCGTCAATTTACAAACCCAAAAAACAGAAATATCTGCAGTTCTTTGTTTTTTATGGTCCCATTTAGGTAGTTTTGCGTCCAATCTGCAGCTAATAAGCTCCATGAACATTTACTCTTAAACTTAATTTATAATCCCCGCCACCCCCTGCGCCATAATGGAGCACAACCCCATCACCGTGACCGGTTTTTGTCACCTGTTCCAAGTCAATGAATAAACTGTAAATCTACAGAACAATTCACCTTGTGCTTAATCTGCAATCAATTAGCCACAATGGTTGCCCGGCTCGGTGGTTGGACTCACCTTTATGATTTCCACCAACTGGTCAACTCCGCTGTCCCCGGGGAAGATCGGCTGACCCAGGAGAAGCTCCGCCAGGACACAACCTGCCGACCATATGTCTGACACACAAAAAATAAAATTACCAAAAGGCTGCATTTTTGGGGGCATATGACTAGTGCCAATCACTGTATCACTTGCAAAAAGTATAGAACTACACATGACGACACAGGATAAACTGACACAAAGATGCCTTTATACACTCAAGGTTCGTCCTACCAATGTTTGCAGTATAATCTGTGGCTCCGAATATGAGCTCGGGGGCCCGGTAATATCGTGAGCAAATGTAGGAAACGTTCGGCTCGCCTCGTACCAGCTGTTTTGCGCTGCAAAGAGAAGAGGTGATGAGGATCAGTCCTCCGCGCCACGCAACGCACGGATAAACCACCGTTATATCTTCTACCTCCGGGACGCACCTGCCGAAGTCACACAGCTTAAGCACGGCCGTGTCGGGATCCACCAGGAGATTCTGCGGCTTTATGTCCCGGTGGCAGACGCCTTGAGAATGGATATAAGCCAGGCTTCGGAATAGCTGATACATGTACACCTGTAAATACACCCATCCCGTGAGCATAAAAACAACCCTCACCCCCTCTGCCATAGACAAACGCAGACCCCAAACTCCCGCACCTTCACGTAGATGGACGGCAGCGTGGATTTGGCTTTTGCAAAATGTCGTGCAACGCGATACACCGTTTCTGGGACAAAATCCAGGACCAAGTTTAAGTAAACTTCATCCTTCTGTAGGGAAAGAAACCAAAAAACAATGTATCTGCGATAATATGTCTAGAATAAAGCAGAAGAAGTGTCTGTGGCCCTCACCTTCTCTCCGCTGGAATAGAAGAAGTATCGCAGACGCACAATGTTACAGTGATCCAGTCTGCGCATGATCTGAAGCTCACGATTCTGAGGAAAAAAATAAAATAAAGTTTAGATTAGAAAATAATATTCAACCATCGCAACCACACACCACTTAAATATTGTAGTCCCCCACCCCGATGTAAAATGGCCGTCCCCGAACTACGCAGGAAGGAAAAAAAATAAAAATAAAAAACCCACAGAAAAAAAATATATATAGCTCCCTTCCCTTCATCCCCCCCTCCCTTCCCTTCATCCCCCCCCTCCCTTTAACCAGCTCCCTTCCCTTCATCCCCCCCCTCCCTTTAACCAGCTCCCTTCCCTTCATCCCCCCCCTCCCTTTAACCAGCTCCCTTCATCCCCCCCCTCCCTTTAACCAGCTCCCTTCATCCCCCCCTCCCTTTAACCAGCTCCCTTCCCTTCATCCTCCCCCTCCCTTTAACCAGCTCCCTTCCCTTCATCCTCCCCCTCCCTTTAACCAGCTCCCTTCCCTTCATCCTCCCCCTCCCTTTAACCAGCTCCCTTCCCTTCATCCTCCCCCTCCCTTTAACCAGCTCCCTTCCCTTCATCCTCCCCCTCCCTTTAACCAGCTCCCTTCCCTTCATCCTCCCCCTCCCTTTAACCAGCTCCCTTCCCTTCATCCTCCCCCTCCCTTTAACCAGCTCCCTTCCCTTCATCCTCCCCCTCCCTTTAACCAGCTCCCTTCCCTTCATCCCCCCCCTCCCTTTAACCAGCTCCCTTCCCTTCATCCCCCCCCTCCCTTTAACCAGCTCCCTTCCCTTCATCCCCCCCCTCCCTTTAACCAGCTCCCTTCATCCCCCCCCTCCCTTTAACCAGCTCCCTTCATCCCCCCCCTCCCTTTAACCAGCTCCCTTCCCTTCATCCCCCCCTCCCTTTAACCAGCTCCCTTCCCTTCACCCCCCCTCCCTTTAACCAGCTCCCTTCCCTTCATCCTCCCCCTCCCTTTAACCAGCTCCCTTCCCTTCATCCTCCCCCTCCCTTTAACCAGCTCCCTTCCCTTCATCCTCCCCCTCCCTTTAACCAGCTCCCTTCCCTTCATCCCCCCCCTCCCTTTAACCAGCTCCCTTCCCTTCATCCCCCCCCTCCCTTTAACCAGCTCCCTTCCCTTCATCCCCCCCCTCCCTTTAACCAGCTCCCTTCATCCCCCCCCTCCCTTTAACCAGCTCCCTTCATCCCCCCCCTCCCTTTAACCAGCTCCCTTCCCTTCATCCCCCCCTCCCTTTAACCAGCTCCCTTCCCTTCACCCCCCCTCCCTTTAACCAGCTCCCTTCCCTTCATCCCCCCCCTCCCTTTAACCAGCTCCCTTCATCCCCCCCCTCCCTTTAACCAGCTCCCTTCATCCCCCCCCTCCCTTTAACCAGCTCCCTTCCCTTCACCCCCCCTCCCTTTAACCAGCTCCCTTCCCTTCACCCCCCCTCCCTTTAACCAGCTCCCTTCCCTTCACCCCCCCTCCCTTTAACCAGCTCCCTTCCCTTCACCCCCCCTCCCTTTAACCAGCTCCCTTCCCTTCACCCCCCCCTCCCTTTAACCAGCTCCCTTCCCTTCACCCCCCCCTCCCTTTAACCAGCTCCCTTCCCTTCACCCCCCCCTCCCTTTAACCAGCTCCCTTCCCTTCATCCCCCCTCCCTTTCCTTCATCCCCCATCTTTAACCAGCCCCCTTCCCTCCATCCCCTTTAACAAGCCCCCCTCCACCTCTCTTGTATTAAGTGTTACATTCAGCAATCGGCTTCCAAATTTCACAGCTCCCGGCCAAAAATCGGGGAGCGCTTTGCACACAGGTGAGCATCAGCTGATGTATGACCACTGCTAGTGAATATAATGCAAGAACAGTGCGCACTGGAAGAGTCATACAGTACAGCCCAGCAAGATGGGGTGGACAGATCACGCATCGCATGGATACAATCAGGTGCCTGCACTTTACAGGGGCCACATAGGCATGTGAAGGGCCAACAATACACGATGGGGGACGTGCACCATGCCTGAACATAGGGGAGCGCAATCATTACCCAGAGTGCACACTTACCTTAAATCTCTTGTCCTGCAGGACTTTCTTAATCGCCACCATTTCTCCGCAGTCCACGAGCCGCGCTTGGTACACCACGCCGAAGGAGCCATTGCCAATCACCTTGATGTCCGTGTAGGACACTTCCTGTGGACGGTCCGGTCCCTGGCCCGGAGTGGCCACCACCGTGGTCACTTTCCCATTGTCCCCTGGGAAACCAACAAAAGAAAAAAAATAAAAGAAATTTAAATGCTGAAAGAAAAGGACCTGAAAAGTCCCAGAAACACTGCAGCGTCTGGTGAGAGAATCCACAACACCAGCCACATGTGTGAGCTCACATCAATACTGATCCTGCATTATACTCCAGAGCTGCGCTCACTATTCTGCTGGTGGAGCTGGGTAACTTCTCTCTCTGGTGGTCTGCCAGCCCCTCTATAACTGAGCTGTTGCACATGATGAACGCTTGGGGCCGTCTTCACTCCTGACGTGTGTGTATGACAGCGGACTCGGGTGTGACCGGGGCCCTATGTGTACGGACTTGTATCTGATCCTGGAGTCTGCAGGGATCGCTCTACCTCTGTATAACCCCGCTCACGTTCCCTCCCTCACCTGCAGCGGAGCGACTCTTAAAAATATCCTCAGCCGGAAATAAAAATGGGATAAGAGGCAGAAAACTAATAATCATGAGCTCAGCAGAGGAGAAGGCGGATAATTATCCTGAAAACACGCCCCGCCACCTCCGGATATCACCATTATATAATGTGCGGGGTGGAGCCTGCACCCATCATAAATCCTAAAAGACCAATTTACCCCCCATTAACCTTTATAGGGGAGTCATACAGCCCCCTACCACCTACATGCCACAGACAGGACGGGACCCTTCCTCGCACTTCTGGCAGACTTTTCGGTGACGCCAGCTCCGTTCCATCAAGTCCCAGTTGCTTTTTGACGTAAAAAAAGCACGGGTTAAGAACGAGACCCCTTAATTGTTTATTAGGGGGTTTCTAACCTGCATAATATGTATTTATTTATCTTTTTTTTTTTTAAACAGTTACTACTAGAGACCATAAAACAGATGTTTATCGAATAGAAATTGTTTATACTTTGCTCTCCTCATCTTTTTTCCTTCACTCGGTCTTCACGCAGTCACATGGTGCACGGCACATGCCACTGCCGAAAAGGTGTGTTGTGCCACGTGTGACCGTGTGAGGCCTGATGAAGAGTGGAGACCTGGAAAGAAGGATGGACACAGGAGTCGGAGGGCATGGTTTCTCTCTCATGCTCCCCCTAACTACAAATTTGATTGTCCCGAATTTCTTTAACAAACCGTTTATTTCCAGGCCGATTTCTAGGGAATCTGACATTGGGAATCCTGGAAACTCCGGTAGGACGTGTGGATACAGGGCCGTCCAATGCGGGGGACCCCAGATGAATGGAGGTGGTGGCGTCCAACCACCATAGTAGGACGGGGTTCTTAGTGATGGCCCCGTTAATTGAAATGACCAGTATTTGCACGTGTCCAGCCCTAAGGGACGGCCCCAGCCAAGGTACCCCCCCTCCCTCCAAAAGGACGGCCCCAGCCAAGGTAACCCCCCCCTCCCTCCAAAGGACGGCCCCAGCCAAGGTACCCCCCCCCTCCCTCCAAAGGACGGCCCCAGCCAAGGTAACCCCCCCCCTCCCTCCAAAGGACGGCCCCAGCCAAGGTAACCCCCCCCCTCCCTCCAAAGGACGGCCCCAGCCAAGGTACCCCCCCTCCCTCCAAAGGACGGCCCCAGCCAAGGTACCCCCCCTCCCTCCAAAGGACGGCCCCAGCCAAGGTACCCCCCCCCTCCAAAGGACGGCCCCAGCCAAGGTACCCCCCCCCCCACCAAAGGGCGGCCCCAGCCAAGGTACTGCACCCCCCCTTAAGGGGCGGCCCCAGCCAAGGCCCACCCCGTCTGCTAAATGGGGGCACTTTGGGAATTCTAAGTGCACATTACACCATCCCATTTAAAGGGGCGCCCCAAAAAGTTAATAGGGGGGCTCCCATTTCTGTATGTGGCCATGTGGACCCCAAAGAACGCATTTTAACAGGGGGCAAAACATGAAGCCAGTACTCACAATGCTGGTAGATGCGCACGATGGGCTGCAGATCGCGGGTGAGCGCCCCCCGGAGGTTACAGCTCGCAGCTGATCTTGGCCAGGGGAATAGGGGCATTTATGACACAGACTCCATAAGCCCCGCAGACCCCCGCCGCCATGTTTACTCCCCCCACAGCCCCAGATACTCACTGCCCAGCTTGATGGCGCTGAAGCCCGCAGGCACAGAGGAGGCGCCCCCCGTAGCTCCTCCGGGACCCTTCCCAGCTCCAGACGGATTTTGGTCACCGAAGACGTCGCTTCGGTTCCGGTTGACGCCGCTCATGCTGATGAGCGAAGCGTACAGACGCTGAATGGTGGCCGGGCTCGGCGGCTCCCTCCCCGCGGCCGCCACACACACTCAGCCCCGGGGGCTCCAGGCCGCTACGCTGAGCTCCCTGGGAAACAGAGTCCGTATCTACCTTCCACCAATCACAAGAAACACCTCACTGGACTACAATTCCCGGCATAATCTGCGGCGTAAGAGGAGGGGGTAGTAAGAGGGAGAAGACGATTTAGACGCAAAGCATGCCGGGAGCCCGAGTGCACGTAAGATCAGGAGACGAGTATAGAGGTGACAAAATGAAACTACAACTCCCAGTGTGCTTTGCGAGTGCAGAACGTCAGTTTACGGGAAAATACGTCGCGCTGCGTTTGGTCGTCATGGACGGAAATTGGAATAACTACGATACCCAGAACACACCGCGACAGACAAAGAACTATAAAAGCACGGACGCGACGTACGGAAAGGAATGGGCGTGGCGATAAGTGTGGGCGGTTGCCCGTGGCCGCCATTTTGAATTTGGGCGGAAAAGAAGTAAAGCGCGGGAAATCAATATTTTTGGGGGCTTGAACTTGTTTAGAGTGAAACGGTTTGAAAAACTAAAACTAAATTCACCACGGTGATAGTAAAAATGTACTAAACACTTTAGATCACAACCCCACACTAGCCCATGATGTACATTACCCCCTCTATCAAGTCCCTAAGGCCTTGTTTACACTGAGCGGCCATAAACGACTGTTCGTTCCACAGAACAGAAGCCGACTGACAGTCATTTATAGCCATGCTATCAACATTCATAGATGGTGATGTGCTAATAGGCAGTTACTGTTCTTCTCGGCAGCATGATGTGCTGCTGAGAGAAAGTTCTTTTTCTCTGAAGCGTAAATGATTATTTCACCCAAGGAACGAGCGTTTGCCACATATGTTTAGTGATCGGCATCCTGCACAATTTGGAATGGAGTGAAACTTCAGAAAAAAAAAATTGTGTGACAATATGGAAAACCGCTTAACGGCCATATTGGTTGTCCACCAGCTCCCCAAACCGTCTCAAAGCGATCACTATGGCCTCTGACAGGCCCGATGCCTGCTTACGTCCACTAAACGAGTCTTTTGATACCGTGACTCCGTTCATGGAATCAATATCAAATTTGAGCCCCCCCCCCAACGAGGAGGGACCCAACTGACTATGTAAGAAGGTGGCTGCTGGGTCCTGGGTGTCGGACCACCATCAATTTTACCATGCTGGATAAGCCCCATTATTAGCAAAGATGCAGAATGCCATTTTCTGGAAAATGTCTGTGGCTACCGGGTTTTCCAACTGGGAAATTTATCAAAAACTGAATTTCCGACACCCACGTTCCAAGTATCGCATGCAGGATACTCGGTCAGACAGGATTTCCAGCCACCGTGCCACCATGTTTGTCACGCTTGTGGAGTAACCATTGTTTCCATGCAACATCCTGAAAATATAGGAGGAAGCCATCGTCCAATTGAAGGGATGCAATATACAGAAAAGTCAGAAAGGTTCCTGAAAACAGTGTCAAGCTAGCGAGTTTCTGGGTCCCCACTGATACTTCCAGAAATGGAGGATTTTTAGGGTGCAATGCCAGGTCACAGATCTAAGTTAGACCTCCCAGACCATTGGAGGAGTTGTCAAATCTAAAGCTTTGCTCTATATGACCGGCATCCTCAGCCTGCGGCAGCATGAGGACTGCAGCTGCCATCAGAGGTCCGGAGCGAGCGGAGGACAAAAAGCAGAGCAATGATGCTACATCATAGTGGTACAGACTGGAGGGTAGAAGGGGAGTAGCACTGATTGGGGGAGTGGGGGGGGTTTTAGTGGCACAAACATGCCATGGGAGTCCTGGAAGGGGGCATAAATGGGGGACATTACCAAGTGCGAGGACAAAAGGGATTTATAATATTGTGTGTGTGTGTGTGTGGGGGGGGGGGCAACAAAGTGAAACCAAGAGGGAGCATTGTTACTGTAGCGGGACACATTACTACCAGTTACACTTTACTTCCTGCACTATAAGGGTAATGGACAAGTGTGGGGGAGTGAGAAAAGTGTTGGGAAAAAAAAAAAAAAGATGAATCTGCAAAGACTGGTTGTCGTGGTCTGGGCCAGATGGAGAACAAAATGGAAAATGAATGATTAAAGAGATCACTTATGACTTACTGGCGAGTGTTCCCACTCTTACATAGGACTGCAGACGACATCTACTAGAGTCGCAGAAATAAATCTTTTGCCCCACTGCCCCTCATGCAGGAGAACCCCTTCTTATATCTAGTAACCGGCCATCACAAGGTTGTAATCGCTACGAAGGAAAACCTCAGATGAAGCAGCAGTTTATATCACCATCATTGCACATCAGCAGGTGGAGATCCGGATCTCACCACACGCCATCAGCAACAAGGAGGCGCATTTCCAGTGTGCGAGAAGGACAGGAGGAAGCGGTGAACCGAACCTAAACAATCTACATTGTGTGATGTCTATAGGGGCTCGTACGCCAGTAATCCAAGCCAAGGCTGAACCACATGACACAGACACCTTCCCCTCTGTTTCCTGCTCAACTTCCTCTCATTCTAATATCACAGCAATTATCTGCAACTATTACATAGTGGTGCATGAGTGCGTAATCTGACCAATATACAGAAGCTGAGTTACTACGTACAGTACAGACCAAAAGTTTGGACACACCTTCTCATTTAAAGATTTTTCTGTATTTTCATGACTGAAAATTGTACATTCACACTGAAGGCATCAAAACTATGAATTAACACATGTGGAATTATATACTTAACAAAAAGGTGTGAAACAACTGAAAATATGTCATATTCTAGGTTCTTCAAAGTAGCCACCTTTTGCTTTGATGACTGCTTTGCACACTCTTGGCATTCTCTTGATGAGCTCCAAGAGGTAGTCACCGGAAATGGTCTTCCAACAATCTTGAAGGAGTTCCTAGAGATGCTAAGCACTTGTTGGCCCTTTTGACTTCACTCTGGGGTCCAGCTCACCCCAAACCATCCCGATTGGGTACAGGTCTGGTGACTGTGGAGGCCAGGTCATCTGGCATAGCACCCCATCACTCTCCCTCTTGGTCTAATAGCCCTTACACAGCCTGGAGGTGTGTTTCAGGTCATGGTCCTGTTGAAAAATAAATGATGGTCCAACTAAAAGCAAACCGGATGGAATAGCATGCCGCTGCAAGATGCTGTGGTAGCCATGCTGGTTCAGTATGCCTTCAATTTTGAATAAATCCCCAACAGTGTCACCAGCAAAGCACCCCCACACCATCACACCTCCTCCTCCATGCTTCACGGTGGGAACCAGGCATGTAGAGTCCATCCGTTCACCTTTTCTGTGTCGCACAAAGACAAGGTGGTTGGGACCAAAGATCTCAAATTTGGACTCATTAGACCAAAGCACAGATTTCCACTGGTCTAATGTCCATTCCTTGTGTTCTTTAGCCCAAACAAGACTCTTCTGCTTGTTGCCTGTCCTTAGCAGTGGTTTCCTAGCAGCTATTTTACCATGAAGACCTGCTGCACAAAGTCTCCTCTTAACAGTTGTTGTAGAGATGTGTCTGCTGCTAGAACTCTGTGTGGCATTGACCTGGTCTCTAATCTGAGCTGCTGGTGACTCAGATAAACTTATCCTCAGAAGCAGAGGTGACTCTTGGTCTTTCTTCCCTGGCGCGATCATCATGTGAGCCAGTTTCTTTGTAGCACTTGATAGTTTTTGCAACTGCACTTGGGGACATATTCAAAGTTTACCCAATTTTTCAGACTGACTGACCTTCATTTCTTAAAAGTAATGATGGCCACTCGTTTTTCTTTACTTAGAATTTGTATTATGGCAAGAAAAAAAGCAGCCAACAGTCTATTCAGTAGGACTATCAGCTGTGTATCCACCTGACTTCTACACAACACAACTGATGGTCCCAACCCCATTTATAAGGCAAGAAATCCCACTTATTAAACCTGACAGGGCACACCTGTGAAGTGAAAACCATTTCTGGTGACTACCTCTTGAAGCTCATCAAGAGAATGCCAAGAGTGTGCAAAGCAGTCATCAAAGCAAAAGGTGGCTACTTTGAAGAACCTAGAATATAAGACATATTTTCAGTTGTTTCACACTTTTTTGTTAAGTATATAATTCCACATGTGTTAATTCATAGTTTTGATGCCTTCAGTGTGAATGTACAATTTTCATCGACATGATAATACAGAAAAATCTTTAAATGAGAAGGTGTGTCCAAACTTTGTCAGTACTGTACATCATTCATGCAGATCCTGGGTTACATCCTGTATTATACTCCAGAGCTGCATTCACTATTCTGCTGGTGCAGTCACAGTGTACATACATTACTGATCCGGATTTACATCCTGTATTATACTCCAGAGCTGCACTCACTATTCTGCTGGTGCAGTCACAGTGTACATACATTACTGATCCGGAGTTACATCCTGTATTATACTCCAGAGCTGCATTCACTATTCTGCTGGTGCAGTCACAGTGTACATACATTACTGATCCGGATTTACATCCTGTATTATACTCCAGAGCTGCACTCACTATTCTGCTGGTGCAGTCACTGTGTACATACATTACATTACTGATTCTGAGTTACATCCTGTATTATACTCCAGAGCTGCACTCACTATTCTGCTGGTGCAGTCACTGTGTACATGCATTACATTACTGATCCTGAGTTACATCCTGTATTATACTCCAGGGCTGCACTCACTATTCTGCAGGTGCAGTCACTGTGTACATCCATTACATTACTGATCCTGTACTGATCCTGAGTTACATCCTGTATTGATCCTGAGTTACATCCTGTATTATACTCCAGAGCTGCACTCACTATTCTGCTGGTGCAGTCACTGTGTACATGCATTACATTACTGATTCTGAGTTACATCCTGTATTATACTCCAGAGCTGCACTCACTATTCTGCTGGTGCAGTCACTGTGTACATGCATTACTGATCCTGAGTTACATCCTGTATTATACTCCAGGGCTGCACTCACTATTCTGCAGGTGCAGTCACTGTGTACATCCATTACATTACTGATCCTGTACTGATCCTGAGTTACATCCTGTATTATACTCCAGAGCTGCACTCACTATTCTGCTGGTGCAGTCACTGTGTACATGCATTACATTACTGATTCTGAGTTACATCCTGTATTATACTCCAGAGCTGCACTCACTATTCTGCTGGTGCAGTCACTGTGTACATACATTACATTACTGATCCTGAGTTACATCCTGTATTATACTCCAGGGCTGCACTCACTATTCTGCTGGTGCAGTCACTGTGTACATACATTACTGATCCTGAGTTACATCCTGTATTATACTCCAGGGCTGCACTCACTATTCTGCAGGTGCAGTCACTGTGTACATCCATTACATTACTGATCCTGTACTGATCCTGAGTTACATCCTGTATTATACTCCAGAGCTGCACTCACTATTCTGCAGGTGCAGTCACTGTGTACATCCATTACATTACTGATCCTGTACTGATCCTGAGTTACATCCTGTATTATACTCCAGAGCTGCACTCACTATTCCGCATTATACCAGAGGACCAAGAGGGTTAAAGGAGAAAATTGAGTCAAAGCACTTCTCTGATACAGGTGAGCTCACATACATGCTGGGAGTTGCAGTTGCACAACAAACAGTGGAACCCCAATCGGAGAGCAGATTTTAATAAAATGCCTTTCTATTCCGGCTCCATCACACCCTAAAATAAAGAACAATCGGCCTCGAGAATTAAGAAACAAATCGGTTCTTCTGTAAAGCTCTTAATGATAAGATACCCCTCCTAGAAAAACTATTTACCCAGTCACTCCTTACAGCATAATCCCATCACCTCCCATTGTCCCCCAGTCCATTGTTTCCACCATACACAGATGATCAGATTCCCAGTAAATCTTTGTCACAATGTCCCAGATGCAGGAGCGGTGTCCCAGATGCAGGAGCGGCCAGTGACCTTGTCATTCTGATTAATAAGCAACTGCACTAATCCCAGAAAAGTCACTACCTGAAAGGTAAATGTATCTGAGGCCACCAGGTAAAGAACCAAAGCCCATGTAATCTGCTCATGGAGTCCAGGTTCTTACTGATATGCCAAGACCCCTCCACCTGGCCGAACAAGCTTGTCTGTCATCTGATGCATTATGCAGCCCCAGAAAAGCTGACAAGCAGAACATAACCAATACTGCCCCCCATGTACAAGAATATAACTACCATAATACTGCTCCCTATGTACAAGAATATAACTACTATAATACTGCCCCCTATGTACAAGAATATAACTACTATAATACTGCTCCTATGTACAAGAATATAACTACTATAATACTGCTCCTATGTACAAGAATATAACTACTATAATACTGCTCCTATGTACAAGAATATAACTACCATAATACTGCTCCCTATGTACAAGAATATAACTACTATAATACTGCCCCCTATGTACAAGAATATAACTACTATAATACTGCTCCTATGTACAAGAATATAACTACTATAATACTGCCCCCTATGTACAAGAATATAACTACTATAATACTGCTCCTATGTACAAGAATATAACTACTATAATACTGCTCCTATGTACAAGAATATAACTACTATAATACTGCTCCTATGTACAAGAATATAACTACTATAATACTGCCCCCTATGTACAAGAATATAACTACTATAATACTGCTCCTATGTACAAGAATATAACTACTATAATACTGCCTCCCATGCATAGGCGGATTATAATGAGGACGATCTGGGCTACCGCCCGGGGCCCCGAACCCCCAGGGGACCCGGGGCTCCGGGGCATCTATGGCAAGATTGTCCTCATATGTGCGGCGCCGTGGCACATACCGGCAGACAGTGGCGGGGGGGGGGCCCCGGACCGCTCCCGGAGCAGCGGCGCACGGCCGCTGCTTCTTCGGCTGGGCCAGCACTGCAGCAGTTAACTTTCCTGTGCTGGCCCGGCCGCGTCACTGCTAGGAGACACGGCCCTGTGCGCGGCCGTGTCTCCTAGCTGTGACGTCACGCAGTGTGCGCCTGGCCTGCAGTGCTGCACCGGAAAGGAGCAGGACCACTGGAGCCGGGAGCAGGACCACTGGAGCAGAGCCGGGGGATGGTGTGTGTGTGTAGGCAGATATCATTGTGTGATGTCTGTGTATATGCATTTCAAATGTGTTTATGCGTGCATGTATATGTCTGTATATGCTTGTGTGCGTGCGTGGCTACGTGCGGCCTCCCGCTGTGTACAGATGGCTACGTGCGCTCAATATTGAGTCATACAATTAATGTAAGGCTATGTGCCCACGATGCAGAAATGCTCCGGATTTTTTGAGAGTTTCTGCATCTCCCTGGCAGAAAAAACACATGCGGATTTTACATGCGTTTTCCTGCCAGGAACATGCGGATGTGAAGCGTTCTTCACATGCATTTCTGCATGCGGGTTATCAAGCGCTTTCCAAGAGATTTTAGCATCACTTGGAAAAGTGCTTGACAACTTGGTTACACTATATAAATCCATGCAGCCGGCATGGATTTATATAGTGTGACCGTAAAAGAATGGTAAAAAATAAATATATAATTACCTTCTGATGGCCGGCCGACGTCAGCGGTCGCGTGACCCGTCACATGACTAAATGACGTCACGGCAGGTCCTTTTCAGACCATCGCGAGCTGCTGGCAAGCCAGGACACATCGGATAAAGACACCGGCGGCCATCAGATGGCAAGTTTAATATCTATTTTATTTATTTATTTTTTTTTTACAGGTTCTATGGTACCCGGGTCTGGAGGAGAGTCTCCTCTTCTCCAAACCCGGGTACCATCCGCACATTGAAACGCATGGATTCTGCATCTACATATACAGTGATGCGGATTCCATGAGTTCCAATGCAAGTCAATGGCGGCGAAAGAGCCGCGCTTCCGCAAAATAATTGGTAGTGCTGCAGATTTTTCCGCAATGATAATCCGCAGAGGAAATTTCCGCAGCATGTGCACAGCACATGCGGATTATCATTGGGGAACATGGCAGACCTTCTACCAAGTGTTTTTAAGAGTTTCTGCAGAGGAATTGCCGCTGCGGAAACACTTAAACGCATAGTGGGCACACAGCCTAAAAAAAAATTATTCTAATTAATATTGTGCCAAATTAATTTCACGTGAACTATCACATGATCCATCACAGGGGATCATGTGACATGTCACGTGATACATCAGGTAGGTGTGTGTGTGTGTGTGTGTGTGTGTGTGTGTGTGTGTGTGTGTGTGTGTGTGTGTGTGTGTGCACCTTCTAAACTGCCCAGGGCCCTTGCTACTCTTAATTCACCCCTGCCCCCATGTACAAGAATATAACTACTATAATACTGCCCCCTATGTACAAGAATATAACTACTATAATACTGCTCCTATATACAAGAATATAACTACTATAATACTGTCCCCTATGTACAAGAATATAACTACTATAATACTGCTCCTATGTACAAGAATATAACTACTATAATACTGCTCCTATGTACAAGAATATAACTACTATAATACTGCTCCTATGTACAAGAATATAACTACTATAATACTGCCCCTATGTACAAGAATATAACTACTATAATACTGCCCCCTATGTACAAGAATATAACTACTATAATACTGACCCTATGTACAAGAATATAACTACTATAATGCTGCCCCCTATGTACAAGAATATAACTACTATAATACTGCTCCTATGTATAAGAATATAACTACTATAATACTACCCCCTATGTACAAGAATATAACTACTATAATGCTGCTCTTATGTACAAGAATATAACTACTATAATACTGCCCCCTATGTACAAGAATATAACTACTATAATACTGCCCCCTATGTACAAGAATATAACTACTATAATACTGCCCCCTATGTACAAGAATATAACTACTATAATACTGCCCCTATGTACAAGAATATAACTACTATAATACTACCCCCTATGTACAAGAATATAACTACTATAATACTTCCTCCTATGTACAAGAATATAACTACTATAATACTTCCTCTATGTACAAGAATATAACTACTATAATGCTGCTCTTATGTACAAGAATATAACTACTATAATACTGCCCCCTATGTACAAGAATATAACTACTATAATACTGCCCCTATGTACAAGAATATAACTACTATAATACTGCCCCTATGTACAAGAATATAACTACTATAATACTGCTCCCATGTACAAGAATATAACTACTAGAATCATGTTACCCGACTCTAAAACACATCTCCAGAATCTGACATTTTCTCACCTCTGAAACTGCAGCTCTTATTCATTCTCGTCTGCACTACTGTAACTTCACTGTGTCCCTGTAACTAAAAGTTCTCCAACCCGCCCTGAATGCGGCAGCCAGGGTCGTATTTCTGTCCAGCCTGTGTGTCAGTCATTACGCTGGTTGCCCATTTGCTACAGAATACAACACAAACTTCTCTCACCCATAATGTTGTCTAGTTCTGCACCATCCTCCATCTCCTCCCTCATTTCTGTCTGTCTACCACCCTACCTGCACTCTCCATCCTGCAAATGATGCAAGACCAACATTCTCAATCCGACCCGCACACCTTCTCTCATGCTGCGCCAATTTTCTAGAAGGCACTACCCCAACAATATGATTAATACCTAGCCCCAAAATTTCTAAGTGTGCTTTAAAAACATCTCTTTAGACAGGCCTACCACCTCACTAATCCTCAGCTCTGTCCGTCCTACTCCTCTGTCTCCTCATCCTCCATGCACCCAATAGCTCTTGGTAACTGCACTTAGATCCTGGCTGATGAGCGGATCATGCAGCTTTATATGAAATCCCCTATTTATTATAATGATAGCTGGCCCTGTACATAAAAGCACATTCTACCTATTGTATCCCCCCTACTTATGGATTGTAAGCAGGACCCTCACTCCTCCTATAAGGCTGAGTTCACACGATGCGTTTTTCATGCGTTTCCGCAGCGTTTTTGCAGTTGCGTAAACGCCGCGGAAACGCATGAAAAACGCATGGTAGAAGGGCAGCAATGTTCCCCAATGGAAATCCGCATGTGCTGTGCCCATGATGCGGATTTTTCCGCAGCGTAAACGCTGCGCTCAAAAATCCGCAGCATGTCAATTAATTTTGGGGAAACTCTGCTCTTTTGCAGCCATTGACTTGCATTAGACCGCATGGAATCCGCATCACTGTATATGTTGATGCGCTTTTCATGCGGTCTAATGTGCGGATGGTACCCGGGTGTGGAGGAGAGGACTCTCATCCAGACCCAGGTACCATTAAAAAAAAAAAAAAAAAGAATAAAATAAAAAATATATATATTCTCACCTTCTGACGGCACGCGCAGCGCTCCTGCTTGATTCCCCGCACTTCGCGGTTGAATGAAGAAGGACCTTCGCTGACGTCAGAGTCATGTGACGGGTCACGTGACGCTGACGTCGGCAGGTCCTTCAGTCTTCACCGCCGGCAGCCGGGACCGAGCGAAGCCGGACACCGGGGGCCATCAGAGGGTAAAGTATATATTTATTTTTTGACATTCACACACTATATAAATCCATGCCGGTTGCATGGATTTATATAGTGTGAAGTTGACAAGCACTTTCCAAGTGATGCTAAAATCGCTTGGGAAGCGCTTGTCAACCCGCATGCGGAAATGAAAGTGAAGACCGCTTCATTTCCGCATGTCCCTGGCAGGAAACCGCATGTACAATCCGCATGTACAATCCGCATGCGTTTTTTCCTGCCAGAGAGATGCAGAAACGCTCAGGAAAAAATCCTGAGCATTTCTGCATCGTGCGCACATACCCCAACTAGTGAACTGTGTTACCTTATAATGTTGTCGTCTGTACGTCTACTTGCTTAATTGTTAAGTTCTGCAGAATATGTTGGTGCTATATAAAGAATATACCTGCTATAACTGTACAGGAACATAGTTGCTATAATGCTGCCCCCCATGTACAAGAACATAGCTACTATAATGCTGCCCCCCCTGTACAAGAACATAGCTGCTATAATGCTGCCCCCCCTGTACAAGAACATAGCCGCTAAAATACTGTCCCCTACGTACAAGAATATAACTAATACTGCTCCTGTGTACAAGAATATAACTACTCTAATACTGCCCCCTATGTACAAGAATATAACTACTCTAATACTGCCCCCTATGTACAAGAATATAACTACTATAATACTGCTCCTATGTACAAGAATATAACTATAATAATAATGTTTATTTTTATAGCAGCAACATATTCCGCAGCACTTTTAGGGGGGACTTATACAACAATACAGAATAAACATAACTCATATTGAAAGGAGTGAGGGCCCTGCTCGCAAGCTTACAGTCTATGAGGAAATGGCGGAGACACAAAAGGTAGAATGTACATATATTGTATAATGCAGCCTTAATATCTTGATTGGTATGAACCTCAAATTGAAGATTTTAATATGGGGGAAAACTGGGATGGACAGATAGTGTGTGGAGGCGATACGCCAGTCTAAAGAAATGGGTTTTTAGGGTCCGCTTGAAACTGTGGGTATTGGGAATTAATCGAATTGTCCTGGGTAGTGCATTCCAAAGAATTGGCGCAGCACGCGAGAAATCTTGGAGACGGGAGTGGGAAGTTCGGATTATGGAGGATTTTAGTTTTAAGTCACTGGCAGAACGGAGGGCACGTGTAGGGTGGTAGACTGAGACAAGGGAGGAGATATAGGGGGGTACTGAAGCATGGAGCCCTTTATGGGTAAGCGTGATAAGTTTAAATTGAATTCTATATTGGATGGGTAACCAATGCAATGACTGGCACAGGGAAGAGGCATCGGTGTAGCGGTTGGCGAGGAATATGATCCTGGCTGCTGCGTTCAGGACAGATTGGAGAGGGGAGAGTTTAGTAAGAGGGAGCCCGATCAGTAGAGCGTTGCAGTAGTCCAGACGGGAATGAATAAGAGCGACAGTAAGAGTTTTTGCCGAGTCAAAGGTGAGAAAAGTCCTGATTCTGGAGATGTTTTTGAGGTGTAGATGACATGAACGAGAGTGATTGGATGTGAGGAGTGAAGGAAAGATCTGAGTCAAAAATGACCCCAAGACAGCGGGCTTGTTGCTGGGGAGTAATGGTTGAGCCACAAACGGAAATGGCAATATCGGGCACAGGTAGGTTAGTGGAGGGAGGAAAGACGAGTAGTTCAGTTTTTGACAGATTCAGTTTTAGGCAGAGGGAGGACATAATGTTAGACACAGCAGAAAGACAATCACTGGTCTTTTGTAGTAATGCAGGGGTGATGTCCGGAGCAGAGGTGTATAATTGGGTGTCATCAGCATAGAGATGGTACTGAAAACCGAATCTGCTGATTGTCCAATAGGAGCGGTGTATAAGGAGAAAAGAAGGGGGCCTAGGACTGATCTTTGAGGAACCCCGACAGTAAGGGGGAAGTAGGGAGGAGGAGGAGCCGGCGAAAGACACAGAAGGAGCGGTCAGAGAGATAGGAGGAGAACCAGGAGAGAACAGTGTCCTTGAGGCCAATAGTGCGGAACATAGTGAGGAGGAGCTGGTGATCCACAGTGTCGAATGCTGCAGAGAGATCCAGGAGAATCCGCAAGGAGTAGCGACCATTAGATTTAGCTGTTAGTAAATCATTAGAGACTTTAGTGAGGGCAGTTTCAGTAGAATGTAAAGAGCGGAAACCAGATTGTAAAGGGTCAAGAAGAGAGTTGTCTGAGAGATAGCAGATGAGAGGAATGGACCAGGGGTTCCAGGAGTTTAGAGATAAAGGGAAGATTGGAAACAGGTCTGTAGTTGGCTGTGCAGTTCTGGTCAAGGGATGTTTTTTAAAAGTAATGGATGTATGCTGGCGTGTTTAAAAGAGGAGGGAAAGATACCAGATGAGAGGGAGAGGTTGAAAATTTTAGTTAGGTGAGTGGTGACAGCTGGAGCAAGGGACTGAAGGAGATGTGAGGGAATAGGGTCACTGGTGCAGGTGGTAGGGCGAGAAGATGCAAGGGGCCTGATCACTTCATCTTCCGTGACTGGTTCGAAGTCAGAAAGTGAGCAAGATACAATGTGGTGGGGGAGAGCATGCATAACGTTTGGGGATTGGGAGAAAATTTCCTGTCGGATATGGTCAATTTTTATTTTGAAATATTTGGCCAGATCGTCAGCGCTGAGGTCGGTGGTCGGGGCCTGTGCTGTTTGATTGAGGAGAGAATGAAATGTGTCAAAGAGTCATTTAGGATTATTGGAAAGTGAGATGATGAGATTGTTAAAGTAGGTTTGTTTGGAGAGGTGAAGCGCAGAGTTATAGGTTTCCAGCATAAATTTATAATGGAGGAAATCTTCGGGCAGATTAGATTTTATCCACAGCCGTTCAGCGCACCTGGAACACCGCTGGAGAAGACGTGTTTGAGGTGTGTGCCAGGGTTGTCGCCGTCTATGCCGAATTTTTCTTTGTGTAGGAGGCGCGGCTTCATCCAGGGCGCATAGCATTATTTCGTTATAATTCTTCAATGCAGAGTCGGGACATGAGAGGGAGGAGATTGGGGCCAATGATGATTGCAACTTTTTCATAAATTTCTGGGTGTTAATGGCCCGTATATTTCTATAAGTGTGGAAAGTGGGGGGGTCTAGAGTAGAGTCACAGTTCTTGACAGAGAATGAAAGAAGATTATGGTCAGAGAGTGGAAGGGGAGAGTTAGTAAAGTCATGTACTGAGCAAAGCTGGGAGAAGATCAGGTCCAATGTGTTCCCGTCCTCATGTGTAGGAGGAATTAGCAAGCAGTGAAAGGCCGAAGGAGGAGGTTAGTGATAAAAGATGAGCGGCAGATGGGGAAAGAGGATCGCCAATTGGGATGTTAACATCTCCCATGATTATCGTGGGGATGTCGCAGGATAGAAAATTTGGAACCAGGCAGCAAAGTGATCCAGGAACTGACGGGAGGGACCTGGAGGGCGATAGACAACCGCCACTCGCAGGGAGACGGGCCGGTAGAGTCTGACTGTGTGGGCCTCAAAAGACAGGAAGATAAGGGAGGGTACAGGGGGGATAACCTGAAAAGTACATTTTGTTGAAAGAAGCAGACCAACACCTCCCCCTGATCTGTTGTCAGGTCGCGGGGTATGAGAGAAATGTAGGCCACCATAGGAAAGAGCTGCAGTGGCGGTGGTGTCCGACTGCTGGATCCAGGTTTCAGTGAGAGCCAGAAGGTTGAGGGAATTAGAGAGGAAAAAGTCATGGATGTAAGAGTTTATTACATGCTGAGCGTGCATTCCAAAGGGCACAGTTGAATGAGACAGAAGATATGCAGGGAATATTAATGAGATTAGCAGGGTTTCTGAATGTAACAGGGAAAGAGTTAGTGTTATTATTACTGGAGGGTCCTGGATTAGGAGAAATATCACCTGCGACTAAGAGAAGGAAGATACAGAGAGTGAGCAGATGGTTGAGTGATTTGTGAGAGCGTTTCCTGTGTTGTATGGTGGGAATGAATGGATCTGTGTGGTATAACATTGTGAAGAGAGCATGACAGCTGTACATAGGAGAAGAGAGGAGTGAGGAATTAATATGGATGAAGTGTGCAGAATTGGTGGGAGAACGGTGAATGTGGATGATTGTAGCAGCTGGAATATAAATGGCACAGATACAAATGGTGAATACCGTTTGCAAAACAGATGACCTGGAAGCAAGTTTGTTTAATTGTCTTGCATGTCTAAAGCCCAAGTCTCACATAGCGAGATCGCTGCCGTGTCACGGTTTTGGTGACGCAACAGCGACCTCACCAGCGATGTCGCTATGTGTGACACTTTGCAGCAATCAGGCCCCTGCTGTGAGGTCGCTGATCGCTGCAAAGTGTCCTGGACCATTTTTTGGTCAGCACACATCGCTGGTAACCATGATAAACATCGGGTTACTAGGGGCACACGCGCACCTAGTAACCTGTTTATCATGGTTACGAGCCTGCTAAAGTGAGCGGTAACCTCCCGCTCACTGTAGCAGAGTGGTAACCATGATAAACAACGGGTTACTAGGTGCGCGTGTGCCCCTAGTAACCTGATGTTTACCATGGTTACCAGCCTGCTCCTGCTTCAGCAGGCTGGCAACCAGGAGCAGGACATCGTGGAAAGATTCTTTCCACGATGTCGCTGCTCCCCTGATCGTTTGACAGCTCACCAGCGACCACATAGCGACGCAGCAACGATCCCTGACAGGTCGGATCGTTGCAGCGTCGCTAAGTGTGACGGGGCCTTTACCTGTCTCCTGCCCTGTCCAACTGCTGACACTTTGATAAACTTTTTGATAAAAGTATGCATAAATGCCCCCGCATAAATGCTGCCCCTTGACTGTCAATATATAGGGAAGTATCTGCTTAGATCTACACAGATTTAACTTGTTACCACTCAACCAGTTTAAGACAACAGGAGACCATAAACTACAGAAAAAAAAAACAAAACAGACTGGCAACTCTACATGGATCATACAAAATTGTCAGGGAAGACACACTTGGTCAGACCTTGCAGCCCTCTGGCGCCCCCTTATCCTGCTGGTCAAACACGGGCGCAGCTGCTTTAATTTATGTCGACTATTGTGGCACGTGATGTGACAGGACGTATATATACCACCAGTTCCTTCCAGGAACGTATATATACCTCCGACCAACTACTATAATACTGCTCCTAAGTACAGGAATATAACTACTATAACACTGCTCCTATGTATAATAAATAAAAGGTGGCACTGGCTTTGCAAACAGACGCACACATTAGTGACTCGCCCTCCTGATAACGGGAATAAGTGACTTATTGAACTTATCAAGTCTCTGAACAAATGAAACTTCAGATGTGAATCCATAGTGAGCGCTCACAGAAGCGGTGGCTCAGACGCTGCACGGGGAACAGCCATAGTGCAAGGTTTATAGCCATATAGGAGGTGTAAAATATCTCTAACAGGCAGCACGGTGGGATTTTCAGGCTGGATACCCAAAGATTGTTAGCGCTCGCCAATCGGATCCATCAACAATGATTTACATGCAGCACGGGACATGTTTTTAATTTGTGACCAAAATTCCCATGTATCCTAAATGGTCAACAGCAGCACATCGAGTCCCGGCTCCCTCTACAGGTACAAACAGGCATTGCCGGTATCACGAGCAAGAAAACTCAGGGAATGGTTGGGGTCCGCTGCTCCCGGAAGGCCCACCCAATCCAGATTTCCACTGGTAACACTACGTTGCAGAGCAGCAGTCAGGGGCTACTGAAACCCACTCTCACAGACACACAATGCTACGCACCGGGCGCAGCCCCAATCCCACACACACTGCTCCGCACCGGGCGCAGCCCCAATCCCACACACACACACAATGCTCCGCACCGGGCGCAGCCCCAATCCCACACACACAATGCTCCGCACCGGGCGCAGCCCCAATCCCACACACACACACACACACACACACACACACACACACACACACACAATGCTCCGCACCGGGCGCAGCCCCAATCCCACACACACACACACACACACACACAATGCTCCGCACCGGGCGCAGCCCCAATCCCACACACACACACACACAATGCTCCGCACCGGGCGCAGCCCCAATCCCACACACACTGCTCCGCACCGGGCGCAGCCCCAATCCCACACACACACACACACTGCTCCGCACCGGGCGCAGCCCCAATCCCACACACACACACACACTGCTCCGCACCGGGCGCAGCCCCAATCCCACACACACACACACACACACACACACTGCTCCGCACCGGGCGCAGCCCCAATCCCACACACACACACACACACTGCTCCGCACCGGGCGCAGCCCCAATCCCACACACACACACACACACACACACACACACACACACACACACACTGCTCCGCACCGGGCGCAGCCCCAATCCCACACACACACACTGCTCCGCACCGGGCGCAGCCCCAATCCCACACACACACACTGCTCCGCACCGGGCGCAGCCCCAATCCCACACACACACACTGCTCCGCACCGGGCGCAGCCCCAATCTCACACACAATGCTCCGCACCGGGCGCAGGCCATTTACTTGCATTAGAAAGCATGGAATCCGCATCACTGTATATGTAGATGCGGAATCCAAGCGTTTCAATGTGCGGATGGTACCCGGGTGTGGAGGACAGGAGACTCTCCTCTGGACCTGGGTACCATGGAACCTGTGGGAAAAAAAAAAAAGGATAAAAAATAAATATTATACTTACCTTCTGGCGGCCCGCGGTGCGCTCTTCCTCTCATGCCGGCAGCTCGCAACGGACTGAAGGACCTGATCTGACATCATAGTCATGTGAGTGGGCACGCGACGCTGACGTCGGCAGGTCCTTCAGTGTACCGCTGAAGGTGAAGCAAGACAGCGCGGGCCATCAGAAGGTAAGTATATATTTATTTTTTACCATTCTTTTACGGTCACACTATATAAATCCATGCTGGTTGCCGGTTGCATGGATTTATATAGTGTGACCAAGTTGTCAAGCACTTTCCAAGTGATGCTAAGGCTGTGTGCCCACGTAGCGTTTTTCAAGCGTTTTTGATGCGGAATTTCCGCAGCGGAAACGCTTGTAAAACGCTTGGTAATCCGCACCCCATGGTCCCCAATGGGATTCCGCAAGTTCTATGCACATGCTGCGGATTTTTCCGCAGCGTTTATGCTGCGTTCAAAAATCCGCAGCATGTCAATTAATTTTGCGTTTCCGCAAGCAGAATTGCCTTTGTCCAATGCATAAAAAACGCAAGGCAATTCCGCATGTGGAAAACGCGTGATAAACGCGCAAAAAATGCGCGATAAACACGTGCGGAATTCCGCATGCGTTTTTCCGGGAGAGGACTTGCAGAAATGAAGCAGAAATTTTCTGCTTCATAAATGCAACGTGGGCACATAGCCTTAAAGCGCTTGACAACCCGCATGCAGAAATGCATGTGAAGAACGCTTCACATCCGCATGTCCCTGGCAGAAAAAACGCATGTAAAATCCGCATGTACAATCCGCATGTGCAATCCGCCTGCGTTTTTTCTGCCAGGGAGATGCAGAAACGCTCAGGAAAAAATCCGGAGCATTTCTGCATCGTGGGCACATAGCCTTCACACACACACAAAACAAAGCGCTCCGCCATCTTGCTACACCCACCGCTCCACGTGTATACATACACCCGGAAGTGTCCGGTCACCATCTTCCTACACCCAACCCGCGGCGATGACCTCCCTGAAGGCCATTCCCGTCCCGCCGCGCTGCGGTCTCACACAAGGGCTGAGCGCGGCCCGGCACTTCTCCGCGGGGTCACACTTACAGTGCAGCCGCTTCCCCCGGTATTTCTTTTGGACAAACATGTTGCGGGTTCCCCTTCCGGGAGCATTAGGCTGGGCTTTATAAAGACGATGAGAACTACACCTCCCGGCACGCATCGCGAGACCACAATGACGCCGACGTCATGCGAGAGACGGATACTAGAAGAAGAAGGTAGAGGGACAACAGTGGTCACGTGACTGTCTCCAGCACAGCGGACATTTTGTTAACGTTTTTTCTTTTATCCTATTGTTTTGTACTTTCTATTTAGAGCTTTTTAATAAGAGCCTGATCCTCGTGTCCTGGACAGAAGCCCCTTTGTCCTCCCCTAGAGATGGGGAGTGGTCTTAGAATGACTCTTTAAGCCCCTCGTTTATATCAAGCAGGATTATGTGGCCCCTTTTAAACTTTTTTTTATTCTCCAGTTGATATCAGAGTTTGTGGCTTGTTGTTTTTTTGTAGATTTTATCATTATTATTTTTTTTTAGAAATTTGCAGAGTTACGCACACGATGACTCCAAATATGATTTTTGGGGAATTTTATATTCTGATATAACAGGATTTTTAACATTTTATATATATATATATATATATATATATATATATATATATATATATATATATATATATATATATATATAAAGATAGCATTTTTATGTTTTGTTTTTTATTTTTATTTTTTTTATTTTTTTGTTCTGGTAAAACAGGATTTGTATACATTTTATATATATAAATTTATGTTTTTGGTTTTTTTTGTTTTCTTTTTTAATTTATTTTCTTTTACATTATTATTTGTAATGTATTTTTTTGTATTTTTTCGTAGTTTTTCTTTTACACTATGATTTTTAATACTACAGTGTTATCTATTATGATGCCCAGAGAAAGGACTGTTTCGCATGTGGCAATTTCAAATACATTATATATTTTTTATTTTTTAGATTTTATGTTCTGGGGTAAAAAAATATGTATTTTTTAACTTTTTTTTGCTACTTTTATATATGTTTTTTTAATACATTTTTTTAATATATATACTGTATATATACAGTACAGACCAAAAGTTTGGACACACCTCATTTAAAGATTTTTCTGTATTTTCATGACTATGAAAATTGTACATTCACACTGAAGGCATCAAAACTATGAATTAACACATGTGGAATTATATACTTAACAAAAAAGTGTGAAACAACTGAAAATATGTCTTATACTCTAGGTTCTTCAAAGTAGCCACCTTTTGCTTTGATGACTGCTTTGCACACTCTTGGCATTCTCTTGATGAGCTTCAAGAGGTAGTTGTGGCGCCCCTGAGGGTTCGACCACCACAGGAATGCTGCACTTCTCTAATGGAGTGTAGTGTTCCTCCTCTGAGGTAAGGCCAGTGTTATAGCCGTGACCTAACCTTTTGCATCCAACACCACACTTCTCCACCAGAGGGAGCTAGTATGCACTAGGTGCTGCTCCCCTGGTTACAGGGAGACTGGGGAACACAAAGTGGTAGGAACCAGTTAGTGGGTGAGGGTGGAGGACGTACGTACAAGTTAGTTACACTTTAGATTGGATATTTAATAATAAGCCATCTTTGATCTTGGTGGTCGTCTTTTTCGGTCATTGTTCTTCTGATCGGTCTTTTGGCGCAACCTGGCTAGTTGGTCTTGGTTGCTCTGTGCTGTCATGTACTGTGTGCTAATGTGACCTCCCTCCGGGAGCGCAGATCCTGTGTGGGCCTGCACCGGCAAGGGACACAGCCCTCGTACCCTGGCCCTGGGACGAGAGGTAGGTTGCAGACAAGGAATGTCTCAACCCGGCCAAGGACCAGGATCAAGAAGGCCCGGAGCTTAAGAGTGTGGCTCCACAGCAAATGGATCCCAGGCAGGATGCAGACGGAACGGAGTACGCCACCTGTCCTCGCCAACCTGATATATTCAGAGGGATTCCGGCTGCAAGAGGGGTACCGGCCCCCGACCTTGCTACTCTACATCCTGAACGGGAAAGCCCGGTTAGGCCCTGAGGATCCCACCGGGTATCGGACGGAGCGGAGCTTCCACCCGTACCCTTGTTCTGAGAGGAGCTCAGAGGGAGACACGGCCTATTTGTACACACACGGACAGGAAAGGTTTCGGTCTGTAGTTCAGGAACACTCTGGTGTAAGGTCGTGACTGAATGCTGGACTTACTCGGAGGATGTCGGACCCCCATCCCTGGTGACCGCAGGACTCCGCGAAGAGCAGGGAGTCTCCTTCCTACTGCCATCTCTAAAGTGAGTAAAGCCTTGGAAGTTCACCCCTATGGCCTCTGGACTGTTTATTCTGCGCTACACCGCGGGATGCGGCGCCCGTCTCCCTCTACTACTACCTCTCATCTATCCTGTCCCTCTGCCCGGAGGCCTTGCTCCGCCTGTGGGGAGCAGTGAGAACTTAGGCCGCCATGACACCAGGCCTCGGCGGACTGCAGCGGCGCTGGTGACCCTTCACCAGGCACCACAGGTGGCGTAGTCGTTAAAATAAGCCACTCAACCCGGACGAGCCCACACCATCTTCCTTTTCATGTGACGGCCCGAGCACGGGTCGGGTCCGGGCCACGACTACATCCCATCTCTTCATCACAGGACCCGACACCGAGTCCCCCATCACCCAGGGTAAACTCAAAAACTAAAAGGGCTCTTTCGAGAGTAGAGGCGTCACATAGTCACCGGAAATGGTCTTCCAACAATCATGAAGGAGTTCCCAGAGATGCTTAGCACTTGTTGGCCCTTTTACCTTCACTCTGCGGTCCAGCTGACCCCAAACCATCTCGATTGGGTGCAGGTCTGGTGACTGTGGAGGCCAGGTCATCTGGAGTAGCACCCCATCACTCTCCGTCTTGGTCAAATAGCCCTTACACAGCCTGGAGGTGTGTTTGGGGTCATTGTCCTGTTGAAAAATAAATGATGGTCCAACTAAATGCAAACCGGATGGAATGGCATGCCGCTGCAAGATGCTGTGGTAGCCATGCTAGTTCAGTATGCCTTCAATTTTGAATAAATCCCCAACAGTGTCACCAGCAAAGTACCCCCACACCATCACACCTCCTCCTCCATGCTTCATGGTGGGAACCAGGCATGTAGAGTCCATCCGTTCACCTTTTCTGCGTTGCACAAAGACACGGTGGTTGGAACCAAAGATCTCAAATTTGGACTCATCAGACCAAAGCACAGATTTCCACTGGTCTAATGTCCATTCCTTGTGTTCTTTAGCCCAAACAAGTCTCTTCTGCTTGCTGCCTGTCCTTAGCAGTGGTTTCCTAGCAGCTATTTTACCATGAAGGCCTGCTCCACAAAGTCTCCTCTTAACAGTTGTTGTAGAGATGTGTCTGCTGCTAGAACTCTGTGTGGCATTGACCTGGTCTCTAATCTGAGCTGCTGTTAACCTGCGATTTCTGAGGCTGGTGACTCGGATAAACTTATCCTCAGAAACAGAGGTGATTCTTGGTCTTCCTTTCCTGGGGCGGTCCTCATGTGAGCCAGTTTCTTTGTAGCGCTTGATGGTTTTTGCAACTGCACTTGGGGACACATTCAAAGTTTGCCCAATTTTTCGGACTGACTGACCTTCATTTCTTAAAGTAATGATGGCCACTCGTTTTTCTTTATTTAGCTGCTTTTTTCTTGCCATAATACAAATTCTAACAGTCTATTCAGTAGGACTATCAGCTGTGCATTCACCAGACTTCTGCACAACACAACTGATGGTCCCAACCCCATTTATAAGGCAAGAAATCCCACTTATTAAACCTGACAGGGCACACCTGTGAAGTGAAGACCATTTCCGGTGACTACCTCTTGAAGCTCATCAAGAGTGTGCAAAGCAGTCATCAAAGCAAAAGGTGGCTACTTTGTAGAACCTAGAATATAAGACATATTTTCAGTTGTTTCACACTTTTTTGTTAAGTATATAATTCCACATGTGTTAATTCATAGTTTTGATGCCTTCAGTGTGAATGTACAATTTTCATAGTCATGAAAATGCAGAAAAATCTTTAAATGAGAAGGTGTGTCCAAACTTTTGGTCTGTACTGTGTGTGTGTGTATATATATATATATATATATATATATATATATATATATATATATACACACACACACACATTTTTTTTACTTTTATTTCTACTTTCATGTTTTTTTAATAACATTTTTAAAATATATATATTTTTTATTTTTTTACTACTTTTATATTTTTTTAATACTTTTTTTTAACTATATTTATTTTTTTACTCTTATTGCTACTTTTATGTCTTTTAATACTTTTTTATAGATATACGGTATATATATGACTTTTTTGTTACTTTTATATACATTATTATTTTTTTTTTACACTATTCTTTTTAATACATTGCAATATTAAGGTTCAGAGGTGTACAGGTATAGGGGGGCTTCAATTAGTGCCTTCCCCCCTCCTTGCCTGCCTGCCATGACCATGTCATTGTATTGTGGGAGGCTTACAGGAATCAGACGGAGCACATCCCCCCAGGAGGGAAACCTGGGATGGGTAAAGGGACCATTGCTCAATGTGGTCTTGCTCGATCATTGGCCCGTCCCAAAACTCTTTACATTGTTCCCTTTTGCGTCCAGTATATTCGGAGTTCCAATGACCATGAACCGGACCAAGAAATGTCAGCAGCCGTCACCTTCTTTGTTTTGATACGTGAAGACGTCTTCTGAAGTAGATGCGTGTAATCTGCTTTGCCCCAATCACAACATGAGGGTCCTCCACCCCCAAACATAAATCCTAAGGTCACCATGTACTGTGTGAATGCAATCCATTGTTCCCTGTTATCAGCCATCCTCTAGTAATCACTTTACATTATATCTTTACACTGCTCCATAATATTATACGGGTGGTGAGGTGACAACTTCTCATAAAGTCCAGGAAAAAAAGCTGTCCATGCAGTGTGGTCAGATGTGATACGAGGAAAAAAGAAACATTAAAAGGCTTTGATCAATGTGTCGAGACCCCAATCTCATCACTCCCCCTACAGACATATACGTATGGGAGCGGTATTATAGTAGTTATATTCTTGTACATAGGGGCAGTATTATAGTAGTTATATTTTTGTACATAGGAGCAGTATTATAGTAGTTATATTCTTGTACATAGGAGCAGTATTATAGTAGTTATATTCTTGTACAAAGGGGGCAGTATTATAGTAGTTATATTCTTGTACATAGGGGGCAGTATTATAGTAGTTATATTCTTGTATATAGGAGCAGTATTATAGTAGTTATATTCTTGTACATAGGAGCAGTATTATAGTAGTTATATTCTTGTACATAGGGGCAGTATTCTAGTAGTTATATTCTTGTACATAGTAGCAGTATTATAGTAGTTATATTCTTGTACATAGTAGCAGTATTATAGTAGTTATATTCTTGTACATAGGAGTAGTATTATAGTAGTTATATTCTTGTATATACAGTGCCTACAAGTAGCATTCAACCCCCTGCAGATTTAGCTGGTTTGATAAGATGCAAATAAGTTAGAGCCTTCAAACTGCAAACGAGAGTAGGTTTTATGAACAGAAGCATAAATCTTACAAACCAAAAAGTTATGTTGCTCAGTTGAATTTTATTACATTTTAAACATAAAAGTGTGGGTCAATTATTATACAACCCCTATGTTTAATATTTTGTGGAATAACCCTTGTTTGCAATTACAGCTAATAATCGTCTTTTATAAGACCTGATCAGGCCGGCACAGGTCTGTGGAGTTATCTTGGCCCACTCCTCCATGCAGATCTTCTCCAAGTTATCTAGGTTCTTTGGGTGTCTCATGTGGACTTTATTCTTGAGCTCCTTCCACAAGTTTTCAATTGGGTTAAGGTCAGGAGACTGACTAGGCCACTCCAACACCTTGACTTTTTCCCTATTGAACCAGGCCTTGGTTTTCTTGGCTGTGTGCTTTGGGTCGTTGTCTTGTTGGAAGATGAAATTACGACCCATCTTAAGATCCTTGATGGAGGAGCGGAGGTTCTTGGCCAAAATCTCCAGGTAGGCCGTGCTATCCATCTTCCCATGGATGCGGACCAGATGGCCAGGCCCCTTGGCAGAGAAACAGCCCCACAGCATGATGCTGCCACCACCATGCTTGACTGTAGGGATGGTATTCTTGGGGTCGTATGCAGTGCCATCCAGTCTCCAAACGTCACGTGTGTGGTTGGCACCAAAGATCTCGATCTTGGTCTCATCAGACCATAGAACCTTGAACCAGTCTGTCTCAGAGTCCTCCAAGTGATCATGAGCAAACTGTAGACGAGCCTTGACATGACGCTTTGAAAGTAAAGGTACCTTACGGGCTCGTCTGGAACGGAGACCATTGCGGTGGAGTACGTTACTTATGGTATTGACTGAAACCAATGTCCCCACTGCCATGAGATCTTCCCGGAGCTCCTTCCTTGTTGTCCTTGGGTTAGCCTTGACTCTCCGGACAAGCCTGGCCTCGGCACGGGAGGACACTTTCAAAGGCTGTCCTGGCCGTGGAAGGCTAACAGTAGTTCCATAAGCCTTCCACTTACGGATGATGCTCCCAACAGTGGAGACAGGTAGGCCCAACTCCTTGGAAAGGGTTTTGTACCCCTTGCCAGCCTTGTGACCCTCCACGATCTTGTCTCTGATGGCCTTGGAATGCTCCTTTGTCTTTCCCATGTTGACCATGTCTGAGTGCTGTTCACAAGTTTGGGAAGGGTCTTAAATAGTCAGAAAAGGCTGGCAAAAGAGATCTTTAATCCACACATGTGAAGCTCATTATTCTTGGTGCAGTATTATAGTAGTTATATTCTTGTACACAGGAGCAGTATTATAGTAGTTATATTCTTGTACATAAGGGGCAGTATTATAATAGTTATATTCTTGTCCATAGGAGCAGTATTATAATAGTTATATTCTTGTACATAGGGGCAGTATTATAGTAGTTATATTCTTGTACATAGAGGATGTATTATAGCAGTTATATTCTTGTACATAGTAGCAGTATTATAGTAGTTATATTCTTGTACATAGTAGCAGTATTATAGTAGTTATATTCTTGTACATAGGGAGCAGTATTCTAGTAGTTATATTCTTGTACATAGGGGGCAGTATTCTAGTAGTTATATTCTTGTACATAGGGAGCAGTATTATAGTAGTTATATTCTTGTACATAGGGGCAGTATTATAGTAGTAATATTCTTGTACATAGGGGGCAGTATTATAGTAGTTATATTCTTGTACATAGGAGCATTATTATAGTAGTTATATTCTTGTACATAGAGGAAGTATTATAGTAGTTATATTCTTGTACATAGGGGCAGTAATATAGTAGTTATATTCTTGTACATAGGGGACAGTATTATAGTAGTTATATTCTTGTACATAGGGAGCAGTATTATAGTAGTTATATTCTTGTACATAGGGGCAGTATTATAGTAGTTATATTCTTGTACATAGGGGGCAGTATATATATATTTTTCACTGCTTGTGTGATCTATCCTGAAAACTGCCTTGTATCTCCATGCAATGCTCTGCAGCCTATCAATCTCTGGTATATATTTTTCACTGCTTGTGTGATCTATCCTGAAAACTGTCTTGTATCTCCATGCAATGCTCTGCAGCCTATCAATCTCTGGTATATATTTTTTCACTCCTCTACGTTTTTTATTCCATGATACGTAAAGGTCATCACACTTACTTTAAGAGTTTATGATCCATGCCGAGTTTGTTAGTCTGTTTTTTTTTTTTTGTTGTTTTTTTTTCCCTGCACTTTATGGTCTCCTGTTGTCTTTTAAGCTAGTGATTGATTGCTAACGAGTTAAATCTGTGTAGATCTAAGCAGATACGTCCCTATATATTGAGACTTAGTCTAGGGGCAGCATTTATGTGGGGGCATTTATGCATACTTAATCGAAGTGCCATAATTTATCAAAGTGCCCTGGCAGTTAGAAAATGGCAGTTGGACCGGACAGGAGACAGGTAAGACATGCAAGACAAACAAACAAACTTGCTTTCAGGTCATGTTTTTGGCAAACAGTATTCACCATTTGTATCTGTGCCATTTATATTCTGGTTGCTACAATCATACACATTCACCGTTCTCCCACCAATTCTGCACACTTCATCCATATTAATCCCTCACTCCTCTCTTCTCCTATGTACAGCTGTCATGCTCTCTTCACAATGTTGTACCACACAGATCCATTCATTCCCACCATACAACACAGGAAACGCTCTCACAAATCACTTAACCATCTGCTCACTCTCTGTATCTTCCTTCTCTTAGTCGCAGGTGATATTTCTCCTAATCCAGGACCCTCCAGTAATAATAACACTAACTCTTTCCCTGTTACATTCAGAAACCCTGCTAATCTCATTAATATTCCCTGCATATCTTCTGTCTCATTCGACTGTGCCCTTTGGAATGCACGCTCAGCATGTAATAAACTCTCTTACATCCATGACTTTTTCCTCTCTAATTCCCTCAACCTTCTGGCTCTCACTGAAACCTGGATCCAGCAGTCGGACACCACCGCCGCTGCAGCTCTCTCCTATGGTGGCCTACATTTCTCTCATACCCCGCGACCTGACAACAGATCAGGGGGAGGTGTTGGTCTGCTTCTTTCAACAAAATGTACTTTTCAGGTTATCCCCCCTGTACCCTCCCTTATCTTCCCGTCTTTTGAGGCCCACACAGTCAGACTCTACCGGCCCTTCTCCCTGCGAGTGGCGGTTGTCTATCGCCCTCCAGGTCCCCCCCATCAATTCCTGGATCACTTTGCTGCCTGGCTTCCAAATTTTTTATCCAGCGACATCCCCACGATAATCATGGGAGACTTTAACATCCCAATTGGCGATCCTCTTTCCCCATCTGCCACGCATCTTTTATCACTAACCTCCTCCTTCGGCCTTTCACTGCTTGCTAATTCTCCTACACATGAGGACGGGAACACATTGGACCTGATCTTCTCCCGCCTTTGCTCAGTACATGACTTTACTAACTCTCCCCTTCCACTCTCTGACCATAATCTTCTTTCATTCTGTGTCAAGAACTGTGACTCTACTCAAGACACCCCCACTTTACACACTTATAGAAATTTACGCGCCATTAACACCCAGAAATTTATAAAAAGGTTGCAATCATCATTGGCCCCAATTCTCCTCCCTCTCATGTCCCGACTCTGCATTGAAGCATTATAACAAAATAATGCTATGCGCCCTGGATGAAGCCGCACCTCCTACACAAAGAAAAATTAGGCATAGACGGCGACAACCCTGGCACACACCTCAAACACGTCTTCTCCAGCGGTATTCCAGGTGCGCTGAACCGCTGTGGAGAAAATCAAATCTGCCCGAAGATTTCATCCACTATAAATTTATGCTGAAAACATATAACTCTGCGCTTCACCTCTCCAAACAAACCTACTTTAACAACCTCATAATCTCACTTTCCAATAATCCTAAACGACTCTTTGACACGTTTCATTCTCTCCTCAATCAAACAACACAGGCCCCGACCACCGACCTCAGCGCTGACGATCTGGCCAATTATTTCAAAGAAAAAATTGACCATATCCGACAGGAAATTTTCTCCCAATCCCCAAATGTTATGCATGCTCTCCCCCACCACATTGTATCTTGCTCATTTTCTGACTTCGAACCAGTCACGGAAGATGAAGTGATCAGGCTCCTTGCATCTTCTCGCCCTACCACCTGCACCAGTGACCCTATTCCCTCACATCTCCTTCAGTCCCTTGCTCCAGCTGTCACCACTCACCTAACTAAAATTTTCAACCTTTCCCTCTTCTTTTAAACACGCCAGCATACAACCATTACTTAAAAAACCATCCCTCGACCAGAATTGCACGGCCAACTACAGACCTGTTTCCAATCTTCCCTTTATCTCTAAACTCCTGGAACGCCTGGTCCATTCCCGTCTAATCCGCTATCTCTCAGACAACTCTCTTCTTGACACTTTACAATCTGGTTTCCGCTCTTTACATTCTACTGAAACTGCCCTCACTAAAGTCTCTAATGATTTACTAACAGCTAAATCTAATGGTCACTGCTCCCTGCTGATTCTCCTGGATCTCTCTGCAGCATTCGACACTGTGGATCACCAGCTCCTCCTCACTATGTTCCGCACTATTGTCCTCAAGGACACTGTTCTCTCCTGGTTCTCCTCCTATCTCTCTGACCGCTCCTTCTGTGTCTTTCGCCGGCTCCTCCTCCTCTCCTTCCCCTTACTGTCGGGGTTCCTCAAGGATCAGTCCTAGGCCCCCTTCTTTTCTCCTTATACACCGCTCCTATTGGACAAACAATCAGTAGATTCGGTTTTCAGTACCATCTCTATGCTGATGACACCCAATTATACACCTCTGCTCCGGACATCACCCCTGCATTACTACAAAAGACCAGTGATTGTCTTTCTGCTGTGTCTAACATTATGTCCTCCCTCTACCTAAAACTGAATCTGTCAAAAACTGAACTACTCGTCTTTCCTCCCTCCACTAACCTACCTGTGCCCGATATTGCCATTTCCGTTTGTGGCTCAACCATTACTCCCCAGCAACAAGCCCGCTGTCTTGGGGTCATTTTTGACTCAGATCTTTCCTTCACTCCTCACATCAAATCACTCTCGTTCATGTCATCTACACCTCAAAAACATCTCCAGAATCAGGACATTTCTCACCTTTGACTCAGCAAAAACTCTTACTGTCGCTCTTATTCATTCCCGTCTGGACTACTGCAACGCTCTACTGATCGGGCTCCCTCTTACTAAACTCTCCCCTCTCCAATCCGTTCTGAATGTGGCAGCCAGGATTATATTCCTCGCCAACCGCTACACCGATGCCTCTTCCCTGTGCCAGTCATTGCATTGGTTACCCATCAAATATAGAATTCAATTTAAACTTATCACGCTTACCCATAAAGGGCTCCATGCTTCAGTACCCCCCTATATCTCCTCCCTTGTCTCAGTCTACCACCCTACACGTGCCTTCCGTTCTGCCAGTGACTTAAAACTAAAATCCTCCATAATCCGAACTTCCCACTCCCGTCTCCAAGATTTCTCGCGTGCTGCGCCAATTCTTTGGAATGCACTACCTAGGACAATTCGATTAATTCCCAATACCCACAGTTTCAAGCAGACCCTAAAAACCCATTTCTTTAGACTGGCGTATCGCCTCCACACACTATCTGTCCATCCCAGTTGTCCGTCCCAGTTTTTATTATAGTAATTATATTCTTGTACATAGGGGGCAGTATTATAGTAGTTATATTCTTGTACACGGGAGCAGTATTAGAGTAGTTATATTCTTGTACATAGGGGCAGTATTATAGTAGTTATATTCTTGTACATAGGGGGCAGTATTATAGTAGTTATATTCTTGTACATAGGAGCAGTATTATAGTAGTTATATTCTTGTACATAGGAGGTAGTATTATAGTAGTTATATTCTTGTACATAGGGGCAGTATTATAGTAGTTATATTCTTGTACATAGGAGCAGTATTATAGTAGTTATTTTCTTGTACATAGGGGCAGTATTATAGTAGTTATATTCTTGTACATAGGAGCAGTATTATAGTAGTTATATTCTTGTACATAGGGGGTAGTATTATAGTAGTTATATTCTTCTACATAGGGGGCAGTATTATAGTAGTTATATTCTTGTATATAGGGACAGTATTATAGTAGTTATATTCTTGTATATAGGAGCAGTATTATAGTAGTTATATTCCTGCAGATAGGGGGCAGTATTAGAACAGTTATATTGTATTATTATAGTATTCAGTGTTGTGTAGTATGGATAAGTGTTATAGTACGCACATTCTGGTCCATAGGGGGTAGTATTAGGTTATATTCACACAACAGAACAATTGTGCTACAGAAACAAGTTTGCATATGTTAAGCGCACCCACTCATGTTTTGTAATTTGTGAAATCCACGCAACAGATAAGTCACTTTTTTTTTTTTATATTTAATTTTTTTACATATTCCCTATTGTACTTTTTTTCTTGGCAGATTTTCGGTGTATAATCCATGCTCGTGCGACCCTACAGAAGCATATGCCATCATTCCATTTTTAGGAGCCTTGGGGGGGGGGTTCCTAGTATTTCGGTTGAGTTGCACTTTTAGTAATACTCCGGTATGAGAGGTAGCCCACCTCCGATCCACGCGGTAGATTACCCATTCATACCGTACAATGATCTGCCGTGAATCACAGGTGACAAATCTACCATCTCAGCTGGTGAACAGGTTAATGATAATAGGCACAGGATCACCGCCATCTACCACCCTTTGTTGTGATAGTAAGAACTTCGCCCTCCCACGGGCACCGGAAAAATAAAGCCGCACATGCTGTAATTGTTGCATAAGCCTGATTGCTCATGGGGAAGGCAGTCGTGGGATTTGGAGCAGTGTCTGAAGGGAGAGGGTTGTGTTACCAGAATACGACGTGGATAAGATCTGTCCTGTACATACACAAGACGGACCCTTGGATAATGGAAGGAGACCCATATGGGCCAGCTTAAAGTGTCTCTCCACCTCCGGAAACATTTATTTTATTTGGGGCTAAAAATTATTTTTGCAATTCGGTTTCATTAAAAATTTTGCAGCAGTATGCCTCTTTCAGGTTTCTTTGCACATTCCCCTTTAAATTGATCTATGGTTATAAATGAGCTGAGAGCTTTTATATTAAAAAAAAAGATTGAGCTCACTGACTGATTCTCAGTTTACTCATTCTGCAGCCGATGCAAATTTTTTTTATAGAACCCAATTACAAAAAATGATTTACAGCCAAAAAGAATTACATAAAATATGGACAACCCTTTTAAGTTCAGGCACATATGGAGAAAAATCCTCGGGCTGACTTAATTGTGAGACTATAAGTCACCGAAGTCAGGTTGAGCACGCGTCTACTCGGAGCTGATCAAAGGTGACATCTGCCATGCAACATGCCATTCACTCCGGTCAATAAATGGCCTTGTAAATTCTATGTAAAAGGTCTGTGAGAAAGTTTGAACGCAGGTGTCGTTATCTCTCTCCTTTGTGATTAGGGTGTATACAGAGATAGTCACATCAAATAACGCCATATGCTTAAAGGGGTTGTCCCATAAACAACATATATGACCCGAAAAATATATGTTTATTGGGGGTCTGACTGATTGAGCGTCCACTGATCACAGGGACAGGGGACTCAGTCTATTCTGTGAATGCAGTGTTAGTGAGCATGTGCGACCACTTATCCAGGAGTGATGGTCGCACATGCTCAGTATCACTTCATCCTCTTCTTGGGATTGTAGGGATTTCAATGATCAGATCTTATTTTTGGGATCAGTAGGGATCTTAATGATCATACAAATTATCAGAAAACCTATAGATAGAGGTTTATGGGACAGCACATTTATGTATCATCCAAACTTTTTTTTTCTGGTATTTTTCACACATTTAAAACCATTACAATCTATGGGGGGCTGTTTACATGGTCGTGATTTTTTTTTTCTTTTTGCAAATCGAGTGTCCAGAAATTAAAACCATAAAAAGTTTAACACAACGCAAGTCTCCATATTTGAGTCATGAGGAGTCTAAAATAAAATATATATTTTTTTTTATTATATTATTTCATATTCTAGTTTCTTACATTTTCAATTTATATTAATTTTTTAGCATTAATTCTTATTTTTTTTATACAATATAAATATTTTCATTAATTATATATAAAAATATACATAAATGTAAAAAAAAATGAATATAGTAAAGTTAATTATATATTATAGAATAAAATCTTATCTATCTATCTATATCTATATATATCTATCTATATATATATATATATATATATATATATATATAAAATCACCCGAATGCCATCCATGTGTTAGCCAAGTGCTTTGCAAATTTTTCTTTTTACAAGTGTGTCAGTTGCCACTGTTTTAGAATTTTATTCGTGCACTAGGAATTAATCCATAGGAACATTTCTACACCTTCATCCAGGCAGGGGAAGGGTGGCGGTGTAAGAAATTAAGAAAAAAAAAATAAAAATCTGGGTTCTAATGTCAGCTGATTTCCAGTACAAATCCTGCACAGGACTAGAAAGCAGTCTACATCTGTGGAGGATCAGATCTACTTCCATGAGCCGTAATCCCAGCAGGCAAATGCTCCTGCCAGTCAGGCAAGTGTAAAATCCCTTTCAGGTCACCCGATTTCCTATAAATTGCTTCAGATACCGAGGGGAGCCTTCCTGGTAATTAAGGCAATTAGTGAAATGTTATTTAAGCAATTTGCTGTTCATTAATGCAAAGCAGCTCCACTTCTCAAAGTCTGTACTCGAAAATGGAAGAGAAAAAAACCCCCAAAAACCTGAGAAGTTACCGGTAGTTTAGTAACACGGTCATTCGCCTCAACCACCAAAAATCACATAGGAAATCGCCAGGGCGGGGAGTCCGGGGGGCGCGTACTAGAAATGATGCAAAATTTTTGGCTTAAAAAAGCCAAAATTGGCAACCAATGGATTCCACAAAATTGGTGTCTGACATCTGCAACAGTTTCACAACTATTTTTTTTTTTTTGGGGCACAAACTTTTGAATCAACTTTTTAACCATTTTTCCAAAACTGGGACCACTTTTGTTAAAACAAGTGGAGTAAATTTAAACTATAACTTTTAACAAACACATAAAAAAGGCAGAAGGAAAAAAAACAAAACAAAAGAGAAATTCCAACTTTTTTTTTTATTGTTTTAAGATATACATTCTTAAAATGTGAACAGACTTTTGCTAAATATATTTACAATCTGTGTATACAGGGGAACCATTTTTTTTTTTTTAATATACAGAATGAAGTTAAACCTGACATATTTCTACCGGTCCCAGAGCAAGACCACCCACCCTGCCCCTGTGCCCACTCGCATTGCCAATTTGGTATGCACTGTGCCGTAAGTCAGCACCATGGGGTTTTTGTTTTTTTTTTTGTTTTCCCCCTTCCCAGACACTAGGCTGGCAGTGAGATAGTTAAACCCCACAGACGCTTACAATGCTTATGAGGTTACTGAAAGTCCTGAGGATTAGCGGGAATGGTGGAGGAGGCTCTTGGCAGGAACAGAGTTAATCATGCCGTATGTTCTATGGAGAAAAGACAAGTCTCCAAGTCAGTCTTTAAATTAATAGGGTGTCAGATTTAAACTAAAACTTGGCTTTTAGAAAAATAGCGCCACCCTTGGCCAGTGGCTGTGTATTGCAGCTCAGACCTATTCACCTATATGGTACGATGTTGCAATACCAAATGCAGCCACTGGGCAGGAATGGCAAATTTGTGTTTTAAATCTTAAAGACAAAAACGTAAAAAAAAAACAACTTAAAAGGGAACTGCAAACGCTTAAAAAAATCTCCAGCTTAATTTATATTAACAAAACGCTGATCAACATGACCGAGAAACATCATTTTACAATTCCAAAAGTTTTGCCTTAAAGGGGGTTGTCCATTTTTTTTTTCTTTTGTTACTTAAATACACAAAATTAAATTTTTTGGCTTCGAATCATTTTTGTAATTGGGTTACATTCAAGATTTTGCACTGCTTGTCTTCTATAGCCTTTGAGTTGCACTGGCTGCAGGAGGAGTTAACAGAGAAACAGTCAGGCAGCTCAGTATGATGTTCTAACAGGAGACTTTATAGCACCTGTGTGTCTTCTTCTTCTTCCTCTCAGCTGATTTATGACCACAGAGCACATCTGAATGTGCAGAAGACAGAGCCTGGAAAAGCCAAATAGTGCAACATTGTTTATGGAATCCAATTGTAAAAATGATTTTTCAAACCAAGTGTGTAGTGAGTGTGTAAGCAGCTCTTTATGTGCACATAGCAGGACTGTGTGTGAGCGCCCGTGTGTGTATGGCAGGGCTGTAACTGAGCGCCCGTGTGTGTGTATAGCAGAGCTGTGCGAGAGCGCAAATGTGCGTGTGTGTGTATAGCAGAGCTGTGCGAGAGCGCAAATGTGCGTGTGTGTGTATAGCAGAGCTGTGCGAGAGCGCAAATGTGCGTGTGTGTGTATAGCAGAGCTGTGCGAGAGCGCAAATGTGCGTGTGTGTGTATAGCAGAGCTGTGCGAGAGCGCAAATGTGCGTGTGTGTGTATAGCAGAGCTGTGCGAGAGCGCAAATGTGCGTGTGTGTGTATAGCAGAGCTGTGCGAGAGCGCAAATGTGCGTGTGTGTGTATAGCAGAGCTGTGCACAAGTGTGTATGAATGCATAGCAGAGCTGTGCACAAGTGTGTATGAATGCATAGCAGAGCTGGGTGTAAGCACGCGTGTGTACATAGCAGAGCTGTGCGAGAGCGCAAATGTGCGTGTGTGTGTATAGCAGAGCTGTGCGAGAGCGCAAATGTGCGTGTGTGTGTATAGCAGAGCTGTGCGAGAGCCCAAATGTGCGTGTGTGTGTATAGCAGAGCTGTGCACAAGTGTGTATGAATGCATAGCAGAGCGGTGTGTGAGTGCGCCTGTATGTGTGTAGAGCAGAGCGGTGTGTGAGTGCGCCTGTATGTGTGTAGAGCAGAGCGGTGTGTGAGTGCGCCTGTATGTGTGTAGAGCAGAGCGGTGTGTGAGTGCGCCTGTATGTGTGTAGAGCAGAGCGGTGTGTGAGTGCGCCTGTATGTGTGTAGAGCAGAGCGGTGTGTGAGTGCGCCTGTATGTGTGTAGAGCAGAGCGGTGTGTGAGTGCGCCTGTATGTGTGTAGAGCAGAGCGGTGTGTGAGTGCGCCTGTATGTGTGTAGAGCAGAGCGGTGTGTGAGTGCGCCTGTATGTGTGTAGAGCAGAGCGGTGTGTGAGTGCGCCTGTATGTGTGTAGAGCAGAGCGGTGTGTGAGTGCGCCTGTATGTGTGTAGAGCAGAGCGGTGTGTGAGTGCGCCTGTATGTGTGTAGAGCAGAGCGGTGTGTGAGTGCGCCTGTATGTGTGTAGAGCAGAGCGGTGTGTGAGTGCGCCTGTATGTGTGTAGAGCAGAGCGGTGTGTGAGTGCGCCTGTATGTGTGTAGAGCAGAGCGGTGTGTGAGTGCGCCTGTATGTGTGTAGAGCAGAGCGGTGTGTGAGTGCGCCTGTATGTGTGTAGAGCAGAGCGGTGTGTGAGTGCGCCTGTATGTGTGTAGAGCAGAGCGGTGTGTGAGTGCGCCTGTATGTGTGTAGAGCAGAGCGGTGTGTGAGTGCGCCTGTATGTGTGTAGAGCAGAGCGGTGTGTGAGTGCGCCTGTATGTGTGTAGAGCAGAGCGGTGTGTGAGTGCGCCTGTATGTGTGTAGAGCAGAGCGGTGTGTGAGTGCGCCTGTATGTGTGTAGAGCAGAGCGGTGTGTGAGTGCGCCTGTATGTGTGTAGAGCAGAGCGGTGTGTGAGTGCGCCTGTATGTGTGTAGAGCAGAGCGGTGTGTGAGTGCGCCTGTATGTGTGTAGAGCAGAGCGGTGTGTGAGTGCGCCTGTATGTGTGTAGAGCAGAGCGGTGTGTGAGTGCGCCTGTATGTGTGTAGAGCAGAGCGGTGTGTGAGTGCGCCTGTATGTGTGTAGAGCAGAGCGGTGTGTGAGTGCGCCTGTATGTGTGTAGAGCAGAGCGGTGTGTGAGTGCGCCTGTATGTGTGTAGAGCAGAGCGGTGTGTGAGTGCGCCTGTATGTGTGTAGAGCAGAGCGGTGTGTGAGTGCGCCTGTATGTGTGTAGAGCAGAGCGGTGTGTGAGTGCGCCTGTATGTGTGTAGAGCAGAGCGGTGTGTGAGTGCGCCTGTATGTGTGTAGAGCAGAGCGGTGTGTGAGTGCGCCTGTATGTGTGTAGAGCAGAGCGGTGTGTGAGTGCGCCTGTATGTGTGTATAGCAGAGCGGTGTGTGAGTGCGCCTGTATGTGTGTATAGCAGAGCGGTGTGTGAGTGCGCCTGTATGTGTGTAGAGCAGAGCGGTGTGTGAGTGCGCCTGTATGTGTGTAGAGCAGAGCGGTGTGTGAGTGCGCCTGTATGTGTGTATAGCAGAGCGGTGTGTGAGTGCGCCTGTATGTGTGTATAGCAGAGCGGTGTGTGAGTGCGCCTGTATGTGTGTATAGCAGAGCGGTGTGTGAGTGCGCCTGTATGTGTGTATAGCAGAGCGGTGTGTGAGCGCCTGTATGTGTGTATAGCAGAGCGGTGTGTGAGCGCCTGTATGTGAGAATGTTTTAATTAGTAGGAAGTATTTTTCTATTTGTTGGTATCTCACACTTGGGTGCATCTTTAGTCTATGAATATGGTAAGAATATAAAATGTCCCCCCCCAAAAATGGACAACCCCTTTAAGCTTCATTTTAAGAAAAAAAAATCTGATTAATACTACAGGATGAGATGTGCTGTGTAATTGAGCAGTGATTTTATTTAGGCAGACTGGATATTAGGGACCTGCTGCCTGGCAAACACATACATATACATATATATATATATATATATATATATATATATATATATATATATATATATATATATATATATATATATATATATATATATATATATATATATATATATATATATATATATATATATATATATATATATATATATATATAGCCTCTCTGGTTAATAAATGTCACCATAGCAACCAGTCATATCAATCTGCACTTCTCATTCTGCAGAATTAATCAGATTTTTCTAAAAAATCATTTTAAATTTTTATTTCTTTTAAAGATGGATACTCTTGAGGCATTTATTTTTTGTATGTTTTTTTATGCTTCCTTCGATCAGTTTCAGAGTAACCGTCGTTTAACTATTTCATAAATCAATAATAGTGAAAATATGAAACTTCGGAATAAATTAAGAGAAATCTTCTACTTTCTCCCGCTGGACTGATCTTTCATTCTCAGATCACAAGTAAAGATAGGTTTTCAGTGAATGCAGATTTTCCCATTACGGAGATTGCCGATGACAGTCGGTGCTGATAAAGTTCTATGGAGATCTGTAGCTCCTCCCTCTTTCCATAGAAGCTCATGAGCACCAACTGTCATCACCAAATACAAATTTTACCCATGAATTGAGAATGGTTGATCAGTCCAGAAGGAGAAAGAATCAGATTTCTCTAATCAATAATACAAATGGAAATAAGGAACTTTGTAATAGATCTTCTGAAATAAAAATTTAAATGACCATTTCTTCAAGTTAATCGTCATCAAATATTATTTATTTTTTAAAGGGAATATATCCCTATACAGGAAATAGATCAGGGGCCTACTTAAAAATTTTTTAACTCCTTTTCTGCCAGAAGCTTCGTAAAATCCTAAAAAAGACCGAACATAGTAAAAAATAAAAAAAAATAATAAAAATGGGCAAAAGACCATTTCTGCATAGGGCCAGTATTAAGACTATTAGTGATGCAGCCTGCAGGTCATCTCGATAAGGCACATTTGTGTAGGTCTGATTGTAACGTCAAGGCGCGGGAGCCTCAGAAGATAGGTTACCATGTTTTATATATTTAAAAAATAAAAAAAATAGCAGTCCACATAAATAAGTTTTAGGGACAGTTACATTTTTGAAACAATTTCACATGAAGGCTAAACATCATTGCGGCAGCAACATATGTCCTGAAAAATTAGAGTCTGAGGAGCGAAGTTAAAAGTTTTGAGGCTGTGATGGAACAAAAGAAAAAAAAAAGAAAAAACACAAAATGGGGGAAAATGAACAAAAAGGGGGAAAAAAAAAGAAAAAAAAAAATTCCAATAAGCCATATGTTATTTTTAGTGGCAGATATCCTGCAGTACAAACCATGGAATAGATTTATTATAATTTATACATATATATTTTTCCTTTTAAAGGGGCGATACGTAAAACACCCCTGTATTTTATTTTTTACTAATATTTACTTTGCTTTAAAAATAATAAAAAAAAAAAATGATTAGCAGAAGGGGCTAGGGGTAGAAAAGTTCATATAAAGAAAAAAAATTTGTCTTTTTTGTTTTTACAATATTATATAAAAACGCAAAATTTCTAAGGCAACCCTCATGAATATCAATGTGTCTGATTAACCGTTTCCCTGTCAGGTAAAAGCATTGCAGGGCAGATCAGTTAAAAGATTAAATAATCCCGATGGTAAAAGATGGTAGCGAAAATGCCCAGGGTGAAATGAGGGGGTGCTGCACCCCTAAAAAACCTGAGAAAGCACCAGTCTTTAGCTGGCAAAGGGCAGGGCCTGGGCATAAATACAGTTTACTTTGGATTTTTCCCATTTGTTAAAAAAAAAAAAAAAAAAAACGCCCCAGCTTTATGCCATGCAGATCAGGAAGCGATATTTACATATGTACGAAATGACGGGAGTGTTTTTTTTTTTATAGCATGGGTGCAAAAATTTAAAGTGATCAATTAAAGCAATTTCTTATGTTAAAAAATAAAAGCATTTCTACAGCGAACCCAGTAAATTAATTTTCATGTATTTTTTTTTTTCCTTTTTTAAAATTCTGCCCCCCACCCACCCACCAAAATAAAAAATGATAAAATAAAATACGGGATTATAAAAACAAAAATGTCCTCACATCCAGGGAATTTTAGGACTTTTTTTTTTTTTCTTGGGTCGGGAGGAGGATTAAATTCCGCTGGATCATGATCCCAACAAGGGGAATCAATGCATAAAGGCGACTAGGCTACGCTTGGTGGGCCCAGTAAGTCCTCCATTAGGAATCTCTGCTTTCCAGTGACAGTTCCTCTGTGGCTCGCTGGAGATCGGTGCTCACCCTTCTACAGGGAGGTCCAACCGGCTTTGGGGGAGGTTTTTGCTCCTCCTGATTACTCTTTACTTTTTTGTCCGACTCTTCCACTCCTCCCTCGGCCTCCAGACGTTGATCCTCACTCCAACGGCGCTTGAAACGCAACTTAAGGGGGATACAACGGCCACTTTCGCTTACCGCATTGACCGCTTCTTCTTCCCTTCCAGGTGGAATAGGTGGGGGAGCTTTTTGTTCTGGTGCTGTGGGTGCCTTAAACACCTCCTCATCTTCTTCCTCACTGATGTCCGTCACCTCCACCATCAGTTCCTCCTCGTCTTCCTCGGCATCGGAGATGGGCTCTACTTTAATTTGTGGCACACCAGAAGAAGAGGAGGAGGAGGAGGTAGATGAACTGGGCTCCAAGGGTCGGTCCCGCTGCTTTTTACCCAAAGGAGGAGGCTGGAGTTTAAATTTGAAAGGTGGCTCGTCAAGAGGCAAATGGAGAGGTTTTTCGGGGCGCTGTGGTTGAGGTACCACAATACTGGGGTAATGCAGGAATGCCCGTGGGCTGAGGTGGTAATTATACACGCTCTGCGTGTGCGCCTGAAGGTAACGCTTCATGTCTTCAGGGTTGAATGAAAAATGACTACCTCCTGGGTACATGGGGCTGAGAGTGGGCGAAGGGGTATAGTTCATATGATTAGGGGTCATTGGTAAGGCAGGCGAGAGCTGTGGGGGCAATAGACCAGCCGGAGCACCCATAGGTGACACTGGGAACGGGCTAAGGGGTTCTGGCACCCGTGGACGAGGGTAGACTCTGAAAATGCCCTCATGAGACAGTCGAGGAAGTGGTGGCCCTCTGAACGCTGGGATGTCAGGCCCCGGGCCTCGCCGGTGCTGCTCTTCGCTCAGGCTCTCTTCTACTTCTGAGTTAGCCGAAGTGCCATCACTGCAGTCACTGACTGATCCACGAGCCAGACGTCGTGCCACGGAGGAGAAGAGGGTTGGTGAACGGAGCTCCTCGGTGGGAGACAACACATCTGAAGGGGTGCATGGTGGGAAACGAAAGTGCGTTCCTCCTGATGGTACAGGTGGGGCACTCTGGGGTACTGGCCCTCCTATAAAAAGGGAAGACAAAAAGGAAGCAACATTAACAGCAATGCACAAGCAAATGTCAACTTCAAAAACATCTAGAAATAAAAGTAGAATCCATCAGAACAATACTAAATGGTGGAGGTTTGGGTGTTCGGACAGTTGGCCTTTGTTTTTTGGCACATTATCGCCAGGGCTGGTTATCATTGCTTTTGGGCACTGGGGAAACTCTCCAAAAGGGATAGCAAACTGACAATTATCATGGGGAAGACCACGGCTAGCCCGGCATTTCCTCCGCATTCAGGTCAATGACCGTCCATAGAAAACTTGTACAGTGTCACCAGCAGAACTGGAGACTACACCATGTAGGCTGACCCACTGAGCAGGACCAAAACGAGAGATAATTTTTTAAACAACCCCACCCCTCTTCAAGTCATTTCAAAAGCAGTAATTTTTTGGAAAAATGCCACCAGAAGGAAACGTATAAAGATCTCCATACACATTACAGCTGACCTTATGGGTCGACACTCCACCAAGAGATGACGGCTGCAAGAAGGATCTGCATACAGAGTTAGTTTTCCAAGGAAATACACTTTTGCTTAACTCCCCCTTGAAAAGAAATGCATGCTCAGCTGAAGCGAGTGTACATATGTATGGGGGGTACTGGGAAGAAATAACGGTTAGCTAAACAAGAGTTCAGCCGACAGTTACTGTGCTAGAGTCTGGGACATGCCCCCGGGGATGGACCATCATGGATCATCTCAGGCCTCAGCGGAAGAGGAGAGGGTCTTGTCGTGTGACATGCTCCTCTCAGTGACTTGAGATGGGAGCGTGCGCCTCGAAATTTCTAAAGCCCTTCCAATGAGACAGCAGTGGCCAAAAGGGTCAAAATGCCAGTGAAGACTTACCCGTCATGCCCATGTCTATGAAGGGGTAATTGACCAACACCAGTTTGTTGAAGTTAAACTTGTAGGTGAAGCGTTTGCCTTTGGTTTTGTGAAGGATTCTTTTGTTGTAGTAATATCTAAAGCAAAGAAAAAAATCATGGTTACTTATAGAAATTAGTGTCGTCCATGATATTGCAATTTTACAGGAACAAATCATCTACGTATCGGCGATAGGTTGTGGCGGCATATGGTGCAGGAATTAAAAAGTAGATGATATTTTGAGTTCCCGATTACATGCCTCCGGTCACCTTTGTTTTTCACCCTGACTTCCAGGTGTTTTCCAACAGGAAAACAATCACAGGCAGATTTGGGAATTCTGGGGAATAATTGCTTGTTTCATTGGCAGTTGCCTCAGAAGAGTTCGCTTGTCCTTCTAGTCGCAGCCCTGTTATTTCGCATGGGGTATATTTTGCTGGATGGAACCCAGTAATTACCCCTTTGCTTTTCTAAACACCCAGGTGTAGCGAAGACCTTATAATTAGATCTCAGCTCCTGCCTCCCACCACAGGTATGAGAAGTAAATAGGTGAGGGCAGAATCGCATCCTGCCAGCCTGTAACCCCTTGTAAGCTGGGACACAGGTATCTATAAAAGGGTACGCTGGGATTTATATCCACTGGGATGAGATTTAAAGATATTAAACCAACGATGCTCTGATTTAAAAGGCACATATACCTCCATTCCTGCTAAGCTGATCTTGCTAGCAGCAATTACAGTAATAATCGCAACCATAAAAGCACTTTCCCTTTATAACAGGAACGGCTGGTGGGGCAACAGATATGACTGCCACGGTAAGAGTGTTATTACATAAGTGTACAGTTCTTTAAAAAGGGTTTCCCCAGATGAAGCCGATCAGGCGAAACGCCAGTGTGTTGTGCTTGGTTTAATCTATATCTTGTGAGCACAATAAATACGTTGACCAAATGTCATGAAGTTGCTGGAATAGCGGTACTTCACTACTTTAGAATTTTTCTAGTCTTTGCTTCATTTTGTTCAAACATTCAATTATTCTGCAAATTGCCTCTTTATAGAGAAAGAAGACTTTAACTCTATAGCGCCACATATTGGAAGCAGCAATCCTACAAGCCACAATCGACCCTTTAACGAGTCTTGCAATATGACTTAGGATAATAGCCAAATCTTTGCAGACACGGTGTTTCGGGCTACTGGCCCTCGTCAGTGCAAAGTATGAGAACTGATTTGGCCATTATTCTACCATCTGGTAGAATAAGCTTTCAAAGTCCAGAACTTTAGATCAAACGATTGGGATATCTTATTGTTGCCAAAATATCAATATCTTGCTTCATGTGGATGACGCGTCCTACATCATACACACTGTACTCAGTCACGTTCCAATGGCAGAGAAAAGTACTGCAGTGTGCACGTGTCAGCGCTCTTTGGCTGTACCCTGCGCACTACAGTACTTTGCTCTGCCCTCGGCAAGGCAGAGAGAAGTGCGCCTGCGAAGGAGCGCGATGGGGGACACACTGTGGATGACGTAGGACGCATCATCCACACGAAGCAAGAAGGAGGACGGCAATCGCAAGAAGAGAGGAGGCCCCGGATCAAGATCTGAATCGCCTATCGAATCGGACAGCGCCGTAGGGGAGTATAATAAAAGCTCTTTTTGTATTATGCATAGCGCATTGGGAACAAGTATACAGCATTCCAGAATGCAGTATATGAGGGCTCACATGTGTTGGCCCTACTTTATATAGGAAAAGACGATGACAGGATCTCTTTAAGATATTGAAGTGGACATGCCCCGGATGAAGCCAATTGGGCGAAACTCAAGTCCGTCAAAAGTGTAACACACTGTTTTGTACATGTTCTCTTTTTCCGACTGTATATTTTGTGGGTACAATACATGCTTTGTTGTGAAGCTGTTGCATAGTGATATTTCACCATTTTTTTTCCAGTGGTGGCTTCATTCTAATAGATTATAATTAATTTATTTTTTTAAACAGGATCATCTTAAGAAGTTGGATACCGCTTTCACCTACAGAAAGTCGTGAGAGTTTAGAATGATCCGCATTAAGAAAAAAAAAAAAAAAACACAGCACTTTTTTTTTTAGAATCTGCCATTTTGACACGGAAGCCAAAACAAGTCCATTTTATGTGGATTCACGTGGGAAACCACATTGGACAAGGTTTTGGTCAACATAAGAATATAATTTTACCTGAGTGCTCTACTCAGTTTGTCATAGTTCATTTGAGGTTTGCACTTGCGCACGCCCCATAACCGCGCCACCTCATCGGGGTCCTTTATAACAAATTCTCCATAGTCTCCTTGCCAGGCGATGACATCATGATATTCCTCTTTTCTCAGAAGCTCCAGAATAAAGTGCCAGAGCTGGATCTGTCTGGAGCCCGGGCTGGACTCCGGCTTATAGGCCCAGTCAGGAAAGGCAAACCCTGGAACAAGAAGAGAATGGAATTAAAGTTACTGAGCTCTAACGTTAACCCTCTAAAAAGGCAAAAGAAATAACTGGTGGCTTCTCGTGGCAGCTATGACAGTCCCCATAGTCATCAGCCAGGTTCCCAAATATTACGCATTTAAAATTACATTTGATAGAGTAAAATTACATGCCATTGTGAAAAGCTGGGTGACAACCCGGATAGGAAACATTGCAACTGTAAGGGCCGGCGGGCGCGCTTCCCCTCCGGCGAGGCCCGGCCGGCGGGCGCGCTTCCCCTCCGGCGAGGCCCCGAAGTCTAGCGAGCGCTCTCCTCCCACGAGGAACGAAAGCTCAGAGCATGCTCCTTTGGGAGGCACCAGAGCTTAGGGGGCACGCTCCCCTCCCGTGAAAGCAGGAGGCCTAGCGAGCACTTGCCTCCCAGGATACACGAAAGCTCAGAGTATACTCCTTTGGGGGCATAAAAGCTTAGCGGGCACGCTCCCATTTGCATACCTCATGCCCTATAATAATGAGTGAGCATACATGGTCACTGAAATACCACATTTTCAGGATCGGATATTGAGAACATATCCCATGGATCTAACCGAGGAATGCATGAGATTACGAGTACCGCTGGTCCGCTTGGCTATACCCATGCAGCGGGAATTTGAGTACAGGGTATATAAGGTCCGCAGCGAGCACAATATCATAGACGGGTTCTGCAGTATATTGTAAAGTGCTGACTGGGTGGCAGTAAACAGACAGGACTTCCCATGCCGGATGGGTCTGTGCTGCGAAACCACGTGAACTCGCTCCAAACATGTGAGGCGGTGGTGTGTGGCACTGCCTGCCAGCTCACGGCTCGCTCCATCCACAGCGCTCACCAAATAGCTCCCAACTGAGGTCACATCAGCCCCACACAAAGGCCCTTTTCTTATAAGGGCAGAGAGCGGCGGCCTTCTCCTGCACATTCCTTCCAGGAGTACAGAAGTAAGAGGGGGTAGCGGGCACTGGTGTAAAGGGGGATTGTCCCATCACCTCCTCCGGCACAGCATCCATTTACTCCTGCCTCCATCGTTGGTACCACGTCCTACCGTGATGCCGAGAAACAAGGCTAAAAAGCCCCCAAAAAAACACACAAGGAAACTTTATGCAAAACAGCAACAAACTTTTATTACACTGCAGATTAGTGGTCCACAACCACCGACGGGGTCTTGTAGTGCAATATAGATTCTGGTTTAATGTAAATAAATGATTCACCCCTTCCGACCAAGTAATAAAAAAGTTGTGCGCTCATTTTTTTCCTACCCTTTTTCCAAGAGCCATAACTTTTGCAGGACTAGCTGTGTAGATTTTAATAACACCATTTTCCTGTAAAATTTACTAAAAAAAATAAAAAATAAAAGTCATACTGGGGTAAAATGGTGGGGGAAAAAAAAATCCCACAATTCCATAGTTTATCTGATTTGGGTTTTTATGGCATTCATTGTGCAGTAAAAGAATTGGTAACAATATTCTTCAGATCAGTCTAATTATGGCGATACCAAAACTCAAGTTTTTTTTTTTTTTGTTTACCACAAAAAAAATAATTTTTACTGTTTTAATGAAAATTATTTCTATTTTTTCATTATCAATAGTAATTTAAATAGAAATACAAATATTAATTTAAAAAAATAATTACAATTAATAGAAATAATAAAAAATAGAAATAATTATCATTTTTTATGATTACTTTTACTATTATTATTATTATTATTATTAGGCACCATTTTCTGAGACCTATAGCTATCTTTCCGTCAATGGTGCTGTAGTTCTTATGGATATCATTTTGGGATACATGCGACATTTATTGCAGATTTTCGCCATTTTGTAAACACACTTGCCTATAGCAACCAATCACAGTGCAGCTCTCATTTCAAATTTTGCTTTTGGGAAATGTAAAGCTGCGCTGTGATTGGTCGCTATGGGCAACCATAACAGATTCTCTTTTACTCACTTTCTTAAATCTCCCGCGTTTATTAGAAAATATACAGGATGTCAGGCCAGAGATCTAGTGATTTACTGCACCGTCAACCTCTCCACAGCCAAAAATGGCTGATAACAGGGAACAATACCCAGCATTTAAAAGCAGAGCACATGTAGAACTACATCAAAAGGGACAAAATACAGTCCTTTAAGGGTTATTCCCATGTTTTGCAATTTACTGTCTTAATATCTAAAAAAAAATGACTGAAAATTAACACTTATTTTCTTTCGTTTACAGATTGTTGCTTAGGAAACCGACCACCACTACTGCTTAACAAAGGCTGAAAAAGCACGGCGCTTACAAGCACTTTTCTATTAAGCTTGTAAGCACTTTTCTATTAAGCTTGTAAGCACTGCTTAGCTGCAATCACTGTAAAATGCAGTCCACTCCTAATACCCGCCAGCTTATGCACAAGCCATCACAGCAGTGGTGGTCGGTCTCCTAGGCAACGAGCTGTAAAGAAGAGTGTTAATATCTCGAGAACAATAAATTGCAAAAGTGCTTCATCAGGGAAGGTGGAAATAATAACCCTTCCATTCTAACGGGAATATAAGAGCCCGATTTGTCAATCAGTGCCGGCCCCGGCAGTAGGACTCCCACCCCCTTGCGGACAGGTGACAGCTCCTTTAAAAGATTGGATGTACTGATTGATAATTTGAAGCTCTCTTTATAGGTAGATAGTATTTTTTAGAGCTCCAGAGATGGGGGGCTGGGGAGGGGGTAGAGTAGATCGAGATTTGTTCCAAGTTTATTCTCTCTCGTCTTGAAGGATAATGTAGTTTCTCAGATGGCAGCAGACTTTGCTCCCTCATCCTTCCTGTTATCGGCTTTACTGGGCGAGATCTATTGACCTGCCGGAAGACTGCAAAGAATAAAAGAAAAAGAAAATAATGCCACCGTCCACCGCTTGGCAATTCCGTTACTCAGAGGAAAACAAAATCCTTCCTGACTCCAGTAAATATCCTTGCCCTTCCCGATCAATAGATGTGCCCACAAGTACCTTCATCTACAGCAGAGTGCTAGGCGCTTGCCAACTGAGAAAGGGCACAAAACTCAAACATCTAGAATTTAATTAGTTGTGTTTCGCCAATTAGGGCAACCATACATATAGCCTTACTGTGCTACAAGGCCGAGACTTCTGGATCAGGCAGTGATCCTCTGGGAATTAATGGGGGAAAGATAGTTAAGCCACTTCCAAACACCTTACCTCTACTGAAAAATTGGGCATTCAACACGCCAATTTTTATTTTTTCAGAAGGCCAACAGTTTGCCGGTCCGCTAACTCTAGATGGTCACCAAAAAGGCTCATGCACGCAATTATCATGGCACTGTGCAAGCTATAAGGTTTATGGAACCTAACGACACCACCCATAGCAGTCAGTGAAGCCATATTGTACCCTCTCAATATGCTTCCAATCCCAACATTGGCATACTCAAGCGTGCCACAGTACACAATTCGTACAAACAGCTCCATTGTGAGCACAAGTCCTAAATCAAAGTCAAGTTTGGAGAAGTTCTAAACTTCATCCATGACGTAAATCTCAACCGATTTCAACACCTTGGCTTGCAAAGCAGAGAAGACTGTGTGTAGACATTGGGCAGTCGCACAGGGGCCCAAGAAGTAGAGGGGAGCCCACTTCCACAGCAAGTAAAATGGTGCATGATAAAACTATTGGGAGGGCCAAAGGCCCATACATTGTTCTTGCACAGGAGAGCTCTTCTGTCCGCTCATGGTGTAATGGAAGTTGCCCCAACAGGGAGACCATCTTATCTTCTCAAAGGACTAGACAATTGATTTCAAAGATTTCAATGTACCATCTTATAAATTTCCAAACCGATTTGAGTTCTTCAGACAAACTAGTTCTGGAATGTCCTACATCGCTCTTACGTACCATGGTGGAGAATCTTCCTAAGAAACAAAGTGGGGACGTTTCACCTGAAAATGAATGAGAAGTAAAACTCCTCACCATAGCAAGAGCAGAAGGTTGAGTGGCCACTGGCCAGACAAGAAGTATGTCGCACTCTTGCGTAAAACATATCCAAAGAGATCAAAACATTCTAATTCTAGAATGTTGTAATTATTTGGGCATTCTAGAACTAAAGGTGCAGTCTTTTTAAGACGTATGGTTCTGGACTGCGAGTTGAGAACCTTCTCAACATTTTTTTTTTTTGTCTAATTTTTCTAAAAGTTTTCTTCACCACTTATAAGGATTCTCTAGAAATATTTATCCAAGGCTTTGAATCTATAGCTCATGATAGCACAAGCCGTCTTTATAAGTCTGGATCACGTGCCTGCAGTCACACAACATGGAACGAGGTGTGCACTGACACAATGGAGTCTTTTCTTCGAAGCCTTCACTAGTCATGATCTGCTGGAAGTTCACCGTCTGGAAGTGGAAGGGAAGGCACTGGGTTAAACGTTCCCACTTTTTTTAAAGGGCTGAATTATGTGCAATAAAATATTTATAGATGTGGTGGAGTCAACAGCTGAGGGACACGAACTGGAAAATTACATCCGTGGCTGAAAATCCAAAAGTCCACTTGGCAAAGGCAGACAAGAGGAACCACGCTCCAGCACCGCACGGATTAAACATCAACTGGACCCCTCAATGCCCCCTCAATATGAGTCAACAGGAAGTGGCCAAACGCAACGTCAGCTGTAGACACTTCATCGGCTCATAACCCCCCAGGAGAAATGTCAAGTCTATCAAGATAATTTACAGAGGTTGAAAGAATTATCAACCAACAAGGAGGGGGGGGGGGGTGGTTGTGCAGTCACAATATGAGACACTCAGCCATTAAGTAATCTTGTCACAGAAGCCCAAGATCCTTCTTCAGTCCAGTCATCCTTGTAAAACTTATCAGTCGGGTTTGTAATTTTTTGACACATTCACTGGCAATTGGCTCTTTTGGGTGTCAACTTCTAGTATGTGCCCCCAGAATTGGTTTTTACCCCCTTTTAGCAATGGTGAAAAAAAAAAGACCTTACTACAGAACTCATGAACATCCATTGAGTTCAGATGATCCAAGTCTTCCAGAAGTTGAATTGCATTGCATTGCAGACACTTATGGTGGATGAGGAGTATTTCGATTATGTAAATCACTTTCATCCTCTTAGATGACTGGACCATAAATGCAAGTAATCCTCAGGATAGGTGATAATTTGCAGATTACTGTGGATCAGACAAATCCTCAAAAAATGGCTCTGGATTTCATCGCTTCATTTATGGTCTACAGGACTGTCTCCAGCAATCCCATAGACAATACATAAAGTGATGGCATTCTACAGCCTAATTTTTGGGACTGAAGGAGGGGGGGTTCCAAATCTCTTAGCCTTAAATCTTTGCCGTGCCCTTTCATTCTCAGGATTGATCAAGATCCCAAAATTCAGACCCCTACAAATCATTTTTGAAGATGGGAATATCTCTAAGAGCAACAAGACAACTCCCAACGACAGATACCCCTCCTGGATTTCCTACAGAGACTCCAGAAACCCCTTTGCTTGTGAGGCATGTTTGGCAGCAGCCTTCTCCACTCCCCATTGGAATGGTCGAAAGAGATGACCACTTTTGGGCAACCACCACTTAAAAGGTAGAGGTGCTAAGGATAATTTGTCAGATCCAACACTTTACTTTGCAAGCCATAATGGTAGCCACATTAGCCACCACCCAGCTTTTTCTTGGATAAAATGTTTAAACTCTGATCAACACTGACTTTCTTATTTCTATGATCCTTCAAGTGAAGCTCAGTGTAGGGGGAAACAAGATGAGAGAACGTACAGCAAACAATGACACACGCTCATCTATACAGATCTGGAAATAGAGCGATAAGCACATGAGTCAATCGCCGCACACGGAGGAGTGTGGAAGTGACTAATCCGCTAAATATGATCTCACGTTTATTTATTAAGGTGGAATAATATATAGAGAGGCATTATGCGTCACCGCCAATCCTGACGTAACGACTTCCAACCAGGCGACCATTTACAGTCCCTGGAACGCCTTTTAAGTCATTACTAAATAATGACTCCGTACAAAGGCTCCGATAATCCCGTGCAAGTGTACGTCAACGTGAGCGCTGCGCCGGTCAGAAATCCGGTGCGCTAGTCAGAGCATGCCGCCTCTAAAGAACTACAGAGCCCAGCTAGGTTTGCATTGACACCAATGGATGTCTGCATGCAAAAACCCAACAGAACCATTTTTTTTTGGTCAGAATCGGAGAGGACAGCTTATAGGATCTGCTTGTCCTACTTGGGCTAAATTCAGATGTCCATGAAACACGGTCCAAGTACGGACAGCAACGTCATGGACTGGTGGCGGGTCTCCTTACCCGGCTCTTGCAGTCTGGATAGTTCCACAGACATCCGAATTCAGCCAAAACGGCACAGTAGCTCCTACATACAAGTTCAACGAGAGGTGGCACCACCGATGGATACAAGTCACTCAACCAGAGTTCGACACTTCATTATCAAAAGTTTTATAAACTTTTTTTCCTCTCTCCGCAGACGGCACAAACACCTTGGTGACCCAAGCACCTTCCAAACCACATCCCGGGCACCAACACCAGACAAACTATTCACAACATGCCTGGACAGGACGAGGCTATTGTTACCCATGTGTAGGTGCCTGCGAGCGAAAGGCGAGAACACACTTGTACTGCGCGCTGACCTCCAATATGTCCTGTTTACGTCTGCGGTAAGTAAAAAAAATAATTTGTCCGCAGGATATTCTTAAAACTCATAACGACCCCCCCCCCACCCCATATCTATAACTTCCAGCATCTCCCGCTGTTTCCCCGAGATGCTTCCTATCTGTGATCATTATAGAGGAGGAGGAGCAGTTCTGTGGTTCTGCCATTTCCCCAAACCCCAAACAAATCAGGAGTCATCAATAATTTAACGTCCCTGTAATGGACGCCAGGGAGCAAGACAACAAGAGAGAAGCCAAGGACGCAGGGAAAGGCATTAAGAGGGTGAGGTCATTCGCTGGCAAGGAGGAAGGGGGGGGGGGTGCTGAGGCAGCTTCCTTAAATTATGGAGATCAAAAACCCACCCTAGGAGGAAAGAAGGACACGAATCAGGACAGGAGCACTGGGAAGTGAAGTGCAATACAAACAAGTCGCATCAAGAAAGTATATTTTACACTAAACACAATGTATGTGTAAAATATAATACAATATATATAAAATTATGCAAACTAATTTATAGAGGTTTTTTTTTTTTTTTTTTTTTTTTTTTTTTTTAAAAAAGGGCATGGATTTCTTAAAATTATAAAAATCAGGGAGCACAAACAACTCCAAAGGTCTACACTGCTGCACCAGTGCCTGCTCGGTTGATGCTGCAATGGTCAGGTGATTTTTTGCCAATGCTGCACTCTTTTTAAAAAAATCACCCAACTACTACAGCGGTGCTGCGACTTCTAAGCTGGGTAGACAGAGACCCCCGAAGCCCCTTGCAGACGAATTTGCCTTTTGAATTTTGAATCAATCCATGCCTTTAAAAAAAAAAATAATAAAATAATAGTTGGGACAACTACCTTTAAGTTCAGGCGAACGTCAAATTTTGTGGAGCCGTCAAGTCTATACGTGCTTGACTGCTGCAGGGGCTGACTACTATTTACACGCACTGGTCTGGCCCATAAATTGCACTGGACTTTGCTACAGCTTTTTTCCATATGGCTGAAGGGGACAAAAATTGCCCACGTGCGTTTGGCCCATAGGATACAATGGACTGCACATAATTGGCCAGTGAATATGAAAACAAATGTCCCACTAAGGACACCATCTGCAAGGAGTTTGTATGCTCTCCCCGTGTTTGCTAGGTTTCCTCCGGGTTCTCTTGTTTCCTCCCACACTCCAAAGACATACTGATAGGGGATGTAGATTGTGAGCCCCAATGGGGACAGCCATGATCATGTATGTAAAGCGCTGCAGAATATGTTGGCACTATATAAAAATAAAGGCTGCTGCTTGGACTGTACGTCACAAATTTGTTTTTCTTTTTTTAATTAGCAGATGTCAACCTAAACTATTGCAAAAAGCGGAGAAACCCAGGAGTAAAATCTCTTGCGGAAACTTCCCAATGCAATTAAACATGTCCTTAAAAGGGTTATTTCCCCATCTCCAAATATGGGTATTGTCAGATACAGCTTGTAAAAACAAGCAATTTAGCAATTTACTGCTTGCTAAAATTTTCAGCCGTTCTTAAGATAGATAACACCATACTCACAAGGATTTCAGGAACATCACGTCCAACTCCATTGGAAATCTAATTCACAAGCAAGACTCTCAGAAATAAGAGAGCTTATATGACCAGAGTTTTTTCAGAAAAAATAATACTTTATTAAACATCCCATTGGGATTTTATACGCTGGATAATTATTTCTCGGACATATACTCCTGTTGAATAATATGCGAGTTAGCTGTACCCTCTTTTTGCAGCACCATCATATTTTAATATGTAATGTTTAATAAAGTATTATTTTTTCTGAAAAAACTCTGGTCATATAAGCTCTCTTATTTCTGAGAGTCTTGCTTGTGAATTAGGTTCTTAAGATAGACACTTTTCTTTTTGCAAACAGCTTGTTGCCTTGGAGGCCGACCACCGCTGCTAGACAGCAAAACATGCTCAGTCCTTACAATGTCTTCTAGTAAAGCTTGCTAGCACCGTTTTGAAGCTGTCCAGAATCGCCCTTTTACCTCCTAACCCCTTGCCGGCTTCAGCGAAGCGCTTACAAAAGCTAGACAGCAGTGGTGGTCGGTCTCCTAGGCAACAAGCTGAAAAGAAAAGTATTAAATATCTCAAGAACGGCTGCAAATTTTAATAAGCTGTAAATTGGAAATGTGATCGTTCTTGCAAGAACTATCCGAAAATGTTCATATAGGAAGATGGGAAAAAAAAACCTTTAAGGAAAAAAAATAAAAATGGAAAATTGGTTTAACATGTGTATGGCTCCAAACCAAGAAGGTGACCGAGCAAGTGTCTTGCTCTGGTTGACAATTGGAAATTATTTCAAGCGGCAGGGGGCCAACGCAAAAAGTTTGACACCCCACATCCACCCAATTTAGAGCATCAAAAACATTTCACACCGAAGGGGCAGCGACCATCAGGACCCAAGGCCAATTGGACACGGGACCAATCAGAGACCTGGGCACCCCCGATGACTCTCGCCAGGAAGAGACCCGTCAAGGCCTCGTCACTGGCAAAGAAAGGGTGCAAAGTAAATGTAAATGGGAGGCGGCAGCCGTCAGAACGGGGAGGAAAAGGGAAACGAGTGCCGGTCTCCAAGCAACGGGAAATACAGCGAAAGAAAGAGTGAAAGCCAGGCTAAAAATAAACTACTTCAAGAATAAGAAGCAGCAAAATACACCCAGCTCTATAACTGCACCAAATATACAGTGCAGATCCACACTTAACCCCTCGCTGCCCTGCGATCTTCATCGGTACAATGTTCGAAAAGTTGAAAAAATATATATATATATATATATATATATATATATATATATATATATATATATATATATATATATATATATATTTTTTTTTTAAATATTTAATACACAGGTAAAAAAAATAATAATAATTTACACACTAGGGGCGCAAAAAGTTTTATGCAGATTTGAAAGTAGATAAAAGTTATTGCAGCATGCAAATGGTTGATTGCAGCAACAGTGCAGCACCAGTGACCTGCCAGGTGTCAGGTTGGTAAAAAAAAAAAAAAAAAATCAATTGTTGTCATTCATGTCTCGGAGATCCTACGAAGTTGCAGCACGACCGCGGACGTATCGACAGACAGCGCATCGTAGCTGGAGTTTTCATTCGGAAAACCGTCTGCATGGCAACAGAACCAAAAGCTGGAAAAGGAGAAAAAAAAAAAAGTGAAAAGAAAATTTTTCTTTTGCGACTTCAATGGGTCTCCTGTTGCTGTGACTTAAGCTTGTAGCGGTTACCGTATATTTACCGATGGAAAAAAAAAATTAAGAAGAAATAATGGACAATTCGTAGCTCCTCGGAAAGAAGCAAAATCTATTATTAAATAGTCGCGGAATAAAAGATATTGCGCTTAATGAACGCCTCGCAGACTGATTTATCGTGCCAAGGAGCTTCGCGTCCAACGGGAAGATTTACGGACGCCATAAAAGAATTATGCAAATCCACAGGCGCATTAGAGAACACAAAAAAAAAAATTTAGTTTTTTGGGTTCTTTTTAAAAAAAAAAAATAAAAAAATTCTAAAAAATAAAGTTCCCTTCCTCCCCATTTTGCCGGCCCCCTCAAGACATTTGGCTCCGACACCGCTCATCGGCATCTCAACACCCAGAAGGGTTAAGCTGCCGGCCGCCCTCTCGCTTGTTTGGCTCCGTGCCCAGGTGAAAACGCTCTTCGTGTCTGACCTTTTCATCTCTTTCCTCTTTAGGTTTCCTGTACGCACTGGGCCGGACAGGTGCCAAGACTGCATTACGCCCCTTGTACCGTAGGACTTTATCCCCGACTGCCCTGCGGACCAATGTTTGGTTCCAGGCTCCGCCTTCTGTGCCTTTTTTTTTTTTTTTTTTTTCTCTTCTTCTTCTTCTTCTTCCAGGGACCGCAGGGAATTTCCTCTATGGTGGTTAATAGTTTATAAAAAAAAAATAAATCAAAAATCAAAAAGGGAGAAAAACTTTTTTTTTTTCCCCAATGATCCTTATGTAGCCCATTATCATAATACGCAGCCAGTAAAAGTCTCGGCTGAACTTTTACGGACATTTGTTTATTTTTTTCCAAATGAATTAAATGATAGAGATAGATATATATTCACTTGACAAAATGTTCCAAGAAATAGCGCCACTCCGATCCAAAGGATGTGTCTGGTTCTGCAGTCCATCCCCATTCACTTCAGCTGCAATACCAGATGCTTTGGGCAAGAAAGACCCTTTTTCCAACAAAAAACTCATGGACATCTGAACAGCCCTATAAACCCCAATGGGTACACATTCCATTCGGGAAAAAGATCTCACAAACAGGAGGCATGCCAACGCCGTGTATGGACCCCCCCCCCCCCCACACACACACCAAAAAAGCACTTTTTGGGGTTCATGTCGGTTGCATGGGGCACATTGGAGTTATATGTCGGATGTTTGTCTTTGATGTGTGGAAAAACGAAACGTGAACATAACCCTAAGGGTGCATTTAGACCAGCAGACCCGCCACAGAAATCCAGGAACCAGGGCACCAGACATCCTCCTTTTGGTACAGAAAAATCAGTGTTTCGGCAGTGAAGGGCCTTTATCAAGCCATAAAAAAGAAAGCTGCATATCTCTTTTTTATGGCTTGATAAAGGTCCTGTGGGGCCGAAGCGTTGTCCTCCTTATTAGTACAGAAGATTCACATCTAGTGCCCTGGATTTCTCTAACCTTGTGGAGAGTTGACCCGAGCGGGGGCGTGGACAACAGGGGAGGAGTAGGGGGCGCGGACAACAGAGGACACTCATCTATTGCAAGGATCAGCAGTCGTCTAATAGCCAGTTCAACCGCATAGAAAGATAGTTCTGGATGCAGCAAGGAATTGCATTGTTCTCAGCAGCACTTTTTTTTTTTCACGGACGATGAGCTGCTGAGAACGATCATATTTAAGCGAGCCTAATCATTTCACCCGACGAACAAGCATATTGCTAATTTGACAGACGATTAGCCGCTTTGTTCGGTCTCCTCAATTTTTCAGAAACAATCTTTTGCTAGGAACGCTCACTCCTGATAATTGGCCAGTGTAAATGCCCTGTAAGTGCCAAATTTTTGCAGCAAAAAAAAAAAAGTTAAACAAATGACACGTACGACTCCAAATAGTCGATATTTTATTCGGCAGTGTTGCCGTGAACTGGTGCATCCAATTGTGCCACACCGTGACATTTCCATTGCGAGAAACTTTGGTCGTTTGTTGCAGGCGGCGAAACTAAGCTGAAACGCAGCAAAAGTGTGAACAGTCGGCAATAGGATTCTCGAACGCTGGCGTTTTGCAAAATACTCTTCGAAAGCCAAGTTGTAGTCTCCTCCCCCCCACCCCTACCAGACACATTCACCGGTCACGCAGCCCAGGTGCCGATTTCTTAAGACTCCGCTCGGAGTTGGCTGCGCGGAGCACACGAGTCCAGCTGGAGAAAGCACGGCTCACGGGGGGGGAATGAGGAGGTGGATGGCGGGGGTGGGGGTGGGGGGGGGGTGACCGTATACAATAGGGCTATTGATAGGAGAACTGGCTTGGACCACTCTACTGGGGCACTTAACCCCTGGTCACCAGTCACGCCATCACCGTAACCTTTAACTCCTGGTGTTTACGTGGACGCTAACAATGTCGCCAAATCACAAAGCAAAACGAAGGACGGATTGATGTTAACCACATGTGCGTCGTGGGATAATTAAGAATTATGGGGGTATGCTCCCCTCACCTGGCACAGACTGGGTTAAGTGCACGGGTGGGCCACGTGTTTCATATCTGCCATGCCTGTGCGTGGCAGGCGTCCAGAAATGAGCCCCCACATCTCCTGGTGAATCACTGCGCTCCTCAGCTCGTGCTCTCCCCCCCCCCCCAACCTTCCTCTTGCAAAGCCCCCATCCCAAACAAGCCGCCCTCCCCCCCTTTAGTCTGACTCAGGCACACAGTCCAGCCTGTTCTCCCTAATTAAAGGGAAAAGTTACCAGCCTCTGACATCACAGTCTGAATGTATCCTAAGAGCTGACTTCAATGGGGCTCTGTGTGCAAGACGGCGCTGCGGCACGGCACCCACGAGCGAGCGAGGGGTGGGCATCCAGCTACACAATGAGCTAATTACTAACTTTGCAGAAATGGAAAAGAGAAGGGAGGGGAGCGGAGGGGGGGGGCAAAGCTCTACAATGACCACACCTTACACCGCCCCCGAGGGCACAGCACATCAAACAGAATAACGAGCAATTGTGAAGACGCTGGCAGTGCCAGGATGCCCATGGGGGATGCACGCTACACTCAACTGACGGCAACCAATGCCAAAAGCATCACATGAGCCCCGAGACAAAAACACTAGATAAAAGTCCAGACACCGAACGAGAAACTAAATAGACCCAACTAAGGGGGTGCCCATCCGCTGGGGGCACACTTTCAACGTATGTCCTCCTTATTCTCTACTTCTGAGAAAATGCAAAAAAAGTTTTGTCTAGGCTTGTACATCACAAAAAACAAAACACATAGTCTCAGGGGCGTCACGGGTTTAGTACCATTAATGCCGTCACTGACAAGACAATGGCGTAAATAACAAGAGTGCTTAGTAATTAAAGCGAATGCTCAAGACGGCTGAATAGCATTAACAATTGAAGGACTTTAAAAACTTAAGATTGGGATTATTTATATTTAAAAAAAAAAAGAAAAAGGAAGGAGGGTAGCGCCCCCTTTAGACCATTGGCCTTGCCTGGTAATGCAGTTCAGCAACACGCATCCTTAATCAATGGAAATGGTCGAGCAATTTTTTCTTGCTTATTAATATTGCAAGGACGGGCAACTCCTTTAAAAGTATACAGAATTAGAGGTGTTGTCCGGGACTTTAACATTAGTGGCCTATGAGGGAGCGACAAAAAAACACCCTGCCGATCAGCTGGTGTCGTTGGCGGCCGGACTGCACAGAACAGCTCTGTCGACCGTTTAGTGGCTGCACACCTATTCAAATCAACAGGATATGCAGTACCCGGCCGCTGCCACTATTCAGTCGACGGCGCTGTGCAGCTAAGTAACTGAGCAGTTCAAGCCAACAACAGGAATAGCTGATCAGTGGGGGTGGCAGGTGTCGCACCCCCACCAGACATTGATGACCTCTCCTAAGTAAAGGCCATCAATGTTAAAAGTTCTGGACAACCCCTTTAAATCTATATGAGATTGACAAAAGTAATAGTAAAAATCTGGTCAGCCAAAGTACTGACGATCATAAAAAAAGAAGAGCGCCGAGGCACTTTTTGGAGCGCCACATCCCATCAAACCCTGTATGAAGACACCCTTGATGGTCCATCGGTCAGTAGTCAACTAAGGTTAGACATTATTAGGATTGATTTGTTAGAAGTCTATAGAGAAAATCAGAACGGCCAAACATCCAACACATTGCGGTCTTTAATTGGGCGACTAAACAATCCCACCGAAAAAAAAAATAAGTGTGCCCAATTTTTCGTTTGTTTTACCCCAGAAGGGGATCATACATTAGAATATCTGGAAATTATTCTAGATCACGTTGCCTGAAGGCAAAAACACAACACGTAGACGGACGTGGAGGAGGAGATATTGGTTTTCCGCACATCAAGGTCAAAGCAAAGATCCGAAACTATTGCACGGAGGCAGCCCCCGGAGAGCGACTGCAGACACAAGCTAACCACACTGCGCCACTTGGCACTGCCCTGTAATCACCCACCACAAGGGCAGGGGGATAGAGTTACTGATCAATACGCAACGTCTTTCTGAAAATGCTAAGCCAAATGTGTGAGCGCTATGACCTCACCACTATTACCACCAAGGTCGACAGGGTTGGGTTGTTGTGTGAAGATAAAGCCAAAAGGAGGGAGGGAAAGAAAGAAAAAAGGCAGACGACAAGTAAGTAGAGTCTTCGACAGGTCATGGATGTTGCTGCAAAGGAGAACCGGAGTTCAGGGGGATATAGTAAGGGTATGATAAACCAAAATATGGTACCAACTCAACTGGATCTGTGAGTATCAGAGAGGAAAGGCCATCTGGTACACACAGGCAAGATGATTTGGGCTTTTCCATGGCCAAACACATGGGTTGGTCAACTGAAAGAGCAGGAGAACGACTGTAGACTCCATTCCACCGGACCTTTCTCATCTTACCCAAGAACAAAGAATCGGGGGGGGGGGGGGAAATGCTGAAATTAAACAGGTCGGAAAAAAAAAAAAAAAAGCGCTATCATTTGGGTTTGGCCAACATTGTTCTACACAAATAATCATACACAACTGAACCAGTAGATATCAGCTGGACTAGTCGACCAACAGTTGAATGTAACATTCAGAAGATGACGGGTACTTGTATAAATATTAAATAATTGGCCGTGACAAATTTCACATTGCTCGATATTTCGTTAAGGGGTAAAGTGTTGTCAGGGACTTACTCCATTTGCACGAGCAGGCCAGGAGGAATATAAATACATACATACATAGGTATGGCTACCTCGAGGATGGAAAACTGATTCTAAAAAGGAAAGCCAGATTTTGCATTTTTATCAACTTTCTCGATTTAAAAAAAAAAAATTAAAACTGTCCATGAACGATCAGTTACATCTTAGTTCTGATTAGACTCAAAGTGGAGAAAAACCAAGCACCGATGCTAAATCGACCAGCGCTCATATTGGGCAGAAAATCTACTTGTGCAAGAGGACCCTGAGGAAGAGTTATCTAGCCGTTCATGACAGTTGGGCGCTTCCACCCGAATCACCAAAAACGAGGATTCAAACATATGGCAAAAGCTTTCAAAAAGACAAAAAAAGTCAAAAATGTAAAACTATGGCCTCCTTTTTGAGGATGTCTATCTATTGAGCCAAATTTAGTCAGCAGACTATGCTATTGTTATTACTAGAGTTGGCCAAAGTTTCATATTTTTGACTTTTGTTAGCCTTACTAAAGTCAATAGCTCCGTTGGATCATTAGTTTTTCGGGGATTCAAAAAGAAGCTTCTTGACGAAGTCTTGACCAGGCAGGAAAACATGGTTTGAGGGTAGCCACAGCCAACGATTTTCTTTGACCCAAAAAGAAAAAAAAAAGTTAACGAGTCCTTGGGAGACAAACATTTCTGTTTTTTGGCCATTGGTTGATGGGAAAACTATGTTTAATGTCCTGTCCCTCAAAAAAACGTAAATAGGTGATAAATTTACGTAGTTATTGAGGAAAGAGTGGAATACATAGGTTGGGTATTAGTAGGCAACATGTGTAGGGGAAATGCGACGTGAAAAGTTCATGAGTGATGGCGCTCGGCTTTGTAACAGACACGGTCACAAATCATATCAATGTGCTCATTGTAGAAGCATTTGTATAACTTTAGCTCTACGAATCATCCAAACCTCAGAGTAGAAGAGATCAGACGTAAACATTTTTTTGCCCTTTTTTTTTTTTTTTTTTTTTAACAACTTTTCTTCCCAAAAACAGATGATTGTAAAAAGCAAACGTTGCCTTTTAGATTAGGTCAAGTGAACCATTACTAATCCATATACTTTTCATAATGGAAGAATTGTTTTTTTTTGTTTAAGGTGGTCAAACGAAAACATAAAAATTCTTTATTTCAAAGAAGTCAAACTACATTGGAAAAGTTTGGCCCCCCTTTCTTATTTTAGAGGAGTCCCAGGTCAGATCACAGAACTCCTGGACAGAGTGAGATTATGGAAAAAAAAGTAAAAAGCCTAGACAGGAAGACAAACGTTGAACCAGTCAAAGGAGGGTGTGCTTTGACACAGAGGCACTTTTGAGACGGTGTGGGTAACTTTCCCCCTACACGAACCATCAAAAAGTTTGATAAGCAACAGCACACACTGTACGCAGCAACCACAAGAACCAGAAACTTTTGAAACCCCTGTACTAACAGGTCCAAACAGGTGTGTTATTGGAAACTGATGGTCGGCAACTTGATGGTTCTTCAGCTGTTGTGAAACTACAGCTCCCAGTAGGCTGACAACAGCTGAAGAACTAAAAGGATGACCATTAGTGGTCTTCACCATCAAGACAACCACATTTGCACATTAAAGAGACGAGGGAGTGGAACATTTTACAATAGGTGGTCACTCCTCAAGGATGGTCTCTTGTTGTCAAAGTTCTCGTCCCCTACATGCAACCCCAACTCACAACTAATTTTTTTAGGGCACCACTAATACCTGAGAGTCTACAAGCATTACTATTTTTTTTATTTAAAGGCCTTCAGCTTGATCTCAAAGCCATGGCGACTTGATGGATGAACGATCTGTAGGAAGATGGATCTTGTGCAAGTCTAGATAAGTCCACTAGGGTCTTTCACCACTGTTATCTTGACAGTATCAAGCCATTGGGTTGCTGGTCTTCCTCTTCACTTTGTTCCTTTTAGTCTCCTGACAATGATGTCCTTCTCCAGTGATTGGACACATCATATGAAGAGAGCAAAGTTGGCAAGATGTAGCATGGTGATCCTTGTTTCGAGAAGCATGTCTGTCTTGATTTGATCTTCTTGCCATCCATGGTATTGATAACATCCTTCTCTAGCACCACATTTCGAAGGCGTAGATTCTTCTCTCTTTTTTTCTTTATCGTCCAGGTTGCGCATCCATGTTACTACAGAAAAGACTAGGATACGCAAGCGCCGTGAAATGAGTCTACGAGCAATGAAACCGGGCACTTAGGACATAGCATCATAATGCAACATCACCAGATGTTCTCCTCCCTTGTTTGGGACCCCAAACAAACATTGCTTTGTTGAAGGCCACTTCTTCCTGGCCAAATGCCCCAAAACCCACCCTAGGGTGCGACAACCCTTGAACAAAGCTCGGCTTGTCATCCCTGGTTAAGTTTCAGAAGGCAGGAGCTGACGTGTGTGGGTGTAATACCTGCGATGGGTCATTAACGCTTCTTCTGCCAGCCAGGTACTACTCGGCAGCATACAGGTTAAGTCTAGGATGATGTACTTTTGGATGTCAACAGCCAGAAATCTCAACAGCACATCTATTTCAGTCAAGGATTCCCAGTAGGTCAGTCCTCGTGTTCCAAAGGGAATAACCCAAAGCAAGTGTGTGCAAGAGTCAAGCGCATTTGGCATTGACTGTGTTAAAGGCGGCTCGCGCGATTAGAATGCAAACCTGATCAAGACGAGCGAGTAAACAGAGCAAACAAACCCAAATGGGCACAGAGATGTGAGGTAATCAGGGAGCAGCATGGCGTGTGCGGGCAGGCTGGGCACAAATGCGGAGGAGGGATGCAGAGGGCTCAGCAGTGCAAACACAGCAAAAGCCAAACACACCAATGCAAACTCAAAAAAAAAAAGAAAAAAAAAAAGTTTGTTGGAAACTAAGAAAAAAGGTTTTTTTTTTTTTTTAAATTTTTCGGTCAAGGTTCCAAAAATGATCCCCATACCAGGAATGAACAGTTCAGGGTTTTTTGTAGTCACCTCTTGGCACAATGTGAAGCCACCCCATTTGTTTCATGCCGGGAGGGCGTCAAAAGGAAAAGATGGAAACAGCAGGCAAGAATGTAAACAAGAAAACAAACTTGTCAATGTAATTATCCTCCCAGGGAAGGGTCACTCCCCCCTGAAGATGAAGAGAGATTAGTCATTAGGACCTTAAAGCCATAACGTCTGGGATGTAGATCAAAGGGGGCAAGGACTAGCTACAAAGTGATAAATACACGAAGAGGGTAATGGACCCCCACACACAATAGATCGCTTTCGGCGGAAGCCTAGATAGGTCCACCAGAGTCTTCTCCACCGTTGTTGGTCTTCCTCTTAGCCGTGTTCATGGCTTATCTTGCAGAGATAAGTTACCAGAGTGAGACATGTAATGACTGACAGTCTGCTCTTTTGATCTACATAATCCCCCCTTTCAATAAGCCCTAGAGGCAGATTCTCGGGAAGATCTATGTCCAGCCCATAGATCTTAACAGCTTATTTACATATTAAGAAAAATTAGGATTTCTCTTGACTAAAACATCGGATCGCAGATATCAAGGTATCATTTTATTCAGCTTCCAATGACCTACAAGTCCATATAGACGGCTTAGGAGGGTTGATCCTACAGACAGATTCTCTTTAACTCCTCAACCAAGCTAAGACCAGGTGCATTGACCGAAGAGAGATGGAAATGCTTGAGATTCCAAGAACGGAGTTCACTTTGTGTATGGAAGAACATACATATGGAATCCGCACCAATTATGGATAATAAAGAGGCAAAAACAGATCTGGTTTACAATAGAGAAGGAGGAGGAACATGAGAGCAATTCATTACCATATGGCAAAGGGAACAGAACATGCAGCGCTAATTGCCTGATTAATGGGGGACATACACGAGAATTAATCATACACAACTGTATGTAGAAAACAGCTTTTTCTGCACGTCAGCAGATCCCTGGTATCCAGACGTAACAGAGGGGTTACCCGGGAATTTAATTTGTTAAAATAAAAATAACGAACCATTACTCTGTTCAATCCTCCGCCTTAGTGGTCAAATAGGGCTCAGGTGAAGCCCCCCTTTATAAACACCACTGTTTTCATTCCAAAATCTGTTTTTTTAAAGCTGATTTGTCCCCAGATTTCACTACATAGCTCTTTAGACCAGGTGAGGCGGATGTACTTACTTTGAAAATCAATTTAACGAACCAAGCCAAAGGTCTGTAGGCAGTGAAACATTCACGTGCCATTCTGAAATTCTCTCAAAAGTAAGTAAGGTTGTCTCATCAGGTCCAAGAGAAGCATTTAATAAAAGTCTGCACTTTTGGGGAATCCGGTGACAGATCTGCTTCGACTGCACCTCTTTCCAAGCCCAAGAGTCAAGTCATTAGCACTTGCAGAGTCACTCCGCCGAGACACGAGTCTGCATGTTCATACCAGATGCAAGCGCGTACGTCAACATGTATACAGCGGCACACCACACAAGTGCATTGACCTGTACAGTTACAGTTCAGAACTACAGTGCCCGGGTACAAATTCCAATATTATCTCCCTTTCTTCACATTCCGGCTTTCTTCTTATCCTCATGCAATTAAAGGGACGTGAAGCAAATATGAGATACCAAAGTTTCAAATCAACCTTTGAAGACACAATAAATGCAAAGTGACGTATGGAAAAAATGTTACATAAGATCCCTGTGCATTATAAAGGCATATTGTAAACCTGACAGTGTATTGCTAATTACTAAGGGTCCAGCCAAGACTCTCCGGGTCCAGCCCAGTATGGAGTTAGCATCACTCCCCATTCTGCTTTACCGAATCCATAGGGTTCCAGTCGTTCAGGAGATCTCCAGTCCAGTCCGGGTGTCACCGCACTTTCATTGAGATCCTATAATATACATAGTGCTTGGATTCATTTTGGTCATATAGTAATAATGGGAAAAAAATAAGTAAAAACCTCCCGGCATTGGGTGCAGTCTCATACTGCTGGGAGTTGACCTGTCTGGCATACATACATGGCAGCCGCGGAGATAGCCAGGCCTGTCGTAGTCCATGTAGGGATAGGAACACTTCGGGCCTGCTGTCTTGAGTTTGATTTAATTACCATTGTATAAATAGGATTTCAGTGACTGTAATTAGCCGCATGTTCTGCAAAGCAAAAAAGGGAGTCCGAACTCCGAGCACAAATAGCCGAGGACGAGAGGGCACCGAGCGAAGGGGAAAGCACAATATTTCCTCTTACGAGAGAGATCCTGATCCGGTAGAAAGAAGGTGACTGGTAAAAACATCACCCCAAAAGTACAGTAATCCTGCAGTGGCCCCCTACTCTCCTGACTTCCTCACGCATGCAGGTGGTATCATGGTCACACCTGTGTGAACAGTGCCTTAGAGAAGTTATGAACTCCAAGGATGGAGAGTCAACAGAGATGCCGACATGTCTTACCCACCCATTTGCTAAAGATCCTATAAATCAGTAGTAGAGATGTATCTAAATTGTCTCACATGTATCCATTCCCAAAACCCCTTTAAATCAAACATATGCGGAAACTGTAAAACACATTTGTTACGGGGGACAAAAAGAAGAGATCTTTTCATGTGACGAGCCAACAACGCGAACGCCCCATCCCTCTTCCCTAGCCCTGTTCCAAGACTCCTCTCTCCCACATTCGATCACCCCCTCCACATCACAGCCTGAGCTGTGGGGGCACACAACATGGATCCCACGCGGCTCTCCTCCACACGGAGGAGCGTGACTGCTGAAGAGCGGCCTCGCAATCCAACGCAGATCCCACAACTGTCACCTGGACAAATTTAACCCATGAGGGACACGGCGTTGAGCAGTGCCAAAGTGCTGGGCGAAGCTTCAATAGGGCCATAGCAACATGTCCAACCGGGAAACTGCTTGGCACAGAGCGTCAAACACGAATCCAGAACAAGCGCCTGTATAACGCGCCACGCGGATAGTACAACCACTAAGTGACACAACTTACACTGTACATTATATATACACACTCATAGTAGGGAACATAAGTGCCTGTTCACACCTCATCTAGGCTACATGTCTGAAACTCCCATCGTCAGAAACACCAAGAAACGAAATTTAGATGCGCCCCCCGACATTCACTATAATGAAGCAGAGACACTTTGTACTCCGTCAATCACGAAAGTGAAGCCTACCGCGCTATTGTGACGACGGACACTGCCGGAACGGACGTGCGGACAAACCTAATGTGAACAGTCCTGTATTATAATGCTCGTTCACACTGCGCTTGAGCCCTACAATTCAAGTATAGATCAAAGAATCCATAAGGCTCAATTCATCCGACTATTGTTAGACAAGAATACTTTCTTTTTACTCTATACGTACCGAGTGGTACACCATCAAAAACGACTCTTAATGTATTCGTCTTTAGGGAAGAGTCAAGACGGAAGTATAACTCCGGACGGGGGATCGCAACACAATGCACGGACTGGCCGGCGGCTCTCCCCACCTAAGCCTGACAGCATGTATTTCTATGCAGCTGTCACACTCGGGTGGGTAGAGCCACCGGCCAGTCCGAGCATCACGAGTTATACGGACGTCCGATTCTTCCCTTAGGAAGACTCAAAACTAACACAAGGCTAAGAAAAAACAGAAGCGTCTCGAGAAAAATGTCAGCTCAATCCATTTAAAGGGAACCTGACACGTGGTACATGATCTGTGGACAGCACGGTATAGAGAAGGAGAAGCTGAGCAGAATGATCTAAGAGTTTCTTGGAAACAAGATTCAGAATAACTTATTGAAATCCCCGATGTTTGTATAAATAGGAGTCCAGTGGGCGGAGCTACTAGTGATTGACAGGTATCCCGACATGCACATTCAGACCAGGAACACTGCCAATCACTGAATAATAGCAAACTGATATATACCAGTGTTTCCCAAGCTCTAGTCCTCAAGGACCCCATCAGCTCATGTTTTCAGGATTTTCTTAGCATTGGCCAGGTGGTGGAAGTATCATCAAGGCATCAGTAATTCTCTTAGCTGTGCAGCACTATAGAAATCCTGAAAACACGACCTGTGGGGGGCCGTGAGGACTGGAGTATACATATATCAATTTGATAGTGGTATCTGATCTGCAGGCAGGAGGAACTATCAACATGACATCCCTTTAAGCACCCAATTATAACTTTTATGATTTGTTATATCAAGACATGGAGTAAATATATATATATCTCAAAGCGATCCATTTTTGGAGAGCAACATAATTAGAAGTCCCATATAATGGGGATAACACCGATACGTTCCTTTGTGCATAAGCAAAGTTCTTTCCACTCATTAAAGTTAGCGGTATCACAAAAACTGTAGCTCCAGTCTGAACGCAGCCCTGTTGCCCCTTCCACCTTTATTCTAAAGTTGCTTCTAAGGAAAGGCGTTTATCTTGCAGGATGAGTGGACTCTACAAAAGACACAACCGGTATCGCAGGGGCCACATGCAACTCACCCGACAGATAAGCTAAAAAGTAACAAGGTTTCCATCTGTAATTCTGAACTTCCACTTTTTAACCAACTAGAGGGATTTTTTTTTTTAAACCAAAACTTATTTAAAGGGCCCTTCTCAGAAATGCACACTAACCCTTTATAATGCAGGAGTGGATCCGGCACTGAATATGGAGGAAGTTTTGTTCACAGTCAGATTTTGTTTTTTCTATAGGGGGCAGCCCACACTTATGGGCATATTATCACCAACTTAATCTTCTAGGTAAAGGCAGTGTTATCAGTAGTGCACCTTTTTGTGTTTATATAAGGGAGGGGGGAAGGTAATGGTAATAAAGGGACACAAAAAGGGGGAATTTACAATTGTGAAAGCCCTCTTCACCTTCTGTACAATCTGCATATCTAAAGCACACAAACAGGCCACTCACCCTATATACTGCCCTTTGTCTAGCACAGTCTGACAGGCACCAAACATCCCCCCTTACAATCTCCTTCCAGGTCCCATAATAACACAAGACAACTCTTTAACTCAAGACCCTGTGACTTCCCAGACAAGGAAGCGAAGCTCTGGAAAAAAAAAAAGAATAAACCCACAACCCAACATAAGTTGCTCCTGGAAGCAACCCTGATGCTATCTCTTTAAATGCACCAACCCCCCCCCCCCCCCCCCCACCTCAACTATCCCTCCCTCTTCCCCATCCCAAACCACACCACCCTCTCTCTAATCCCTTGAGCCAAAAGCTAAAAGGCTGGAATTCAATCTCTGTTTCAAAAAACCAACATTACATCACTCCTGATTCCAGGACAGCATTAAAGACACAGAGACTGCAGGAGCAGCGCTCACACACTCAACATTTATACATTTAAACAGTGGAAAGTTTACAAGGAATTTCCATCTGTCTGGGCCTGCAAGTTAACGCAAGGTCTTAACTCTTTCCGCGCTGTCGAGACAGAACAATTCGATCTGTGTCCGAGTCCATGGCACTTTATTTTTTTTTTTTAAATTGGAAAGAAATTATATCAGACCGACGCGCGTTTTATTGACAACGGAAAGGGTTAAGCAATATTTGGGTTCAAAGTTTTGAATTTAAAAATGTTGTCTAAAGATCGAGTACGATACTTTACATTAAATAAGAGTTGGATTTCGGAAGATTACTTTTTTTCTAGGAAGATCTTTTAAAAAGTATCATACCCTACATATTAGTTATATGGATTAGACTCCGCTTTAAAGAAAAATAACAAAGAATTATATGTGAACGTTTCGGGAGCCTCACAATTAAGGGACAAGTCTTAACAGAAGCAGAATAGAGTTTAGGAAGAGAGAAGAGGGTGAAGAAGAGGAGGAGGAGGGGGGGAAGGCTTCAAATTCCAAAAGACAGACAATCAGGCTACCCAAAAAAGGGGGGGTGGGTTTAAGGTGGCGCCAAATAAAAAGGAAAAAGGGGGGAATACTAAACAACATTTACAAAAGAGGAAAAAAAAAAAAAAACAAGAGGGAGATTGGACACCAGAAATGACAGCTTGTGTCCTAAGGAGATAGACACCTGGAAATAGTTTTGTTGGGGTCGAAACTGAACGGCGTTCATCGAAACTACAAAAAAGGAGAGGATTATTAGATATCTTATAAGTGATCACTGATTTGTTATATGTTAATTGGATATCAGATCGAAGAATGAATAAAAAAAAAAAACATTTAAAAAATACATTTTATTTATGCGCAATAATATTATATTGCTCATAAATAAAATATATTAGGTTTTATTAAAAAAAAAATATATATATATATATATATATATATATATATATATATATATATATATATATATATATATATAGCACATGATTAATAAAACAATATATTATTTATTTATAGGCAATATAGAATATATTATTGCACCTAAATAAAAAAAAATCTAAATATACCTTAAAAAAAAATGCACTATTTTAGAAAAGAATTACCTCCTGGATCAATCTGACATAATATTGGGGGTAGAGGGGGATATATACACACTAATTGCCAATGGGGCCAAGTGAGGTGACAAGCAGCTATCCCAACACAATCACTCCAGGAGCATTTCTCAAGACAAGGAAGTAACACTAAAAGATCAAAGAAGTAACAGAAATAACAATCACAGACACTGGCAAAAAAAATAAAATAAAATACAAGGGAGAGGATTCAGTGTCTCCTCACTTGTGATGCAGCCACCCAGGGGTTAATCCATGGAGCAGGCTTAGCTCATGGAAAGTAAATTGCCATTAGCAGCTTCTGGACAAAGTTTAGTGCTTAACCCCTGCACTCCCGGCCACCTTAAGAGCACGTTGTGTGCAAGAAACAAGAAAGTTCCATTTGGAACGTTGAGAATCGGATACATTGTATCCGCCCGGGGAAAGGGGGGAGCTAGAAACCGACCGGTGTTAAGGATCCCCCCTCACGTCGGGTGACAGACCAATCATCACAACATGTCCAACAAGCCTCCCCCAGTATAAAGTGTCAACGCAAAGAAACAACTAAACTATAGGGACACAATCGGGGACAAATGCAGAAACAAGCGCGATACACATAAAGTGTCCAGTGTGAATGGGTACAAAGTATATCAGGAGTGACCGCCGGCGGCGCAATCACAGCCCGGCCGTGCGCGACAAAGTTGTGCAGCAGCAGCAACAAGTGCGCTGTGATGCGGCGGCGGCAGGAGGGCGCCATGTGGCCGGCGATCACACTTGGCGGAGTTGTACTTGCGGCAGTTGTTACCTGGCTCGCCGGCCGGGGTCTTCATGGCTGTGTCCCGCTGACTGCTGCTCTCCTCTCGGTGCCTGGCTCCGGTGTGAGGATCGTCTCCACCTCCCGCTCGGGCCCCGGGCTCTCCTCCTACCGCCTCCTTCTCCACTCCCCCCCCGCGCTCACATTACACCCGCGGGACGCCCACGCCGTGGGGAGCCGCCCCCTCATGACGTCACGCAGCACACAGCGTCTCTATGGAGACCGACCCCCTCCTCACCGACGCGCCGTACACGTCCTGGTGACGGAGAACTGGGGGAGTTGTTTGTAGTGAAGGCAGCGGGTGTGAGGGGTGACATGTAATATGTGTGTATAGTACAGGCTGCGTGTGTGAGGGGTGACATGTAATATGTGTGTATAGTACAGGCTGCGTGTGTGAGGGGTGACATGTAATATGTGTGTATAGTACAGGCTGCGGGTGTGAGGGGTGACATGTAATATGTGTGTATAGTACAGGCTGCGTGTGTGAGGGGTGACATGTTATATGTGTGTATAGTACAGGCTGCGTGTGTGAGGGGTGACATGTAATATGTGTGTATAGTACAGGCTGCGGGTGTGAGGGGTGACATGTAATATGTGTGTATAGTACAGGCTGCGGGTGTGAGGGGTGACATGTAATATGTGTGTATAGTACAGGCTGCGGGTGTGAGGGGTGACATGTAATATGTGTGTATAGTACAGGCTGCGGGTGCGAGGGGTGACATGTTATATGTGTGTATAGTACAGGCTGCGGGTGTGAGGGGTGACATGTAATATGTGTGTATAGTACAGGCTGCGGGTGTGAGGGGTGACATGTTATATGTGTGTATAGTACAGGCTGCGGGTGTGAGGGGTGACATGTAATATGTGTGTATAGTACAGGCTGCGGGTGTGAGGGGTGACATGTTATATGTGTGTATAGTACAGGCTGCGGGTGTGAGGGGTGACGTGTAATATGTGTGTATAGTACAGGCTGCGTGTGTGAGGGGTGACATGTAATATGTGTGTATAGTACAGGCTGTGGGTGTGAGGGGTGACATGTTATATGTGTGTATAGTACAGGCTGCGGGTGTGAGGGGTGACATGTTATATGTGTGTATAGTACAGGCTGCGGGTGTGAGGGGTGACATGTAATATGTGTGTATAGTACAGGCTGCGGGTGTGAGGGGTGACATGTAATATGTGTGTATAGTACAGGCTGCGGGTGTGAGGGGTGACATGTAATATGTGTGTATAGTACAGGCTGCGGGTGTGAGGGGTGACATGTAATATGTGTGTATAGTACAGGCTGCTGGTGTGAGGGGTGACATGTAATATGTGTGTATAGTACAGGCTGCTGGTGTGAGGGTTGACATGTAATATGTGTGTATAGTACAGGCTGCGTGTGTGAGGGGTGACATGTTATATGTGTGTATAGTACAGGCTGCGGGTGTGAGGGGTGACATGTAATATGTGTGTATAGTACAGGCTGCGGGTGTGAGGGGTGACATGTTATATGTGTGTATAGTACAGGCTGCGGGTGTGAGGGGTGACATGTAATATGTGTGTATAGTACAGGCTGCGTGTGTGAGGGGTGACATGTTATATGTGTGTATAGTACAGGCTGCGGGTGTGAGGGGTGACATGTAATATGTGTGTATAGTACAGGCTGCTGGTGTGAGGGTTGACATGTAATATGTGTGTATAGTACAGGCTGCGTGTGTGAGGGGTGACATGTTATATGTGTGTATAGTACAGGCTGCGGGTGTGAGGGGTGACATGTAATATGTGTGTATAGTACAGGCTGCGTGTGTGAGGGGTGACATGTTATATGTGTGTATAGTACAGGCTGCGGGTGTGAGGGGTGACATGTAATATGTGTGTATAGTACAGGCTGCGGGTGTGAGGGGTGACATGTAATATGTGTGTATAGTACAGGCTGCGGGTGTGAGGGGTGACATGTTATATGTGTGTATAGTACAGGCTGCGGGTGTGAGGGGTGACATGTAATATGTGTGTATAGTACAGGCTGCGGGTGTGAGGGGTGACATGTAATATGTGTGTATAGTACAGGCTGCGGGTGTGAGGGGTGACATGTTATATGTGTGTATAGTACAGGCTGCGGGTGTGAGGGGTGACATGTAATATGTGTGTATAGTACAGGCTGCGTGTGTGAGGGGTGACATGTTATATGTGTGTATAGTACAGGCTGCGGGTGTGAGGGGTGACATGTTATATGTGTGAATAGTACAGGCTGCGGGTGTGAGGGGTGACATGTAATATGTGTGTATAGTACAGGCTGCGGGTGTGAGGGGTGACATGTTATATGTGTGTATAGTACAGGCTGCGGGTGTGAGGGGTGACATGTTATATGTGTGTATAGTACAGGCTGCGGGTGTGAGGGGTGACATGTAATATGTGTGTATAGTACAGGCTGCGGGTGTGAGGGGGTGACATGTAATATGTGTGTATAGTACAGGCTGCGGGTGTGAGGGGTGACATGTAATATGTGTGTATAGTACAGGCTGCGGGTGTGAGGGGGTGACATGTAATATGTGTGTATAGTACAGGCTGCGGGTGTGAGGGGTGACATGTAATATGTGTGTATAGTACAGGCTGCGGGTGTGAGGGGTGACATGTTATATGTGTGTATAGCACAGGCTGCGAGTGTGAGGGGTGACATGTTATATGTGTGTATAGTACAGGCTGCGGGTGTGAGGGGTGACATGTAATATGTGTGTATAGTACAGGCTGCGGGTGTGAGGGGTGACATGTTATATGTGTGTATAGTACAGGCTGCGGGTGTGAGGGGTGACATGTAATATGTGTGTATAGTACAGGCTGCGGGTGTGAGGGGTGACATGTTATATGTGTGTATAGTACAGGCTGCGGGTGTGAGGGGTGACATGTTATATGTGTGTATAGTACAGGCTGCGGGTGTGAGGGGTGACATGTAATATGTGTGTATTGTACAGGGTGTGAGGGGTGACATGTAATATGTGTGTATAGTACAGGCTGTGGGTGTGAGGGGTGACATGTAATATGTGTGTATAGTACAGGCTGCGTGTGTGAGGGGTGACATGTTATATGTGTGTATAGTACAGGCTGCGGGTGTGAGGGGTGACATGTTATATGTGTGTATAGTACAGGCTGCGGGTGTGAGGGGTGACATGTTATATGTGTGTATAGTACAGGCTGCGGGTGTGAGGGGTGACATGTAATATGTGTGTATAGTACAGGCTGCGGGTGTGAGGGGCTGACATGTAATATGTGTGTATAGTACAGGCTGCGGGTGTGAGGGGTGACATGTAATATGTGTGTATAGTACAGGCTGCGGGTGTGAGGGGTGACATGTAATATGTGTGTATAGTACAGGCTGCGGGTGTGAGGGGTGACAAGTTATATGTGTGTATAGCACAGGCTGCGAGTGTGAGGGGTGACATGTTATATGTGTGTATAGTACAGGCTGTGGGTGTGAGGGGTGACATGTTATATGTGTGTATAGTACAGGCTGCGGGTGTGAGGGGTGACATGTTATATGTGTGTATAGTACAGGCTGCGGGTGTGAGGGGTGACATGTAATATGTGTGTATAGTACAGGCTGCGGGTGTGAGGGGTGACATGTAATATGTGTGTATAGTACAGGCTGCGGGTGTGAGGGGTGACATGTTATATGTGTGTATAGCACAGGCTGCGAGTGTGAGGGGTGACATGTTATATGTGTGTATAGTACAGGCTGCGGGTGTGAGGGGTGACATGTAATATGTGTGTATAGTACAGGCTGCGGGTGTGAGGGGTGACATGTTATATGTGTGTATAGTACAGGCTGCGGGTGTGAGGGGTGACATGTTATATGTGTGTATAGTACAGGCTGCGGGTGTGAGGGGTGACATGTAATATGTGTGTATAGTACAGGCTGCGGGTGTGAGGGGTGACATGTAATATGTGTGTATAGTACAGGCTGCGGGTGTGAGGGGTGACATGTTATATGTGTGTATAGTACAGGCTGCGGGTGTGAGGGGTGACATGTTATATGTGTGTATAGTACAGGCTGCGGGTGTGAGGGGTGACATGTAATATGTGTGTATAGTACAGGCTGCGTGTGTGAGGGGTGACATGTTATATGTGTGTATAGTACAGGCTGCGGGTGTGAGGGGTGACATGTAATATGTGTGTATAGTACAGGCTGCGGGTGTGAGGGGTGACATGTTATATGTGTGTATAGTACAGGCTGCGAGTGTGAGGGGTGACATGTAATATGTGTGTATAGTACAGGCTGCGGGTGTGAGGGGGTGACATGTAATATGTGTGTATAGTACAGGCTGCGGGTGTGAGGGGTGACATGTAATATGTGTGTATAGTACAGGCTGCGGGTGTGAGGGGTGACATGTTATATGTGTGTATAGCACAGGCTGCGAGTGTGAGGGGTGACATGTTATATGTGTGTATAGTACAGGCTGCGGGTGTGAGGGGTGACATGTAATATGTGTGTATAGTACAGGCTGCGGGTGTGAGGGGTGACATGTTATATGTGTGTATAGTACAGGCTGCGGGTGTGAGGGGTGACATGTAATATGTGTGTATAGTACAGGCTGCGGGTGTGAGGGGTGACATGTTATATGTGTGTATAGTACAGGCTGCGGGTGTGAGGGGTGACATGTAATATGTGTGTATAGTACAGGCTGCGGGTGTGAGGGGTGACATGTTATATGTGTGTATAGTACAGGCTGCGGGTGTGAGGGGTGACATGTTATATGTGTGTATAGTACAGGCTGCGGGTGTGAGGGGTGACATGTAATATGTGTGTATAGTACAGGCTGCGGGTGTGAGGGGTGACATGTAATATGTGTGTATAGTACAGGCTGCGGGTGTGAGGGGGTGACATGTAATATGTGTGTATAGTACAGGCTGCGGGTGTGAGGGGTGACATGTAATATGTGTGTATAGTACAGGCTGCGGGTGTGAGGGGTGACATGTTATATGTGTGTATAGCACAGGCTGCGAGTGTGAGGGGTGACATGTTATATGTGTGTATAGTACAGGCTGCGGGTGTGAGGGGTGACATGTAATATGTGTGTATAGTACAGGCTGCGGGTGTGAGGGGTGACATGTTATATGTGTGTATAGTACAGGCTGCGGGTCTGAGGGGTGACATGTAATATGTGTGTATAGTACAGGCTGCGGGTGTGAGGGGTGACATGTTATATGTGTGTATAGTACAGGCTGCGGGTGTGAGGGGTGACATGTTATATGTGTGTATAGTACAGGCTGCGGGTGTGAGGGGTGACATGTAATATGTGTGTATTGTACAGGGTGTGAGGGGTGACATGTAATATATGTGTATAGTACAGGCTGTGGGTGTGAGGGGTGACATGTAATATGTGTGTATAGTACAGGCTGCGTGTGTGAGGGGTGACATGTTATATGTGTGTATAGTACAGGCTGCGGGTGTGAGGGGTGACATGTTATATGTGTGTATAGTACAGGCTGCGGGTGTGAGGGGTGACATGTTATATGTGTGTATAGTACAGGCTGCGGGTGTGAGGGGTGACATGTAATATGTGTGTATAGTACAGGCTGCGGGTGTGAGGGGGTGACATGTAATATGTGTGTATAGTACAGGCTGCGGGTGTGAGGGGTGACATGTAATATGTGTGTATAGTACAGGCTGCGGGTGTGAGGGGTGACAAGTTATATGTGTGTATAGCACAGGCTGCGAGTGTGAGGGGTGACATGTTATATGTGTGTATAGTACAGGCTGTGGGTGTGAGGGGTGACATGTTATATGTGTGTATAGTACAGGCTGCGGGTGTGAGGGGTGACATGTTATATGTGTGTATAGTACAGGCTGCGGGTGTGAGGGGTGACATGTAATATGTGTGTATAGTACAGGCTGCGGGTGTGAGGGGGTGACATGTAATATGTGTGTATAGTACAGGCTGCGGGTGTGAGGGGTGACATGTAATATGTGTGTATAGTACAGGCTGCGGGTGTGAGGGGTGACATGTTATATGTGTGTATAGCACAGGCTGCGAGTGTGAGGGGTGACATGTTATATGTGTGTATAGTACAGGCTGCGGGTGTGAGGGGTGACATGTAATATGTGTGTATAGTACAGGCTGCGGGTGTGAGGGGTGACATGTTATATGTGTGTATAGTACAGGCTGCGGGTGTGAGGGGTGACATGTTATATGTGTGTATAGTACAGGCTGCGGGTGTGAGGGGTGACATGTAATATGAGTGTATAGTACAGGCTGCGTGTGTGAGGGGTGACATGTTATATGTGTGTATAGTACAGGCTGCGGGTGTGAGGGGTGACATGTAATATGTGTGTATAGTACAGGCTGCGGGTGTGAGGGGTGACATGTTATATGTGTGTATAGTACAGGCTGCGGGTGTGAGGGGTGACATGTAATATGTGTGTATAGTACAGGCTGCGGGTGTGAGGGGGTGACATGTAATATGTGTGTATAGTACAGGCTGCGGGTGTGAGGGGTGACATGTAATATGTGTGTATAGTACAGGCTGCGGGTGTGAGGGGTGACATGTTATATGTGTGTATAGCACAGGCTGCGAGTGTGAGGGGTGACATGTTATATGTGTGTATAGTACAGGCTGCTGGTGTGAGGGGTGACATGTAATATGTGTGTATAGTACAGGCTGCGGGTGTGAGGGGTGACATGTTATATGTGTGTATAGTACAGGCTGCGGGTGTGAGGGGTGACATGTAATATGTGTGTATAGTACAGGCTGCGGGTGTGAGGGGTGACATGTTATATGTGTGTATAGTACAGGCTGCGGGTGTGAGGGGTGACATGTTATATGTGTGTATAGTACAGGCTGCGGGTGTGAGGGGTGACATGTAATATGTGTGTATTGTACAGGGTGTGAGGGGTGACATGTAATATGTGTGTATAGTACAGGCTGTGGGTGTGAGGGGTGACATGTAATATGTGTGTATAGTACAGGCTGCGTGTGTGAGGGGTGACATGTTATATGTGTGTATAGTACAGGCTGCGGGTGTGAGGGGTGACATGTTATATGTGTGTATAGTACAGGCTGCGGGTGTGAGGGGTGACATGTTATATGTGTGTATAGTACAGGCTGCGGGTGTGAGGGGTGACATGTAATATGTGTGTATAGTACAGGCTGCGGGTGTGAGGGGGTGACATGTAATATGTGTGTATAGTACAGGCTGCGGGTGTGAGGGGTGACATGTAATATGTGTGTATAGTACAGGCTGCGGGTGTGAGGGGTGACATGTTATATGTGTGTATAGCACAGGCTGCGAGTGTGAGGGGTGACATGTTATATGTGTGTATAGTACAGGCTGTGGGTGTGAGGGGTGACATGTTATATGTGTGTATAGTACAGGCTGCGGGTGTGAGGGGTGACATGTTATATGTGTGTATAGTACAGGCTGCGGGTGTGAGGGGTGACATGTAATATGTGTGTATAGTACAGGCTGCGGGTGTGAGGGGGTGACATGTAATATGTGTGTATAGTACAGGCTGCGGGTGTGAGGGGTGACATGTAATATGTGTGTATAGTACAGGCTGCGGGTGTGAGGGGTGACATGTTATATGTGTGTATAGCACAGGCTGCGAGTGTGAGGGGTGACATGTTATATGTGTGTATAGTACAGGCTGCGGGTGTGAGGGGTGACATGTAATATGTGTGTATAGTACAGGCTGCGGGTGTGAGGGGTGACATGTTATATGTGTGTATAGTACAGGCTGCGGGTGTGAGGGGTGACATGTAATATGTGTGTATAGTACAGGCTGCGGGTGTGAGGGGTGACATGTTATATGTGTGTATAGTACAGGCTGCGTGTGTGAGGGGTGACATGTTATATGTGTGTATAGTACAGGCTGCGGGTGTGAGGGGTGACATGTAATATGTGTGTATAGTACAGGCTGCGGGTGTGAGGGGTGACATGTTATATGTGTGTATAGTACAGGCTGCGGGTGTGAGGGGTGACATGTAATATGTGTGTATAGTACAGGCTGCGGGTGTGAGGGGGTGACATGTAATATGTGTGTATAGTACAGGCTGCGGGTGTGAGGGGTGACATGTAATATGTGTGTATAGTACAGGCTGCGGGTGTGAGGGGTGACATGTTATATGTGTGTATAGCACAGGCTGCGAGTGTGAGGGGTGACATGTTATATGTGTGTATAGTACAGGCTGCGGGTGTGAGGGGTGACATGTAATATGTGTGTATAGTACAGGCTGCGGGTGTGAGGGGTGACATGTTATATGTGTGTATAGTACAGGCTGCGGGTGTGAGGGGTGACATGTAATATGTGTGTATAGTACAGGCTGCGGGTGTGAGGGGTGACATGTTATATGTGTGTATAGTACAGGCTGCGGGTGTGAGGGGTGACATGTTATATGTGTGTATAGTACAGGCTGCGGGTGTGAGGGGTGACATGTAATATGTGTGTATTGTACAGGGTGTGAGGGGTGACATGTAATATGTGTGTATAGTACAGGCTGTGGGTGTGAGGGGTGACATGTAATATGTGTGTATAGTACAGGCTGCGTGTGTGAGGGGTGACATGTTATATGTGTGTATAGTACAGGCTGCGGGTGTGAGGGGTGACATGTTATATGTGTGTATAGTACAGGCTGCGGGTGTGAGGGGTGACATGTTATATGTGTGTATAGTACAGGCTGCGGGTGTGAGGGGTGACATGTAATATGTGTGTATAGTACAGGCTGCGGGTGTGAGGGGGTGACATGTAATATGTGTGTATAGTACAGGCTGCGGGTGTGAGGGGTGACATGTAATATGTGTGTATAGTACAGGCTGCGGGTGTGAGGGGTGACATGTTATATGTGTGTATAGCACAGGCTGCGAGTGTGAGGGGTGACATGTTATATGTGTGTATAGTACAGGCTGTGGGTGTGAGGGGTGACATGTTATATGTGTGTATAGTACAGGCTGCGGGTGTGAGGGGTGACATGTTATATGTGTGTATAGTACAGGCTGCGGATGTGAGGGGTGACATGTAATATGTGTGTATAGTGCAGGCTGCGGGTGTGAGGGGGTGACATGTAATATGTGTGTATAGTACAGGCTGCGGGTGTGAGGGGTGACATGTAATATGTGTGTATAGTACAGGCTGCGGGTGTGAGGGGTGACATGTTATATGTGTGTATAGCACAGGCTGCGAATGTGAGGGGTGACATGTTATATGTGTGTATAGTACAGGCTGCGGGTGTGAGGGGTGACATGTAATATGTGTGTATAGTACAGGCTGCGGGTGTGAGGGGTGACATGTAATATGTGTGTATAGTACAGGCTGCGGGTGTGAGGGGTGACATGTTACATGTGTGTATAGTACAGGCTGCGGGTGTGAGGGGTGACATGTTATATGTGTGTATAGTACAGGCTGCGGGTGTGAGGGGTGACATGTAATATGTGTGTATTGTACAGGGTGTGAGGGGTGACATGTAATATGTGTGTATAGTACAGGCTGTGGGTGTGAGGGGTGACATGTAATATGTGTGTATAGTACAGGCTGCGTGTGTGAGGGGTGACATGTTATATGTGTGTATAGTACAGGCTGCGGGTGTGAGGGGTGACATGTTATATGTGTGTATAGTACAGGCTGCGGGTGTGAGGGGTGACATGTTATATGTGTGTATAGTACAGGCTGCGGGTGTGAGGGGTGACATGTAATATGTGTGTATAGTACAGGCTGCGGGTGTGAGGGGGTGACATGTAATATGTGTGTATAGTACAGGCTGCGGGTGTGAGGGGTGACATGTAATATGTGTGTATAGTACAGGCTGCGGGTGTGAGGGGTGACATGTTATATGTGTGTATAGCACAGGCTGCGAGTGTGAGGGGTGACATGTTATATGTGTGTATAGTACAGGCTGCGGGTGTGAGGGGTGACATGTAATATGTGTGTATAGTACAGGCTGCGGGTGTGAGGGGTGACATGTTATATGTGTGTATAGTACAGGCTGCGGGTGTGAGGGGTGACATGTAATATGTGTGTATAGTACAGGCTGCGGGTGTGAGGGGTGACATGTTATATGTGTGTATAGTACAGGCTGCGGGTGTGAGGGGTGACATGTTATATGTGTGTATAGTACAGGCTGCGGGTGTGAGGGGTCACATGTAATATGTGTGTATTATACAGGGTGTGAGGGGTGACATGTAATATGTGTGTATAGTACAGGCTGTGGGTGTGAGGGGTGACATGTAATATGTGTGTATAGTACAGGGTGTGAGGGGTGACATGTAATATGTGTGTATAGTACAGGCTGCGGGTGTGAGGGGTGACATGTAATATGTGTGTATAGTACAGGCTGCGGGTGTGAGGGGTGACATGTAATATGTGTGTATTGTACAGGGTGTGAGGGGTGACATGTAATATGTGTGTATAGTACAGGCTGCGGGTGTGAGGGGTGACATGTAATATGTGTGTATAGTACAGGCTGCGGGTGTGAGGGGGGACATGTAATATGTGTGTATAGTACAGGCTGCGGGTGTGAGGGGTGACATGTTATATGTGTGTATAGTACAGGCTGCGGGTGTGAGGGGTGACATGTTATATATGTGTGTATTGTACAGGCTGCGGGTGTGAGGGGTGACATGTTATATATGTGTAGTACAGGCTGCGGGTGTGAGGGGTGATATGTAATATGTGTGTATAGTACAGGCTGCGGGTGTGAGGGGGTGACATGTTATATGTGTGTATAGTACAGGCTGCGGGTGTGAGGGGTGGCATGTTATATGTGTGTATAGTACAGGCCGCGGGTGTGAGGGGTGACATGTTATATGTGTGTATAGTACAGGCTGCGGGTGTGAGGGGTGACATGTTATATGTGTGTATAGTACAGGCTGCGGGTGTGAGGGGTGACATGTTATATGTGTGTATAGTACAGGCTGCGGGTGTGAGGGGTGACATGTTATATATGTGTGTATAGTACAGGCTGCGGGTGTGAGGGGTGACATGTTATATATGTGTAGTACAGGCTGCGGGTGTGAGGGGTGATATGTAATATGTGTGTATAGTATAGGCTGCGGGTGTGAGGGGTGACATGTAATATGTGTGTATAGTACAGGCTGTGGGTGTGAGGGGTGACATGTTATATGTGTATAGTACAGGCTGTGGGTGTGAGGGGTGACATGTAATATGTGTGTATAGTACAGGCTGCGGGTGTGAGGGGTGACATGTTATATGTGTGTATAGTACAGGCTGCGGGTGTGAGGGGTGACATGTTATATGTGTGTATAGTACAGGCTGCGGGTGTGAGGGGTGACATGTAATATGTGTGTATAGTACAGGCTGCGGGTGTGAGGGGTGACATGTAATATGTGTGTATAGTACAGGCTGCGGGTGTGAGGGGTGACATGTAATATGTGTGTATAGTACAGGCTGTGGGTGTGAGGGGTGACATGTATTATGTGTGTATAGTTCAGGCTGCGGGTGTGAGGGGTGACATGTTATATGTGTGTATAGTACAGGCTCTGGGTGTGAGGGGTGACATGTTATATGTGTGTATAGTACAGGCTGCGGGTGTGAGGGGTGACATGTAATATGTGTGTATAGTACAGGCTGCGGGTGTGAGGGGTGACATGTAATATGTGTGTATAGTACAGGCTGCGGGTGTGAGGGGTGACATGTAATATGTGTGTATAGTACAGGCTGCGGGTGTGAGGGGTGACATGTTATATGTGTGTATAGTACAGGCTGCGGGTGTGAGGGGTGACATGTTATATGTGTGTATAGTACAGGCTGCGGGTGTGAGGGGGTGACATGTAATATGTGTGTATAGTACAGGCTGCGGGTGTGAGGGGTGACATGTAATATGTGTGTATAGTACAGGCTGCGGGTGTGAGGGGTGATATGTAATATGTGTGTATAGTACAGGCTGCGGGTGTGAGGGGTGATATGTAATATGTGTGTATAGTACAGGCTGCGGGTGTGAGGGGTGACATGTTATATGTGTGTATAGTACAGGCTGCGGGTGTGAGGGGTGATATGTAATATGTGTGTATAGTACAGGCTGCGGGTGTGAGGGGTGACATGTAATATGTGTGTATAGTACAGGCTGCGGGTGTGAGGGGTGATATGTAATATGTGTGTATAGTACAGGCTGCGGGTGTGAGGGGTGACATGTTATATGTGTGTATAGTACAGGCTGCGGGTGTGAGGGGTGACATGTTATATGTGTGTATAGTACAGGCTGCGGGTGTGAGGGGTGACATGTTATATGTGTGTATAGTACAGGCTGCGGGTGTGAGGGGTGACATGTTATATGTGTGTATAGTACAGGCTGCGGGTGTGAGGGGTGATATGTAATATGTGTGTATAGTACAGGCTGCGGGTGTGAGGGGTGACATGTTATATGTGTGTATAGTACAGGCTGCGGGTGTGAGGGGTGACATGTTATATGTGTGTATAGTACAGGGTGTGAGGGGTGACATGTAATATGTGTGTATAGTACAGGCTGCGGCTGTGAGGGGTGACATGTTATATGTGTGTATAGTACAGGCTGCGGGTGTGAGGGGTGACATGTAATATATGTGTATAGTACAGGCTGTTGGTGTGAGGGGTGACATGTAATATGTGTGTATAGTACAGGCTGCGGGTGTGAGGGGTGACATGTAATATGTGTGTATAGTACAGGGAGTGAGGGGTGACATGTAATATGTGTGTATAGTACAGGCTGCGGGTGTGAGGGGTGACATGTAATATGTGTGTATAGTACTGGCTGCGGGTGTGAGGGGTGACATGTAATATGTGTGTATAGTACAGGCTGTGGGTGTGAGGGGTGACATGTTATATGTGTATAGTACAGACTGTGGGTGTGAAGGGTGACATGTTATATGTGTATAGTACAGACTGTGGGTGTGAGGGGTGATATGTAATATGTATGTATAGTACAGGCTGCGGGTGCGAGGGGTGACATGTTATATGTGTGTATAGTACAGGCTGCGGGTGTGAGGGGTGACATGTAATATGTGTGTATAGTACAGGCTGCAGGTGTGAGGGGTGACATGTTATATGTGTGTATAGTACAGGGAGTGAGGGGTGACATGTAATATGTGTGTATAGTACAGGCTGCGGGTGTGAGGGGTGACATGTAATATGTGTGTATAGTACTGGCTGCGGGTGTGAGGGGTGACATGTTATATGTGTGTATAGTACAGGCTGCGGGTGTGAGGGGTGACATGTAATATGTGTGTATAGTACAGGCTGTGGGTGTGAGGGTTGACATGTTATGTGTGTATAGTACAGGCTGCGGGTGTGAGGGGGTGACATGTAATATGTGTGTATAGTACAGGCTGCGGGTGTGAGGGGTGACATGTAATATGTGTGTATAGTACAGGCTGCGGGTGTGAGGGGTGACATGTTATATGTGTTTATAGTACAGCCTGCGGGTGTGAGGGGTGACATGTTATATGTGTATAGTACAGGCTGTGGGTGTGAGGGGTGACATGTAATATGTGTGTATAGTACAGGCTGCGGGTGTAAGGGGTGACATGTTATATGTGTGTATAGTACAGGCTGCGGGTGTGAGGGGTGACATGTTATATGTGTGTATAGTACAGGCTGCGGGTGTGAGGGGTGACATGTTATATGTGTGTATAGTACAGGCTGCGGGTGTGAGGGTTGACATGTAATATGTGTGTATAGTACAGGCTGCGGGTGTTAGGGGTGACATGTTATATGTGTGTATAGTACAGGCTGTGGGTGTGAGGGGTGACATGTTATATGTGTGTATAGTAAAGGCTGCAGGTGTGAGGGGTGACATGTAATATGTGTGTATAGTACAGGCTGCAGGTGTGAGGGGTGACATGTAATATGTGTGTATAGTACAGGCTGCGGGTGTGAGGGGTGACATGTAATATATGTGTATAGTACAGGCTGCGGGTGTGAGGGGTGACATGTAATATGTGTGTATAGTACAGGCTGCGGGTGTGAGGGGTGACATGTAATATGTGTGTATAGTACAGGCTGCGGGTGTGAGGGGTGACATGTTATATGTGTGTATAGTACAGGCTGCGGGTTTGAGGGGTGACATGTTATATGTGTGTATAGTACAGGCTGCGGGTGTGAGGGGTGACATGTTATATGTGTGTATAGTACAGGCTGCGGGTGTGAGGGGTGACATGGTATATGTGTGTATAGTACAGGGTGTGAGGGGTGACATGTAATATGTGTGTATAGCACAGGCTGCGGGTGTGAGGGGTCACATGTTATATGTGTGTATAGTACAGGCTGCGGGTGTGAGGCGTGACATGTAATATATGTGTATAGTACAGGCTGCAGGTGTGAGGGGTGACATGTAATATGTGTGTATAGTACAGGCTGCGGGTGTGAGGGGTGATATGTAATATGTGTGTATAGTACAGGGTGTGAGGGGTGACATGTTATATGTGTGTATAGTACAGGCTGCGGGTGTGAGGGGTGACATGTAATATGTGTGTATAGTACAGGCTGCGGGTGTGAGGGCTGACATGTTATATTTGTGTATAGTACAGGCTGCGGGTGTGAGGGGTGACATGTAATATGTGTGTATAGTACAGTCTGCGGGTGTGAGGGGTGACATGTAATTTGTGTGTATAGTACAGGCTGCGGGTGTGAGGGGTGACATGTAATATGTGTGTATAGTACAGGCTGCGGGTGCGAGAGGTGACATGTGATATGTGTGTATAGTACAGGCTGCGTGTGTGAGGGGTGACATGTAATATGTGTGTATAGTACAGGCTGCGGGTGTGAGGGGTGACATGTAATATGTGTGTATAGTACAGGCTGTGGGTGTGAGGGGTGACATGTTATATGTGTGTATAGTACAGGCTGCGGGTGTGAGGGGTGACATGTTATATATGTGTATAGTACAGGCTGCGGGTGTGAGGGGTGACATGTAATGTGTGTGTATAGTACAGGCTGCGGGTGTGAGGGGTGACATGTTATATGTGTGTATAGTACAGGCTGCGGGTGTGAGGGGTGACATGTTATATGTGTATAGTACAGACTGTGGGTGTGAGGGGTGATATGTAATATTTGTGTATAGTACAGGCTGCGGGTGTGAGGGGTGACATGTTATATGTGTGTATAGTACAGGCTGCAGGTGTGAGGGGTGACATGTTATATGTGTGTATAGTACAGGCTGCGGGTGCGAGGGGTGACATGTTATATGTGTGTATAGTACAGGCTGCGGGTGTGAGGGGTGACATGTAATATGTGTGTATAGTACAGGCTGCGGGTGTGAGGGGTGACATGTTATATGTGTGTATAGTACAGGCTGTGGGTGTGAGGGGTGACATGTTATATGTGTGTATAGTACAGGCTGCGGGTGTGAAGGGTGACATGTAATATATGTGTATAGTACAGGCTGCGGGTGTGAGGGGTGACATGTAATATGTGTGTATAGTACAGGCTGCGGGTGTGAGGGGTGACATGTAATATGTGTGTATAGTACAGGCTGCGGGTGTGAGGGCTGACATGTAATATGTGTGTATAGTACAGGCTGCGGGTGTGAGGGGTGACATGTAATATGTGTGTATAGTACAGGCTGCGGGTGTGAGGGGTAACATGTAATGTGTGTGTATAGTACAGGCAGCGGGTGTGAGGGGTGACATGTTATATGTGTGTATAGTACAGGCTGCGGGTGTGAGGGGTGACATGTTATATGTGTGTATAGTACAGGCTGCGGGTGTGAGGGGTGACATGTTATATGTGTGTATAGTACAGGGTGTGAGGGGTGACATGTAATATGTGTGTATAGCACAGGCTGCGGGTGTGAGGGGTCACATGTTATATGTGTGTATAGTACAGGCTGCGGGTGTGAGGCGTGACATGTAATATATGTGTATAGTACAGGCTGCAGGTGTGAGGGGTGACATGTAATATGTGTGTATAGTACAGGCTGCGGGTGTGAGGGGTGATATGTAATATGTGTGTATAGTACAGGGTGTGAGGGGTGACATGTTATATGTGTGTATAGTACAGGCTGCGGGTGTGAGGGGTGACATGTAATATGTGTGTATAGTACAGGCTGCGGGTGTGAGGGCTGACATGTTATATTTGTGTATAGTACAGGCTGCGGGTGTGAGGGGTGACATGTTATATGTGTATAGTACAGACTGTGGGTGTGAAGGGTGACATGTTATATGTGTATAGTACAGACTGTGGGTGTGAGGGGTGATATGTAATATGTGTGTATAGTACAGGCTGCGGGTGCGAGGGGTGACATGTTATATGTGTGTATAGTACAGGCTGCGGGTGTGAGGGGTGACATGTAATATGTGTGTATAGTACAGGCTGCAGGTGTGAGGGGTGACATGTTATATGTGTGTATAGTACAGGGAGTGAGGGGTGACATGTAATATGTGTGTATAGTACAGGCTGCGGGTGTGAGGGGTGACATGTAATATGTGTGTATAGTACTGGCTGCGGGTGTGAGGGGTGACATGTTATATGTGTGTATAGTACAGGCTGCGGGTGTGAGGGGTGACATGTAATATGTGTGTATAGTACAGGCTGTGGGTGTGAGGGTTGACATGTTATGTGTGTATAGTACAGGCTGCGGGTGTGAGGGGGTGACATGTAATATGTGTGTATAGTACAGGCTGCGGGTGTGAGGGGTGACATGTAATATGTGTGTATAGTACAGGCTGCGGGTGTGAGGGGTGACATGTTATATGTGTTTATAGTACAGCCTGCGGGTGTGAGGGGTGACATGTTATATGTGTATAGTACAGGCTGTGGGTGTGAGGGGTGACATGTAATATGTGTGTATAGTACAGGCTGCGGGTGTAAGGGGTGACATGTTATATGTGTGTATAGTACAGGCTGCGGGTGTGAGGGGTGACATGTTATATGTGTGTATAGTACAGGCTGCGGGTGTGAGGGGTGACATGTTATATGTGTGTATAGTACAGGCTGCGGGTGTGAGGGTTGACATGTAATATGTGTGTATAGTACAGGCTGCGGGTGTTAGGGGTGACATGTTATATGTGTGTATAGTACAGGCTGTGGGTGTGAGGGGTGACATGTTATATGTGTGTATAGTAAAGGCTGCAGGTGTGAGGGGTGACATGTAATATGTGTGTATAGTACAGGCTGCAGGTGTGAGGGGTGACATGTAATATGTGTGTATAGTACAGGCTGCGGGTGTGAGGGGTGACATGTAATATATGTGTATAGTACAGGCTGCGGGTGTGAGGGGTGACATGTAATATGTGTGTATAGTACAGGCTGCGGGTGTGAGGGGTGACATGTAATATGTGTGTATAGTACAGGCTGCGGGTGTGAGGGGTGACATGTTATATGTGTGTATAGTACAGGCTGCGGGTTTGAGGGGTGACATGTTATATGTGTGTATAGTACAGGCTGCGGGTGTGAGGGGTGACATGTTATATGTGTGTATAGTACAGGCTGCGGGTGTGAGGGGTGACATGGTATATGTGTGTATAGTACAGGGTGTGAGGGGTGACATGTAATATGTGTGTATAGCACAGGCTGCGGGTGTGAGGGGTCACATGTTATATGTGTGTATAGTACAGGCTGCGGGTGTGAGGCGTGACATGTAATATATGTGTATAGTACAGGCTGCAGGTGTGAGGGGTGACATGTAATATGTGTGTATAGTACAGGCTGCGGGTGTGAGGGGTGATATGTAATATGTGTGTATAGTACAGGGTGTGAGGGGTGACATGTTATATGTGTGTATAGTACAGGCTGCGGGTGTGAGGGGTGACATGTAATATGTGTGTATAGTACAGGCTGCGGGTGTGAGGGCTGACATGTTATATTTGTGTATAGTACAGGCTGCGGGTGTGAGGGGTGACATGTAATATGTGTGTATAGTACAGTCTGCGGGTGTGAGGGGTGACATGTAATTTGTGTGTATAGTACAGGCTGCGGGTGTGAGGGGTGACATGTAATATGTGTGTATAGTACAGGCTGCGGGTGCGAGAGGTGACATGTGATATGTGTGTATAGTACAGGCTGCGTGTGTGAGGGGTGACATGTAATATGTGTGTATAGTACAGGCTGCGGGTGTGAGGGGTGACATGTAATATGTGTGTATAGTACAGGCTGTGGGTGTGAGGGGTGACATGTTATATGTGTGTATAGTACAGGCTGCGGGTGTGAGGGGTGACATGTTATATATGTGTATAGTACAGGCTGCGGGTGTGAGGGGTGACATGTAATGTGTGTGTATAGTACAGGCTGCGGGTGTGAGGGGTGACATGTTATATGTGTGTATAGTACAGGCTGCGGGTGTGAGGGGTGACATGTTATATGTGTATAGTACAGACTGTGGGTGTGAGGGGTGATATGTAATATTTGTGTATAGTACAGGCTGCGGGTGTGAGGGGTGACATGTTATATGTGTGTATAGTACAGGCTGCAGGTGTGAGGGGTGACATGTTATATGTGTGTATAGTACAGGCTGCGGGTGCGAGGGGTGACATGTTATATGTGTGTATAGTACAGGCTGCGGGTGTGAGGGGTGACATGTAATATGTGTGTATAGTACAGGCTGCGGGTGTGAGGGGTGACATGTTATATGTGTGTATAGTACAGGCTGTGGGTGTGAGGGGTGACATGTTATATGTGTGTATAGTACAGGCTGCGGGTGTGAAGGGTGACATGTAATATATGTGTATAGTACAGGCTGCGGGTGTGAGGGGTGACATGTAATATGTGTGTATAGTACAGGCTGCGGGTGTGAGGGGTGACATGTAATATGTGTGTATAGTACAGGCTGCGGGTGTGAGGGCTGACATGTAATATGTGTGTATAGTACAGGCTGCGGGTGTGAGGGGTGACATGTAATATGTGTGTATAGTACAGGCTGCGGGTGTGAGGGGTAACATGTAATGTGTGTGTATAGTACAGGCAGCGGGTGTGAGGGGTGACATGTTATATGTGTGTATAGTACAGGCTGCGGGTGTGAGGGGTGACATGTTATATGTGTGTATAGTACAGGCTGCGGGTGTGAGGGGTGACATGTTATATGTGTGTATAGTACAGGGTGTGAGGGGTGACATGTAATATGTGTGTATAGCACAGGCTGCGGGTGTGAGGGGTCACATGTTATATGTGTGTATAGTACAGGCTGCGGGTGTGAGGCGTGACATGTAATATATGTGTATAGTACAGGCTGCAGGTGTGAGGGGTGACATGTAATATGTGTGTATAGTACAGGCTGCGGGTGTGAGGGGTGATATGTAATATGTGTGTATAGTACAGGGTGTGAGGGGTGACATGTTATATGTGTGTATAGTACAGGCTGCGGGTGTGAGGGGTGACATGTAATATGTGTGTATAGTACAGGCTGCGGGTGTGAGGGCTGACATGTTATATTTGTGTATAGTACAGGCTGCGGGTGTGAGGGGTGACATGTAATATGTGTGTATAGTACAGGCTGCGGGTGTGAGGGGTGACATGTAATTTGTGTGTATAGTACAGGCTGCGGGTGTGAGGGGTGACATGTAATATGTGTGTATAGTACAGGCTGCGGGTGTGAGAGGTGACATGTGATATGTGTGTATAGTACAGGCTGCGTGTGTGAGGGGTGACATGTAATATGTGTGTATAGTACAGGCTGCGGGTGTGAGGGGTGACATGTAATATGTGTGTATAGTACAGGCTGTGGGTGTGAGGGGTGACATGTTATATGTGTGTATAGTACAGGCTGCGGGTGTGAGGGGTGACATGTTATATATGTGTATAGTACAGGCTGCGGGTGTGAGGGGTGACATGTAATGTGTGTGTATAGTACAGGCTGCGGGTGTGAGGGGTGACATGTTATATGTGTGTATAGTACAGGCTGCGGGTGTGAGGGGTGACATGTTATATGTGTATAGTACAGACTGTGGGTGTGAGGGGTGATATGTTATATGTGTGTATAGTACAGGCTGCGGGTGTGAGGGGTGACATGTTATATATGTGTATAGTACAGGCTGCGGGTGTGAGGTGACATGTAATGTGTGTGTATAGTACAGGCTGCGGGTGTGAGGGGTGACATGTTATATGTGTGTATAGTACAGGCTGCGGGTGTGAGGGGTGACATGTTATATGTGTATAGTACAGACTGTGGGTGTGAGGGGTGATATGTAATATTTGTGTATAGTACAGGCTGCGGGTGTGAGGGGTGACATGTTATATGTGTGTATAGTACAGGCTGCAGGTGTGAGGGGTGACATGTTATATGTGTGTATAGTACAGGCTGCGGGTGCGAGGGGTGACATGTTATATGTGTGTATAGTACAGGCTGCGGGTGTGAGGGGTGACATGTAATATGTGTGTATAGTACAGGCTGCGGGTGTGAGGGGTGACATGTTATATGTGTGTATAGTACAGGCTATGGGTGTGAGGGGTGACATGTTATATGTGTGTATAGTACAGGCTGCGGGTGTGAAGGGTGACATGTAATATATGTGTATAGTACAGGCTGCGGGTGTGAGGGATGACATGTAATATGTGTGTATAGTACAGGCTGCGGGTGTGAGGGGTGACATGTAATATGTGTGTATAGTACAGGCTGCGGGTGTGAGGGCTGACATGTAATATGTGTGTATAGTACAGGCTGCGGGTGTGAGGGGTGACATGTAATATGTGTGTATAGTACAGGCTGCGGGTGTGAGGGGTGACATGTAATGTGTGTGTATAGTACAGGCTGCGGGTGTGAGGGGTGACATGTTATATGTGTGTATAGTACAGGCTGCGGGTGTGAGGGGTGACATGTTATATGTGTATAGTACAGACTGTGGGTGTGAGGGGTGATATGTAATATTTGTGTATAGTACAGGCTGCGGGTGTGAGGGGTGACATGTTATATGTGTGTATAGTACAGGCTGCAGGTGTGAGGGTTGACATGTTATATGTGTGTATAGTACAGGCTGCGGGTGCGAGGGGTGACATGTTATATGTGTGTATAGTACAGGCTGCGGGTGTGAGGGGTGACATGTAATATGTGTGTATAGTACAGGCTGCGGGTGTGAGGGGTGACATGTTATATGTGTGTATAGTACAGGCTGTGGGTGTGAGGGGTGACATGTTATATGTGTGTATAGTACAGGCTGCGGGTGTGAAGTGTGACATGTAATATATGTGTATAGTACAGGCTGCGGGTGTGAGGGGTGACATGTAATATGTGTGTATAGTACAGGCTGCGGGTGTGAGGGGTGACATGTAATATGTGTGTATAGTACAGGCTGCGGGTGTGAGGGCTGACATGTAATATGTGTGTATAGTACAGGCTGCGGGTGTGAGGTGTGACATGTAATATGTGTGTATAGTACAGGCTGTGGGTGTGAGGGGTGACATGTAATATGTGTGTATAGTACAGGCTGCGGGTGTGAGGGGTGACATGTTATATGTGTGTATAGTACAGGCTGCGGGTGTGAGGGGTGACATGTTATATGTATGTATAGTACAGGCTGCGGGTGTGAGGGGTGACATGTTATATGTGTGTATAGTACAGGCTGCGGGTGTGAGGGGTGACATGTTATATGTGTGTATAGTACAGGGAGTGAGGGGTGACATGTAATATGTGTGTATAGTACAGGCTGCGGGTGTGAGGGGTGACATGTAATATGTGTGTATAGTACTGGCTGCGGGTGTGAGGGGTGACATGTTATATGTGTGTATAGTACAGGCTGCGGGTGTGAGGGGTGACATGTAATATGTGTGTATAGTACAGGCTGTGGGTGTGAGGGTTGACATGTTATATGTGTGTATAGTACAGGCTGCGGGTGTGAGGGGGTGACATGTAATATGTGTGTATAGTACAGGCTGCGGGTGTGAGGGGTGACATGTAATATGTGTGTATAGTACAGGCTGCGGGTGTGAGGGGTGACATGTTATATTTGTGTATAGTACAGGCTGCGGGTGTGAGGGGTGACATGTTATATGTGTATAGTACAGGCTGTGGGTGTGAGGGGTGACATGTAATATGTGTGTATAGTATAGGCTGCGGGTGTGAGGGGTGACATGTTATATGTGCGTATAGTACAGGCTGCGGGTGTGAGGGGTCACATGTTATATGTGTGTATAGTACAGGCTGCGGGTGTGAGGGGTGACATGTAATATGTGTGTATAGTACAGGCTGCGGGTGTGAGGGGTGACATGTAATATGTGTGTATAGTACAGGCTGCGGGTGTGATGGGTGACATGTTATATGTGTGTATAGTACAGGCTGTGGGTGTGAGGGGTGACATGTTATATGTGTGTATAGTACAGGCTGCAGGTGTGAGGGGTGACATGTAATATGTGTGTATAGTACAGGCTGCGGGTGTGAGGGGTGACATGTAATATTCGTGTATAGTACAGGCTGCGGGTGTGAGGGGTGACATGTAATATGTGTGTATAGTACAGGCTGCGGGTGTGAGGGGTGACATGTAATATGTGTGTATAGTACAGGCTGCGGGTGTGAGGGGTGACATGTAATATGTGTGTATAGTACAGGCTGCGGGTGTGAGGGGTGACATGTTATATGTGTGTATAGTACAGGCTGCGGGTGTGAGGGGTGACATGTTATATGTGTGTATAGTACAGGGTGTGAGGGGTGACATGTTATATGTGTGTATAGTACAGGGTGTGAGGGGTGACATGTAATATGTGTGTATAGCACAGGCTGCGGGTGTGAGGGGTCACATGTTATATGTGTGTATAGTACAGGCTGCGGGTGTGAGGCGTGACATGTAATATATGTGTATAGTACAGGCTGCAGGTGTGAGGGGTGACATGTAATATGTGTGTATAGTACAGGCTGCGGGTGTGAGGGGTGATATGTAATATGTGTGTATAGTACAGGGTGTGAGGGGTGACATGTTATATGTGTGTATAGTACAGGCTGCGGGTGTGAGGGGTGACATGTAATATGTGTGTATAGTACAGGCTGCGGGTGTGAGGGCTGACATGTTATATTTGTGTATAGTACAGGCTGCGGGTGTGAGGGGTGACATGTAATATGTGTGTATAGTACAGGCTGCGGGTGTGAGGGGTGACATGTAATTTGTGTGTATAGTACAGGCTGCGGGTGTGAGGGGTGACATGTAATATGTGTGTATAGTACAGGCTGCGGGTGTGAGAGGTGACATGTGATATGTGTGTATAGTACAGGCTGCGTGTGTGAGGGGTGACATGTAATATGTGTGTATAGTACAGGCTGCGGGTGTGAGGGGTGACATGTAATATGTGTGTATAGTACAGGCTGTGGGTGTGAGGGGTGACATGTTATATGTGTGTATAGTACAGGCTGCGGGTGTGAGGGGTGACATGTTATATATGTGTATAGTACAGGCTGCGGGTGTGAGGGGTGACATGTAATGTGTGTGTATAGTACAGGCTGCGGGTGTGAGGGGTGACATGTTATATGTGTGTATAGTACAGGCTGCGGGTGTGAGGGGTGACATGTTATATGTGTATAGTACAGACTGTGGGTGTGAGGGGTGATATGTTATATGTGTGTATAGTACAGGCTGCGGGTGTGAGGGGTGACATGTTATATATGTGTATAGTACAGGCTGCGGGTGTGAGGTGACATGTAATGTGTGTGTATAGTACAGGCTGCGGGTGTGAGGGGTGACATGTTATATGTGTGTATAGTACAGGCTGCGGGTGTGAGGGGTGACATGTTATATGTGTATAGTACAGACTGTGGGTGTGAGGGGTGATATGTAATATTTGTGTATAGTACAGGCTGCGGGTGTGAGGGGTGACATGTTATATGTGTGTATAGTACAGGCTGCAGGTGTGAGGGGTGACATGTTATATGTGTGTATAGTACAGGCTGCGGGTGCGAGGGGTGACATGTTATATGTGTGTATAGTACAGGCTGCGGGTGTGAGGGGTGACATGTAATATGTGTGTATAGTACAGGCTGCGGGTGTGAGGGGTGACATGTTATATGTGTGTATAGTACAGGCTATGGGTGTGAGGGGTGACATGTTATATGTGTGTATAGTACAGGCTGCGGGTGTGAAGGGTGACATGTAATATATGTGTATAGTACAGGCTGCGGGTGTGAGGGATGACATGTAATATGTGTGTATAGTACAGGCTGCGGGTGTGAGGGGTGACATGTAATATGTGTGTATAGTACAGGCTGCGGGTGTGAGGGCTGACATGTAATATGTGTGTATAGTACAGGCTGCGGGTGTGAGGGGTGACATGTAATATGTGTGTATAGTACAGGCTGCGGGTGTGAGGGGTGACATGTAATGTGTGTGTATAGTACAGGCTGCGGGTGTGAGGGGTGACATGTTATATGTGTGTATAGTACAGGCTGCGGGTGTGAGGGGTGACATGTTATATGTGTATAGTACAGACTGTGGGTGTGAGGGGTGATATGTAATATTTGTGTATAGTACAGGCTGCGGGTGTGAGGGGTGACATGTTATATGTGTGTATAGTACAGGCTGCAGGTGTGAGGGTTGACATGTTATATGTGTGTATAGTACAGGCTGCGGGTGCGAGGGGTGACATGTTATATGTGTGTATAGTACAGGCTGCGGGTGTGAGGGGTGACATGTAATATGTGTGTATAGTACAGGCTGCGGGTGTGAGGGGTGACATGTTATATGTGTGTATAGTACAGGCTGTGGGTGTGAGGGGTGACATGTTATATGTGTGTATAGTACAGGCTGCGGGTGTGAAGTGTGACATGTAATATATGTGTATAGTACAGGCTGCGGGTGTGAGGGGTGACATGTAATATGTGTGTATAGTACAGGCTGCGGGTGTGAGGGGTGACATGTAATATGTGTGTATAGTACAGGCTGCGGGTGTGAGGGCTGACATGTAATATGTGTGTACAGTACAGGCTGCGGGTGTGAGGTGTGACATGTAATATGTGTGTATAGTACAGGCTGTGGGTGTGAGGGGTGACATGTAATATGTGTGTATAGTACAGGCTGCGGGTGTGAGGGGTGACATGTTATATGTGTGTATAGTACAGGCTGCGGGTGTGAGGGGTGACATGTTATATGTATGTATAGTACAGGCTGCGGGTGTGAGGGGTGACATGTTATATGTGTGTATAGTACAGGCTGCGGGTGTGAGGGGTGACATGTTATATGTGTGTATAGTACAGGGAGTGAGGGGTGACATGTAATATGTGTGTATAGTACAGGCTGCGGGTGTGAGGGGTGACATGTAATATGTGTGTATAGTACTGGCTGCGGGTGTGAGGGGTGACATGTTATATGTGTGTATAGTACAGGCTGCGGGTGTGAGGGGTGACATGTAATATGTGTGTATAGTACAGGCTGTGGGTGTGAGGGTTGACATGTTATATGTGTGTATAGTACAGGCTGCGGGTGTGAGGGGGTGACATGTAATATGTGTGTATAGTACAGGCTGCGGGTGTGAGGGGTGACATGTAATATGTGTGTATAGTACAGGCTGCGGGTGTGAGGGGTGACATGTTATATTTGTGTATAGTACAGGCTGCGGGTGTGAGGGGTGACATGTTATATGTGTATAGTACAGGCTGTGGGTGTGAGGGGTGACATGTAATATGTGTGTATAGTATAGGCTGCGGGTGTGAGGGGTGACATGTTATATGTGCGTATAGTACAGGCTGCGGGTGTGAGGGGTCACATGTTATATGTGTGTATAGTACAGGCTGCGGGTGTGAGGGGTGACATGTAATATGTGTGTATAGTACAGGCTGCGGGTGTGAGGGGTGACATGTAATATGTGTGTATAGTACAGGCTGCGGGTGTGATGGGTGACATGTTATATGTGTGTCTAGTACAGGCTGTGGGTGTGAGGGGTGACATGTTATATGTGTGTATAGTACAGGCTGCAGGTGTGAGGGGTGACATGTAATATGTGTGTATAGTACAGGCTGCGGGTGTGAGGGGTGACATGTAATATGCGTGTATAGTACAGGCTGCGGGTGTGAGGGGTGACATGTAATATGTGTGTATAGTACAGGCTGCGGGTGTGAGGGGTGACATGTAATATGTGTGTATAGTACAGGCTGCGGGTGTGAGGGGTGACATGTAATATGTGTGTATAGTACAGGCTGCGAATGTGATGGGTGACATGTTATATGTGTGTATAGTACAGACTGCGGGTTTGAGGGGTGACATTTTATATGTGTGTATAGTACAGGCTGCGGGTGTGAGGGGTGACATGTTATATGTGTGTATAGTACAGGCTGCGGGTGTGAGGGGTGACATGTTATATGTGTGTATAGTACAGGGTGTGAGGGGTGACATGTAATATGTGTGTATAGTACAGGCTGCGGGTGTGAGGGGTGACATGTTATATGTGTGTATAGTACAGGCTGCGGGTGTGAGGGGTGACATGTAATATATGTGTATAGTACAGGCTGTTGGTGTGAGGGGTGACATGTAATATGTGTGTATAGTACAGGCTGCGGGTGTGAGGGGTGACATGTAATATGTGTGTATAGTACAGGGTGTGAAGGGTGACATGTAATATGTGTATAGTACAGGGTGTGAGGGGTGACATGTTATATGTGTGTATAGTACAGGCTGTGGGTATGAGGGGGTGACATGTAATATGTGTGTATAATACAGGCTGTTGGTGTGAGGGATGGCATGTTATATGTGTGTATAGTACAGGCTGTGGATGTGAGGGGTGACATGTTATATGTGTATATAGTAAAGGCTGCAGATGTGAGGGGTGACATGTTATATGTGTGTATAGTACAGGCTGTGGGTGTGAGGGGTGACATGTTAGATGTGTGTATAGTACAGGCTGCGGGTGTGAGGGGTGACATGTTATATGTGTGTATAGTACAGGCTGCGGGTGTTAGGGGTGACATGTAATATGTGTGTATAGTACAGGGTGTGAGGGGTGACATGTTATATGTGTGTATAGTACAGGCTGCGGGTGTGAGGGGTGACATGTTATATGTGTGTATAGTACAGGCTGTGGGTGTGAGGGGTGACATGTTATATGTGTGTATAGTACAGGCTGCGGGTGTGAGGGGTGACATGTTATATGTGTGTATAGTACAGGCTGCGGGTGTGAGGGGTGACATGTTATATGTGTGATTAGTACAGGCTGTTGGTGTGATGGGTGACATGTAATATGTGTGTATAGCACAGGCTGCGAGTGTGAGGGTTGACATGTAATATGTGTGTATAGTACAGGGTGTGAGGGGTGACATGTAATATGTGTGTATAGCACAGGCTGCGAGTGTGAGGGGTGACATGTAATATGTGTGTATAGTACAGGCTGCGGGTGTGAGGGGTGACATGTTATATGTGTGTATAGTACAGGCTGCGGGTGTGAGGGGTGACCTGTAATATGTGTGTATAGTACAGGCTGCGGGTGTGAGGGGTGACATGTAATATGTGTGTATAGTACAGGCTGCGGGTATGAGGGGTGACATGTTATATGTGTGTATAGTACAGGCTGCGGGTGTGAGGGGGTGACATGTTATATGTGTGTATAGTACAGGCTGCGGGTGTGAGGGGTGACGTGTAATATGTGTGTATAGTACAGGCTGCGGGTGTGAGGGGTGACATGTAATATGTGTGTATAGTACAGGCTGCGGGTGTGAGGGGTGACATGTTATATGTGTGTATAGTACTGGCTGCGGGTGTGAGGGGTGACATGTTATATGTGTGTATAGTACAGGCTGCGGGTGTGAGGGGTGACATGTAATATGTGTGAATAGTACAGGCTGCGGGTGTGAGGGGTGATATGTAATATGTGTGCATAGTACAGGGTGTGAGGGGTGACATGTAATATGTGTGTATAGTACAGGCTGCGGGTGTGATTGGTGACATGTAATATGTGTGTATAGTACTGGCTGTGGGTGTGAGGGGTGACATGTAATAGGTGTGTATAGTACAGGCTGCGGGTGTGAGGGGTGACATGTAATATGTGTGCATAGTACAGGCTGCGGATGTGAGGGGTGACATGTATTATGTTTGTATAGTACAGGCAGCGGGTGTGAGGGGTGACTTGTTATATGTGTGTATAGTACAGGCTGCGGGTGTGAGGGGTGACATGTTATATGTGTGTATAGTACAGGCTGCGGGTGTGAGGGGTGACATGTTATATGTGTGTATAGTACAGGCTGCGGGTGTGAGGGGTGACATGTTAGTTTATCCGAGTCACCAGCCTCAGAAATCGCAGGTTAACGGCAGCTCAGATTAGAGACCAGGTCAATGCCACACAGAGTTCTAGCAGCAGACACATCTCTTCAACAACTGTTAAGAGGAGACTTTGTGCAGCTGGCCTTCATGGTAAAATAGCTGCAAGGAAACCACTGCTAAGGACAGGCAACAAGCAGAAGAGCTCTAATCTGAGCTGCTGTTAGCCTGAGATTTCTGAAGCTGGTGACTCGGATAAACTTATCCTCAGAAGTAGAGGTGACTTTTGGTCTTCCTTTCCTGGTGCGGTCCTCGTGTGAGCCAGTTTCTTTGTAGCGCTTGATGGTTTTTGCAACTGCACTTGGGGACACTTTCAAAGTTTGGCCAATTTTTCGGACTGACTGACCTTCATTTCTTAAAGTAATGATGGCCACTCGTTTTTCTTTACTTAGCTGCTTTTTTCTTGCCATAATACAAATTCTAACAGTCTATTGAGTAGGACTATCAGCTGTGTATCCACCAGACTTCTGCACAACACAACTGATGGTCCCAACCCCATTTATAAGGCAAGAAATCCCACTTATTAAACCTGACAGGGCACACCTGTGAAGTGAAAACCATTTCCGGTGACTACCTCTTGAAGCTCATCAAGAGAATGCCAAGAGTGTGCAAAGCAGTCATCAAAGCAAAAGGTGGCTACTTTGAAGAACCTAGAATATAAGACATATTTTCAGTTGTTTCACACTTTTTTGTTAAGTATGTAATTCCACATGTGATAATTCATAGTTTTGATGCCTTCAGTGTGAATGTACAATTTTCAAAGTCATGAAAGTACAGAAAAATCTTTAAATGAGAAGGTGTGTCCAAACTTTTGGTCTGTACTGTATGTGTAGTACAGGCTGCGGGTGTGAGGGGTGACATGTTATATATGTGTAGTACAGGCTGCGGGTGTGAGGGGTGATATGTTATGTTTGTGTGTATAGTACAGGCTGCGGGTGTGAGGGGTGACATGTTAGATGTGTGTATAGTACAGGCTGCGGGTGTGAGGGGTGACATGTAATATGTGTGTATAGTACAGTCTGCGGGTGTGAGGGGTGACATGTTATATGTGTGTATAGTACAGGCTGCGGGTGTGAGGGGTGACATGTAATATGTGTGTATAGTACAGGCTGCGGGTGTGAGGGGTGACATGTTATATGTGTGTATAGTACAGGCTGCTGGTGTGAGGGGTGACATGTAATATGTGTGTATAGTACAGGCTGCGGGTGTGAGGGGTGACATGTAATATGTGTGTATAGTACAGGCTGCGGGTGTGAGGGGTGACATGTTATATGTGTGTATAGTACAGGCTGCGGGTGTGAGGGGTGACATGTTATATGTGTGTATAGTACAGGCTGCGGGTGTGAGGGGTGACATGTAATATGTGTGTATAGTACAGGCTGCGGGTGTGAGGGGTGACATGTTATATATGTGTAGTACACGCTGCGGATGTGAGGGGTGACATGTTATAGATGTGTAGTACAGACTGCTTGTGTGAGGGGTGACAGCTCGTGTGTGGTTCACCAATATTTTTGGTTGCAGACCCCATATTCACTTTAGGAAGGTAATGAATGAGGCTTCCCGCTGTGTCAGCAGCGCTCTGCTGTGTTTATGAGGGGGTTGATGTCCGACTGTTGCTAGTATGGAGTATAGGGGATTACCATAGAGAATCACATAGTGTACATACTCTAATGTGTCAGAACTTTTTGGCAAAAGATTTGAAGGGCAGGTTGTGATTTGCCTGACATGTACTCGATATAGATGGCTGAAATTAAACTGTTTGCCTCCTGGGAAAAGTGACAAAATAACAATACTTGGTTTTGACAAATATTAATATAACCTTCTACCTGTTAATACCTTTTATTCTTGTGCCTCCAGTCACTTTCCGTTGTCATCACACATCAACGTTTCGTTTTTACAGGAGTTAAAGGTACCACCGCGAATAAACTGATAAGTATTTTTTTTACATTCGGAATAGTTTGCATTTGTATTTTTCAGACTGTAAAAACTCCCTTTAAAAGGGATGATCAGGCTGTTGTTTGTTCAGAGCTGCATTTACAATTTTGCAGGCTTCAGTGCTGAACTCATTTGGGCTGTAGAAGGTCGGATGGTTTTACTGAAGACATCATGAAGGCTGTAAAGGTGGGTTGACAAGCTCCAGTATTTTGTACTGTCCTAATTTGGACCCTGTACCCATGAGATCATCAGCCCTGATCGGAGATAACTCCAATCCAGGTAGGTTAATCCCTTGGACACCGACATCCATAGCAAATGTGGCACCTAAGCGGTTAGACAGATGGAGGAAGTTTCCATACTTTCTACTCCCTCACGACCTGATTACAGAGTGCGGATAGGTTATCATGGTCTCCCATGTACAGAAGCCAAAGTCTGTGTATTTGGCGTTTTGTCAGTGTAAAAAAATTGAAAAATTGCAGTGTAATAATATACAAGTGATCAGGAAATTCCGTGTTCAAGTCCGCTAGTCGGACTGAAAAAAAAAAATTCAGAATTTTTTTTTTTTTAAATATTAGAAAAATAATTAACCCTAAAATAGCGGCGTCCTAAAGGGGACATGCAGATAAATTTTTGCACAAACAGTCGTGATAGTCGAATTTTTGCAGAATCGCGATGTTTAACCCTTGATTAATGCATGCTAAAGTCCGCCCTAGGGGACCCTGATACTGCTGCTTCTCTCCTGTGAGCCGAGGACTGAGGATACAGTCAGTCTGGTTGTCACCACAATGATGGTGTGTCCGTCACTGAGCGGACTGCGCAGCTTCCGGGAATACCCAAGGTCAGCTCTGTTTTATTAAATCAAGAAGGTTCTCCATCTAAATGTATTTTTAGAAAAATCTAAAGCCTGAGATATGGAACGGCATGATGGCTGCCAAGCTGTCCCTCCCGTAAACCCAGGGACAATCCAGCTTTCAGCTGAGTCACTTCTGACAGTCTGGTTGCCGGCGCTGCACAGCCTGATTTCCGTGGTGTCGACAGGCGGAAAGTCGCTAGCAACCAGTCTGTCTCAGATTACTCCAGCGCAGTGTGGAAGTCGAGAAAAGAAGACCGAGAGCATCACCATCTTTAAAGACTGGTACTGGAGATTAGGAAACTGCTCAATGGTCACTGTCCCTTTAAAAAAAAAAAAAATTAAAGGGATTGTCCAAGATCAATAAAAAAAAACAGGGCAAGGGAAAAAAATGGCAGAAATTAATAAAAGAAGCATTAGTTACCTGTTGGTGCTGCTCCGCATGGTCTTTGCATTGCAACGATGAGGCCAGTGGTCGACAATGGTGGTCATGCAGGACCGCGGGAGCATTGGGAGCGACTTTAACAGCTAAGTAATGGTTCTTACTATTTACCCTTTTAAGGTTTATAGTTCAAGGTTCCTAAGAGTAATGGAAGTGATTCCTGTTTTCCCAATTAAAGGCACATATGTTAGTTCGCTCTAGAAATGTAGCAACTGATCATTATTTTCTTGTCTCTCATTGGGAAATAGGATGCTTAAAGGAATCCTCCATATTTGACTGTTTGCATGGAAGAGTTCCCATGATTGTAAACTTAAGGACATCCAGCGATCAGCTGTAATCTATAAAGAAAAGCAATAGTAGGTGTTATGTTTTCCCACAGCACAACCGCAGGGCAAATTAAGTATTACACCTTGCTTATTCATATGAAATGGTCATCTGTATGGTACAGGGCAGGACAGTTCCCCCATTGCGAGAGATGCTCTTTGTAACCATTCTCCACTGAAACCAAGAGATTATGATCCACAACCAAGGACCCCCTCTAAATGGGATTTAGAAATTAATTGGGGGAGGAATCTTCTTATCTATGGAAAGAAGGTAAAAGTTGTGTCTTTTACTGGAGGACCTGGCAGATCTGTGCATTACATGGATGGCCCATTGCTCTGAATAGAACCGTTGTAATACTTTATCTCTCCTGCGGGAGTGCTGCAGAAAAAGTAAACACTTACTGAGTTTCCCCGATCATTAGGGATTTCAGCAGCAGGACCTGATCAGCTTATGGTTGGAGGAGTCTTATAAAAAAAAAAAAGTGATTTCCATATCCAAATATTCCCAAATACTATGAGATGTACTAGCCTCATGTGGTTCCATTAGATGGCAATTTACGCCAATAATTTTTTTATTTTTATTTTTTGGCAGGAGGGATTTTTAGGAGACTTCAGAGTCTTGCCAGGACTTGGAGTGTAGATCCCGTATTTGTGCAGGGTCAGAGGTCCTGCACCAGGAAATGACCAGGCTCCAGTAACATTACCCTACAATAATAGCGCATTCCATCACATTCCCTTCATGTGCAGACAGCTGGGGGGGGATAGGAAGGACTCCGACATGCACAGAAACAAAAACTTTATGTCCATCAACATCATGCATTAACCCTTCACGCCGAGGATAAGTGTAAAGCACGGCTCTCATACAAGGAAACCATAGGTGCCTTCGCACGCTGTGCATTTCCCGACATCCGAGATTCTGGAATAGCCGGAGAGGGACGATAAAACGCAGCATAAACATATAAATTTTTATTGCATTTCACCTCCGTACTTATATAATCAGCGAAACGGAATATGTTGTGTCTAGATGGCGGACGGCCAATGGGGCGCCCTATGAAATGGTATTTTAAAGGGGTCGTCCTGAATTTTATGACATTTGCCAGCATAACTCTCCTTCCAAATCTCCTTCTGTTTCAGGACCGCTGTGTTACGGGTCCGGGGGGTGGAACCTCTGTGCTACGGTGCAAGGAGGGACCCAGAGGGGCGTAACTAAGCATCAACCCGGACCGACCCTGGTCGTACCGCGGCGAACGACTCCGTGACCAGGGAGGGACCGAGCCGAGGGACCAGGTGCTACTCTGGGGACGACCTTGTAAGGAAGCAGGTGACTCCCACGGTACAGATGGCAGGGACTGACCGGAATAGCAGGTAGGCACAGCAGGCAGGCTGGCGAGCAGAAGCCTTCAGGTAGGCTATCAGGTAGACACGGCAAGTGACGGCAGGAGTCTCTAGGTGGGCTGACAGGTGGTCACGGCAAGTGACGGCAGGAGTCTCTAGGTGGGCTGGCAGGTGGTCACGGCAAGTGACGGCAGGAGTCTCTAGGTGGTCACGGCAAGTGACGGCAGGAGCCTCCGGGAAGGCATGGCAGATAACAGGCAGGTCACAGGCAAGTGCTCCCAGGTGAGCGAGCTGGCAGGCACGGCAGGTAACAGGCAGGCAACAGGCAAGTGCTCCCAGGTGAGCGGACAGGCAGTCACTGCAGGTAACAGGCAAGAGCTCCCAGGTGAGCGGACCGGCAGGCACGGCAGGTAACAGGCAGGCAACAGGCAAGTGCTCCCAGGTAAGCGGGCTGGCTGGCACGGCAGGTAACAGGCTGGCGGGCAAGACTGGTAGTCAGGCTAGCAGCGGGCCCTGAAGGCTGAAGCAGAGGTCAAAAACACTGTGCAACAACTTTTGCTCGGGCACCTCCATTTTGGAGGAGGTGCCTAATATATGGGAGGATCCTCGGCTATTGGCCGGGGACTACTTAGGACGGCGCGCGCGGCCCCTTTAAGAGGGAGGGAGCGCGCGCGCGCCTTAAGCACAGTGCGCGGGGAGCGAGGAGGTGAGTGGGATGGCGTCTCTGCCTGGCAGGGGGCAGAGACGCTGATGCTACACGCTACAGCCGATCTTGTAGCTGGTGCACTGTTCATATGAGCAATGCCGCCAATCGTTGGCCTCGGCACCCAAGTGCCATATATGCCAGCATCACTGCTGAGGGCAGAGAATTGGGTCAGTGGTCACATGAATGATGTAGGTGACATAATAGCTGCTGGATCATGTTTAAACCCTTCCAAAATCAGCCATATACAGTGCAGACCAAAAGTTTGGACACACCTTCTCATTTAAAGATTTTTCTGTATTTTCATGACTATGAAAATTGTACATTCACACTGAAGGCATCAAAACTATGAATTAACACATGTGGAATTATATACTTTACAAAAAAGTGTGAAACAACTGAAAATATGTCTTATATTCTAGGTTCTTCAAAGTACCCACCTTTTGCTTTGATGACTGCTTTGGCATTCTCTTGATGAGCTTCAAGAGGTAGTCACCGGAAATGGTCTTCCAACAATCTTGAAGGAGTTCCCAGAGATGCTTAGCACTTGTTGGCCCTTTTGCCTTCACTCTGCGGTCCAGCTCACCCCAAACCATCTCGATTGGGTTCAGGTCTGGTGACTGTGAAGGCCAGGTCATCTGGCGTAGCACCCCATCACTCTCGTTCTTGGTCAAATAGCCCTTACACAGCCTGGAGGTGTGTTTCGGGTCATTGTCCTGTTGAAAAATAAATGATGGTCTAACTAAACGCAAACCGGATGGAATAGCATGCCGCTGCAAGATGCTGTGGTAGCCATGCTGGTTCAGTATGCCTTCAATTTTGAATAAATCCCCAACAGTGTCACCAGCAAAGCACCCCCACACCATCACACCTCCTCCTCCATGCTTCACGGTGGGAACCAGGCATGTAGAGTCCATCCGTTCACCTTTTCGGCGTCGCACAAAGACACGGTGGTTGGAACCAAAGATCTCAAATTTGGACTCATCAGACCAAAGCACAGATTTCCACTGGTCTAATGTCCATTCCTTGTGTTTTTTAGCCCAAACAAGTCTCTTCTGCTTGTTGCCTGTCCTTAGCAGTGGTTTCCTAGCAGCTATTTTACCATGAAGGCCTGCTGTAAAAAGTCTCCTCTTAACAGCTGTTGAAGAGATGTGTCTGCTGCTAGAACTCTGTGTGGCATTGACCTGGTCTCTAATCTGAGCTGCTGTTAACCTGCAATTTCTGAGGCTGGTGACTCGGATAAACTTATCCTCAGAAGCAGAGGTGACTCTTGGTCTTCCTTTCCTGGGGCGGTCCTCATGTGAGCCAGTTTCTTTGTAGCGCTTGATGGTTTTTGCAACTGCACTTGGGGACACTTTCAAAGTTTGGCCAATTTTTCGGACTGACTGACCTTCATTTCTTAAAGTAATGATGGCCACTCGTTTTTCTTTACTTAGCTGCTTTTTTCTTGCCATAATACAAATTCTAACAGTCTATTGAGTAGGACTATCAGCTGTGTATCCACCAGACTTCTGCACAACACAACTGATGGTCCCAACCCCATTTATAAGGCAAGAAATCCCACTTATTAAACCTGACAGGGCACACCTGTGAAGTGAAAACCATTTCCGGTGACTACCTCTTGAAGCTCATCAAGAGAATGCCAAGAGTGTGCAAAGCAGTCATCAAAGCAAAAGGTGGCTACTTTGAAGAACCTAGAATATAAGACATATTTTCAGTTGTTTCACACTTTTTTGTTAAGTATGTAATTCCACATGTGATAATTCATAGTTTTGATGCCTTCAGTGTGAATGTACAATTTTCAAAGTCATGAAAGTACAGAAAAATCTTTAAATGAGAAGGTGTGTCCAAACTTTTGGTCTGTACTGTATGTGTAGTACAGGCTGCGGGTGTGAGGGGTGACATGTTATATATGTGTAGTACAGGCTGCGGGTGTGAGGGGTGATATGTTATGTTTGTGTGTATAGTACAGGCTGCGGGTGTGAGGGGTGACATGTTAGATGTGTGTATAGTACAGGCTGCGGGTGTGAGGGGTGACATGTAATATGTGTGTATAGTACAGTCTGCGGGTGTGAGGGGTGACATGTTATATGTGTGTATAGTACAGGCTGCGGGTGTGAGGGGTGACATGTAATATGTGTGTATAGTACAGGCTGCGGGTGTGAGGGGTGACATGTTATATGTGTGTATAGTACAGGCTGCTGGTGTGAGGGGTGACATGTAATATGTGTGTATAGTACAGGCTGCGGGTGTGAGGGGTGACATGTAATATGTGTGTATAGTACAGGCTGCGGGTGTGAGGGGTGACATGTTATATGTGTGTATAGTACAGGCTGCGGGTGTGAGGGGTGACATGTTATATGTGTGTATAGTACAGGCTGCGGGTGTGAGGGGTGACATGTAATATGTGTGTATAGTACAGGCTGCGGGTGTGAGGGGTGACATGTTATATATGTGTAGTACACGCTGCGGATGTGAGGGGTGACATGTTATAGATGTGTAGTACAGACTGCTTGTGTGAGGGGTGACAGCTCGTGTGTGGTTCACCAATATTTTTGGTTGCAGACCCCATATTCACTTTAGGAAGGTAATGAATGAGGCTTCCCGCTGTGTCAGCAGCGCTCTGCTGTGTTTATGAGGGGGTTGATGTCCGACTGTTGCTAGTATGGAGTATAGGGGATTACCATAGAGAATCACATAGTGTACATACTCTAATGTGTCAGAACTTTTTGGCAAAAGATTTGAAGGGCAGGTTGTGATTTGCCTGACATGTACTCGATATAGATGGCTGAAATTAAACTGTTTGCCTCCTGGGAAAAGTGACAAAATAACAATACTTGGTTTTGACAAATATTAATATAACCTTCTACCTGTTAATACCTTTTATTCTTGTGCCTCCAGTCACTTTCCGTTGTCATCACACATCAACGTTTCGTTTTTACAGGAGTTAAAGGTACCACCGCGAATAAACTGATAAGTATTTTTTTTACATTCGGAATAGTTTGCATTTGTATTTTTCAGACTGTAAAAACTCCCTTTAAAAGGGATGATCAGGCTGTTGTTTGTTCAGAGCTGCATTTACAATTTTGCAGGCTTCAGTGCTGAACTCATTTGGGCTGTAGAAGGTCGGATGGTTTTACTGAAGACATCATGAAGGCTGTAAAGGTGGGTTGACAAGCTCCAGTATTTTGTACTGTCCTAATTTGGACCCTGTACCCATGAGATCATCAGCCCTGATCGGAGATAACTCCAATCCAGGTAGGTTAATCCCTTGGACACCGACATCCATAGCAAATGTGGCACCTAAGCGGTTAGACAGATGGAGGAAGTTTCCATACTTTCTACTCCCTCACGACCTGATTACAGAGTGCGGATAGGTTATCATGGTCTCCCATGTACAGAAGCCAAAGTCTGTGTATTTGGCGTTTTGTCAGTGTAAAAAAATTGAAAAATTGCAGTGTAATAATATACAAGTGATCAGGAAATTCCGTGTTCAAGTCCGCTAGTCGGACTGAAAAAAAAAAATTCAGAATTTTTTTTTTTTTAAATATTAGAAAAATAATTAACCCTAAAATAGCGGCGTCCTAAAGGGGACATGCAGATAAATTTTTGCACAAACAGTCGTGATAGTCGAATTTTTGCAGAATCGCGATGTTTAACCCTTGATTAATGCATGCTAAAGTCCGCCCTAGGGGACCCTGATACTGCTGCTTCTCTCCTGTGAGCCGAGGACTGAGGATACAGTCAGTCTGGTTGTCACCACAATGATGGTGTGTCCGTCACTGAGCGGACTGCGCAGCTTCCGGGAATACCCAAGGTCAGCTCTGTTTTATTAAATCAAGAAGGTTCTCCATCTAAATGTATTTTTAGAAAAATCTAAAGCCTGAGATATGGAACGGCATGATGGCTGCCAAGCTGTCCCTCCCGTAAACCCAGGGACAATCCAGCTTTCAGCTGAGTCACTTCTGACAGTCTGGTTGCCGGCGCTGCACAGCCTGATTTCCGTGGTGTCGACAGGCGGAAAGTCGCTAGCAACCAGTCTGTCTCAGATTACTCCAGCGCAGTGTGGAAGTCGAGAAAAGAAGACCGAGAGCATCACCATCTTTAAAGACTGGTACTGGAGATTAGGAAACTGCTCAATGGTCACTGTCCCTTTAAAAAAAAAAAAATTAAAGGGATTGTCCAAGATCAATAAAAAAAAACAGGGCAAGGGAAAAAAATGGCAGAAATTAATAAAAGAAGCATTAGTTACCTGTTGGTGCTGCTCCGCATGGTCTTTGCATTGCAACGATGAGGCCAGTGGTCGACAATGGTGGTCATGCAGGACCGCGGGAGCATTGGGAGCGACTTTAACAGCTAAGTAATGGTTCTTACTATTTACCCTTTTAAGGTTTATAGTTCAAGGTTCCTAAGAGTAATGGAAGTGATTCCTGTTTTCCCAATTAAAGGCACATATGTTAGTTCGCTCTAGAAATGTAGCAACTGATCATTATTTTCTTGTCTCTCATTGGGAAATAGGATGCTTAAAGGAATCCTCCATATTTGACTGTTTGCATGGAAGAGTTCCCATGATTGTAAACTTAAGGACATCCAGCGATCAGCTGTAATCTATAAAGAAAAGCAATAGTAGGCGTTATGTTTTCCCACAGCACAACCGCAGGGCAAATTAAGTATTACACCTTGCTTATTCATATGAAATGGTCATCTGTATGGTACAGGGCAGGACAGTTCCCCCATTGCGAGAGATGCTCTTTGTAACCATTCTCCACTGAAACCAAGAGATTATGATCCACAACCAAGGACCCCCTCTAAATGGGATTTAGAAATTAATTGGGGGAGGAATCTTCTTATCTATGGAAAGAAGGTAAAAGTTGTGTCTTTTACTGGAGGACCTGGCAGATCTGTGCATTACATGGATGGCCCATTGCTCTGAATAGAACCGTTGTAATACTTTATCTCTCCTGCGGGAGTGCTGCAGAAAAAGTAAACACTTACTGAGTTTCCCCGATCATTAGGGATTTCAGCAGCAGGACCTGATCAGCTTATGGTTGGAGGAGTCTTATAAAAAAAAAAAAGTGATTTCCATATCCAAATATTCCCAAATACTATGAGATGTACTAGCCTCATGTGGTTCCATTAGATGGCAATTTACGCCAATAATTTTTTTATTTTTATTTTTTGGCAGGAGGGATTTTTAGGAGACTTCAGAGTCTTGCCAGGACTTGGAGTGTAGATCCCGTATTTGTGCAGGGTCAGAGGTCCTGCACCAGGAAATGACCAGGCTCCAGTAACATTACCCTACAATAATAGCGCATTCCATCACATTCCCTTCATGTGCAGACAGCTGGGGGGGGATAGGAAGGACTCCGACATGCACAGAAACAAAAACTTTATGTCCATCAACATCATGCATTAACCCTTCACGCCGAGGATAAGTGTAAAGCACGGCTCTCATACAAGGAAACCATAGGTGCCTTCGCACGCTGTGCATTTCCCGACATCCGAGATTCTGGAATAGCCGGAGAGGGACGATAAAACGCAGCATAAACATATAAATTTTTATTGCATTTCACCTCCGTACTTATATAATCAGCGAAACGGAATATGTTGTGTCTAGATGGCGGACGGCCAATGGGGCGCCCTATGAAATGGTATTTTAAAGGGGTCGTCCTGAATTTTATGACATTTGCCAGCATAACTCTCCTTCCAAATCTCCTTCTGTTTCAGGACCGCTGTGTTACGGGTCCGGGGGGTGGAACCTCTGTGCTACGGTGCAAGGAGGGACCCAGAGGGGCGTAACTAAGCATCAACCCGGACCGACCCTGGTCGTACCGCGGCGAACGACTCCGTGACCAGGGAGGGACCGAGCCGAGGGACCAGGTGCTACTCTGGGGACGACCTTGTAAGGAAGCAGGTGACTCCCACGGTACAGATGGCAGGGACTGACCGGAATAGCAGGTAGGCACAGCAGGCAGGCTGGCGAGCAGAAGCCTTCAGGTAGGCTATCAGGTAGACACGGCAAGTGACGGCAGGAGTCTCTAGGTGGGCTGACAGGTGGTCACGGCAAGTGACGGCAGGAGTCTCTAGGTGGGCTGGCAGGTGGTCACGGCAAGTGACGGCAGGAGTCTCTAGGTGGTCACGGCAAGTGACGGCAGGAGCCTCCGGGAAGGCATGGCAGATAACAGGCAGGTCACAGGCAAGTGCTCCCAGGTGAGCGAGCTGGCAGGCACGGCAGGTAACAGGCAGGCAACAGGCAAGTGCTCCCAGGTGAGCGGACAGGCAGTCACTGCAGGTAACAGGCAAGAGCTCCCAGGTGAGCGGACCGGCAGGCACGGCAGGTAACAGGCAGGCAACAGGCAAGTGCTCCCAGGTAAGCGGGCTGGCTGGCACGGCAGGTAACAGGCTGGCGGGCAAGACTGGTAGTCAGGCTAGCAGCGGGCCCTGAAGGCTGAAGCAGAGGTCAAAAACACTGTGCAACAACTTTTGCTCGGGCACCTCCATTTTGGAGGAGGTGCCTAATATATGGGAGGATCCTCGGCTATTGGCCGGGGACTACTTAGGACGGCGCGCGCGGCCCCTTTAAGAGGGAGGGAGCGCGCGCGCGCCTTAAGCACAGTGCGCGGGGAGCGAGGAGGTGAGTGGGATGGCGTCTCTGCCTGGCAGGGGGCAGAGACGCTGATGCTACACGCTACAGCCGATCTTGTAGCTGGTGCACTGTTCATATGAGCAATGCCGCCAATCGTTGGCCTCGGCACCCAAGTGCCATATATGCCAGCATCACTGCTGAGGGCAGAGAATTGGGTCAGTGGTCACATGAATGATGTAGGTGACATAATAGCTGCTGGATCATGTTTAAACCCTTCCAAAATCAGCCATATACAGTGCAGACCAAAAGTTTGGACACACCTTCTCATTTAAAGATTTTTCTGTATTTTCATGACTATGAAAATTGTACATTCACACTGAAGGCATCAAAACTATGAATTAACACATGTGGAATTATATACTTTACAAAAAAGTGTGAAACAACTGAAAATATGTCTTATATTCTAGGTTCTTCAAAGTACCCACCTTTTGCTTTGATGACTGCTTTGGCATTCTCTTGATGAGCTTCAAGAGGTAGTCACCGGAAATGGTCTTCCAACAATCTTGAAGGAGTTCCCAGAGATGCTTAGCACTTGTTGGCCCTTTTGCCTTCACTCTGCGGTCCAGCTCACCCCAAACCATCTCGATTGGGTTCAGGTCTGGTGACTGTGAAGGCCAGGTCATCTGGCGTAGCACCCCATCACTCTCGTTCTTGGTCAAATAGCCCTTACACAGCCTGGAGGTGTGTTTCGGGTCATTGTCCTGTTGAAAAATAAATGATGGTCTAACTAAACGCAAACCGGATGGAATAGCATGCCGCTGCAAGATGCTGTGGTAGCCATGCTGGTTCAGTATGCCTTCAATTTTGAATAAATCCCCAACAGTGTCACCAGCAAAGCACCCCCACACCATCACACCTCCTCCTCCATGCTTCACGGTGGGAACCAGGCATGTAGAGTCCATCCGTTCACCTTTTCGGCGTCGCACAAAGACACGGTGGTTGGAACCAAAGATCTCAAATTTGGACTCATCAGACCAAAGCACAGATTTCCACTGGTCTAATGTCCATTCCTTGTGTTTTTTAGCCCAAACAAGTCTCTTCTGCTTGTTGCCTGTCCTTAGCAGTGGTTTCCTAGCAGCTATTTTACCATGAAGGCCTGCTGTAAAAAGTCTCCTCTTAACAGCTGTTGAAGAGATGTGTCTGCTGCTAGAACTCTGTGTGGCATTGACCTGGTCTCTAATCTGAGCTGCTGTTAACCTGCAATTTCTGAGGCTGGTGACTCGGATAAACTTATCCTCAGAAGCAGAGGTGACTCTTGGTCTTCCTTTCCTGGGGCGGTCCTCATGTGAGCCAGTTTCTTTGTAGCGCTTGATGGTTTTTGCAACTGCACTTGGGGACACTTTCAAAGTTTGCCCAATTTTTCGCACTGACTGACCTTCATTTCTTAAAGTAATGATGGCCACTCATTTTTCTTTACTCAGCTGCTTTTTTCTTGCCATAATACAAATTCTAACAGTCTATTCAGTAGGACTATCAGCTGTGTATCTGACTCGCCCCCTGGGCCGAGGGGCACCCAGAACCGGGCTTCTGGGGGTTGTAGTATCCGTGGCGGTGACCCGGTCCCGTGGCTCAGGGTGGTCAGGCCAATGGCCTCAGGGCAGGGAATGTGGATGATGGGAGTGATGGTGCACGGGCGTCCCAGCACTAGTAGTGCTGGTGCGGCGATGAGCAGGAACGACTCAGAGTCTTTGCAGTGCAGTTCAGGGTCTTTACTGGTGATATTAAGGCAGACCCTCCCGGGAGTACTGGCTAGCATAAGGGGCCTGGTCAGTCTGCGAGCAAGCAGGAGTTCCCCTGGCCAGGTGGAGTTGTAGGCCTCCCCGTCTATCTGCACTCTTTCTGGCTACCTTGCTGTAAGCGGGTAGAAGTAGCCCACGTCCCTGAGTATACCGTGTGGTGCTCACCCGTATGGCTGGTGACTTGGGGCCTTCTGTTAGCCTCCGATCCTGGATGGCGGTGCTGGTCCCTTCCTTGTGACTGAGCCTCCGGGCTTCTATGGCCAGAGGACATGGAATCCCCTGCCGGCTGGTTTCTGCTGCTGGGTGGATATCAGTCCCCACAGCCTCGGACTCTGGTGTCCGGTTATCAGATTCTTCTGCCAGGGCGAGCTATATCTCTGCTTAGCTTCCAGCCCCTGGTCGTCTGCTACTAGCTCCTACAGAGCTCCTGCTGTAACTTTCCCTCTCCAGGCTCTGACTCTACTAATCCCGCCCCAGACCCAGTTTATAAGGGCAGATTCCTCCCCTCCCAGGTCTGGGCGGGCGGTGTTGCATGCTTAGGGCTCCTGACCAGAGAAACCTCCCACTTGCTCTCAGACGTAATATTTCTATTACTGTGGCAACCAGACCCCTGGGGTGCCACATATCCACCTGACTTCTGCACAACACAACTGATGGTCCCAACCCCATTTATAAGGCAAGAAATCCTAGTTATTAAACCTGACAGGGCACACCTATGAAGTGAAAACCATTTCGGGTGACTACCTCTTGAAGCTCATCAAGAGAATGCCAAGAGTGCGCAAAGCAGTCATCAAAGCAAAAGGTGGCTACTTTGAAGAACCTAGAATATAAGACATATTTTCAGTTGTTTCACACTTTTTTGTTAACTATATAATTCCACATGTGTTAATTCATAGTTTTGATGCCTTCAGTGTGAATGTACAATTTTCATAGTCATGAAAATACAGAAAAATCTTTAAATGAGAAGGTGTGTCCAAACTTTTGGTCTGTACTGTACGTATGGTGGGATATTGGCTGCGCATGCTCCATACGGATGTTGGCTGCGTATGCTCCATACACTATAGATGACAGCTGCGTAATACAGCCAGCACCTGCCTCTAACAGCAGCAAGCTTTAATGCACATGATCCAGTGTTCATCGCACTCACCGCAACAAATCCTCACCTACTAAATGCCCCCCATCGCCTCCTTTTTTGTACCCCCATGAAGCTCAGCACATGGCTGGGCTTCATAAGAGATCGTTAATTTGATTGATTACTGCAGTCCAATACTATAGTATTGCAGTATATAGTAGAAGTGATCACAGGTTCAAATGGCGTCTATAAAAATAGTAATAAAAAAATAAAAAAAATGCATAAAATTTTTCCCAATGCAAAAATAAAGAGATTTAAAAAAAAAAAAAAAAAACAGATTTGGTATCCCACCCCTCTCCCTCTGCAAAAGTTTGATGTAAGAAAATATGAAATTAATTAACCTGTAAAGAAAAACACAAAATTCCATCACCTCCCCCTCCAAAAGAAAAATTAGTCAGAAACAGCAAAAATAACATCTTGTGTGAAACTACAACTCGCCATGCAAGATTAAAAATAGATTAAATTTCTTCATTTTATCGATGGAAATTTTTATTTTTTTAATTTTTTTAAAAAAAGTTACGTTTGTCAGAAAATGGCGACACAAACCAAATTTTTTTTTCAAAGTTTTTGAATTTTTCTTTCAAAGCTAAAATATTTAAAAAATGGTATCGTCATAATCGTACTTTTACGTAAAAAAATACGTAAAAATTCAATAAAAAAAAAAAATGGAGAAATTAGTTTTTTTCCACTACACCCCATTTTTTTTCCTGTTTTTTTTTTTTTTGTAAAGTGAATGGTGTCATTCAAAATTACAACTTGTCCTGCGTAAAAACAAGACCTCATACGGCTGCGTCAGAACAAAAAAAAAAAGATATGGCTCCTGGAAGAAGGAGGAGGAGAAAATAAGAAAAGCCCATCGGAGACCCTGTCACATGATTGCGGGGCGCCGATGGGTTGGCATGACAATCCGGGGTCTGCAGAAGGAGGTGATGATTTTTGCTACACATAGCAAGGCTGAATCCCTGCTATGTATAGCACAAGTGATCACATGATCACAGCTTCAAGTCTCCTAAGGGGACGATTGAAGCCAGTAGAAAGTAGAATTTAAAAAAAAACAAAAAAAACATCAAAGTTCAAATCACCCCCCTTTTGCCCCATTCAAAATAAAACAATAAAAAATACACATATTTGGTATCGCCGATCTATCAAAATATAAAAAGAATTAATCTGATCGGTAAACGGCTTAATGCGAAAAAATCAAAACACCAGAATTAAGTTTTTTTGGTCGCCGCAACATTTCAATAAAATGCAATAACAGGCGATCAAAACATCATCTCTACCCCAAAATGGTATCAATAAAAACATCAGCTCGGCGCACAAAAAATAAGCCCCCACTTAGATAAAAAAGAACCTATACATGTTTGGTACCTGCAAACTCGTAATGACCTGGAGAATCATAATGGCAGGTCAGTTTTAGCATAATAGGAACATGGTAAAAGCAAAACCCCAAAAACAATTGTGAAATTGCACTTTTTTTTGCAATTTCACCACACTTCCCATTTTCCTGTACATTATATGGTAAAATCAATGGTGTCGTTCAAAAGTACAACTCGTCACGCAAAAATCAAGCCTTCGTACGGCCATATTGACGGAAAAATAAAAAAGTTATGGCTCTGGGAAGAAGTGGAGCAAAAAAACGAAAACGCAAAAACTGAAAATCCCAAGGTTGTGATGGGGTTAATTTGGGATTTGGATAGGGTCAAGTCAGAAAACTGAACTGAGACAATATTAGGGGCTATTTAGGCTTATACTTCCTGTACTTTCAGAAAGAGTTTTCAGCAGCATGTTTCATCAGAGCAGGATAGCAGTGACTGACTACACTTCTATACACAGCTGATAACACAGGATCCATCATTCACAATAGGTGATGTCACAGCTCACCTCCTCCTCCTGTACGATGACTGATAACAGCTCTATGTACAGTAGATAATACAGGATCCACCATTCACAATAGGTGATGTCACAGCTCACCTTCTCCTCCTGTACAATGACTGATAACACCTCTATATACAGTAGATAACACAGGATCCACCATTCACAATAGGTGAGATCACAGCTCACCTTCTCCTCCTGTACAATGACTGATAACACCTCTATATACAGTAGATAATACAGGATCCACCATTCACAATAGGTGATATCACAGCTCACCTCATCCTCCTCCTGTGCAATGACTGATAACACCTCTATATACAGTAGATAACACAGGATCCACCATTCACAATAGGTGATGTCACAACTCACCTCCTCCTCCTGTACAGTGACTGATAACACCTCTATATACAATAGATAACACTGGATCCTCCAATCACAATAGGTGATATCACAGCTCACCTCCCCCCCCTCCATTACAATGACTGATAACTCCTCTATATACAGTAGATAACACAGGATCCATCATTCACAATAGGTGATGTCACAGTTCTACTCCTCCTCCTCCTCCTGTACGATGACTGATAACTCCTCTATATAGAATAGATAACACAGGTTCCACCATTCACAATAGTTTATGTCACAGCTCACCTCCTACTCCTCCTGTACAATGACTGATAACGCCTCTATATACAGTAGATAACACAGGATCCACCATTTACAATAGGTGATGTTACAGCTCACCTCCTCCTCCTGTACAATGACTGATAACACCTCTATATACTGTAGATAACACAGGATCCACCATTCGCAATAGATGATGTCACAGCTCACCTCCTCCTCCTCCTGTACAATGACTGATAACACTTCTATATACAGTAGATAACACAGGACCCACCATTCACAATAGGTGATGTCACAGTTCACCTCCTCCTCCTCCTGTACAATGACTGATAACACCTCTATATACGGTAGATAACACATGATCCGCCATTCACAATAGGTGATGTCACAGTTCACCTCCTCCTCCTGTACAATGACAGATAAACACCTCTATATACAGTAGATAACACTATCTTTAGTATTGAATAATCTAATGAGCTTGTTTCAAGAAACAACACATGAGTCTGTTCATTGCTGACAATGTACATGTGTTGTTTCTTCAAACTATAGGAAGTTAGCATCTAAAAAAGCCCCGGTGGCCGGTATAAGAATTGCAAGATTCATATTTTTATTTTTAATACATATGGTGCTATGGAAAAAAAATCCTAAAAATCAAAAATACATATTTCACAAAAACCTGATTGAAACAAGAAGTCATTTTGTGACGATTATTTGCTTGGCTTTCCATCTTTGCACATTTCCTTTTCGAGCATGTGGTATTTTATTGATGTATTTGTGCCATTACATTGTGTTTGTGCGGTTGCAGGTATTAATTAATCACCAGTGCTATTCTCCACTATCCATTATTAAAATTACCAGGCGGCATTAATAATGCTACGCTCTCGTTCACATGAGTAAAAGATTACCGCAGACACCTGCAAATGAGAGCGGTCAGTGACATTTATAATTTATAAGATTCCTCTGCTTTGTACCTCAATGATTCGTGTTCTAGAAACAGAAATCTGCTGAAATGTGGGATATGGAAGACACGGGAGGCGTCTCCATAACTTATTCTGATAGCGTCTGTGCTTGAAATGCGAGAGGACCTGATTCAGAAGAGATATCTCTGAGGGTCCTTGGAACCGAATGAATTCAGGATAAAGTGGTTGAAAGTGCTTAAAAAAAGATTTTACCATTTTCTGGAAACAGCGCCACACTTCTCCAGTGGTTATGTCAGGTATTGCAGCTTATGTCTAATTTTTTTATGGGGAGGAACTATGACTGCCAGTATATGTCTATAGTAAGAGTCTTACTAATCCATAGGGTGAAAGTTCTGGTAATGAAGCATCTGTCGTGTATACTAAGGCACATTGCCTCCTTTTTTATGAGGGCATATTTGATATTATCACTTTTCTTTTAGTTTTCAATATTATATGCTATCCAAATACAATGGCAGATGTGCTAGGAAATTGAAAAAACTCCTTGGGTAAATTGAGTGTCATTCTGTACAAGCCAAAGTTCCAATTGCTATTTAGACCCTCAAAGGATGTTAAAGGGACTATCGTTTTAGGTTTTTGTGTTAAATGTATTAATTAAATATTTTTGGCTTTTTTTTTATCATATTATTTATTTTATTTCATAATCTGTACTAAAAACACAAACTAAAAATCTTGCAATTCTCACACCGGCCACCGGGGCTAACTTCCTGTTGTTTAAGGAAACAACACGTGTATATTAGAAGCAATAAGCCGACTCCGACCCCAAGTTTTATTTTAAAGTGTCTAATGAGTGTGTGCAAAGGTAATTTTTAAGGGAGGGAGAGGAGGTGAGCTGTGACCTCGCCTATTGTGATTGCTGGATCCTGTGTTATCAGCTGTGTATATACCTTTCAATTCATTTATGTAGCAAGTCCAATTTCATGTTCATATGAAAATATGAAATTTTTTTTTTTAGCTTTTTTTTTTTCCTGAAGAGGTTTCGAAAAACTGCTGGTAAAAAAATAAGAAAGTGCATGTTATGTCTTCCTGAAGAAGACATCTCCAAACTAGAAACTTTCCAATCAAAAGGCTGTAAACTTAAAAAAAAAAACTCTTCCAAAACAGCTTCGGGAAAAGAAAAACTTCTCCAAAACCTACAAAAACATGGGAGTTTAAAGCAGTTTCTGCTTGAAAACTGGTGGTTTTTGAACTCCTGGAAAAAAAAGCCTCAGTGTGAATGTAGCCTAACGAGCTCTAGTCTTCAACCATGGAGGAGATTAACCGAGACGAGCTTACACGGATTTCCCCTATTTACTCCTGACGTTCAGTAAGCCTTGGGTTGCCGTGTCTCTGTTCTATTTGAGAAGGACTCATTCCTCAAATTCTTGTCATTCATCTGCTGAAACCACTTAAAAGATTTACATTTTCCCTTTAAGTTATGCTTAAGAAAATACTGCATATTAAGTCATGAGAATTTGTCCCAGCATGCAGAAAAGAGACATGATAGCAGAAGAGCTGAGCGGCAATAGGAAATTTATATACTGGGGATCGTTTCTCAAACATCTGAGTATTGTTCTGACCATGAATTTAGGTATCTTGTAGATCACGGCACGATAAATCCACTTTAAAGGGGATCTGTCACCAGATCAAAAGTGATCAGTTATTGGTCTTATTTTATTCCCGCTGTTCCCCTGAGTATTCCTTTTTTTATTTCTTTCAAATTCGCCATACGGTTCCAGAGATATAAGCCTTTTTATTCAGTGCTAATTTTGATGGTCTTTAAAAGGAGGCGTGGCTCATACGATTCTCTAGAGGCGTGTCTATGCATAATTACCTTTTTAGAGCCACGCCTTTTTTATAAAGCCCATAAAAATTAGCACTAAACGGAAAGGCTCCTATCCCTGGAACCGTATGAGCGATTTGAAAAAAAAAAAAAACAGAATACTCAGGGGAGCGGCGGGAATAAAACAAGAACAAAAATGGCCATTTATAACATGGTGACAGATCCTCCTTAAATTGAACCACAATTTTGCGTATCGATTTATTTACACCTCCTCAGCTGGGCATTCCCATAATCCAATTTACTAGATGCTAAAGTTTGAAGTGGGAGAGTTAGGACATATTTAAGAGGGATTTGAGACAGAACACTGAGGTGTATAGTATATTGGAATGCTATATTTCTGTTTCTTACCTCGGCCAGAGATGACGTGGCACCTTCTCTTTTCTCTGTGGCAGAACATGCTTCATTCTAAACCAGGAGAGTAAATTTGCCGTTATTTCAGAATTCTCTTACAATTCATATTGTAATCAAAATATATATTTTTCCAGTGATCATTTCATTATACACGGGGCTGGGCTGCTGGATGTGTGAATGATTGGATCAGTGGTGCGCATGTGCGACCATTTGACTTTGCAATGGGTCACTGCGAAGCCTTGTTCTTAGGGTCCAAGAAGCAATCGGCACATTATCACCTATGCTGACGATAGGAGATACAGTACATAGCTGCTAACATTTCAGCGGAGGTTTAGCCTCTTCTGAGAATATCCCATTCTCATGGAAAAGCCCCTGACCCACCACATTCCATATACACCACCCCCACCCAAACAAGGCCTATATAATACCACCATACAATGCCTATATATTACTGCTAAACAAGGTCTATATAAAATCGCCATACAATGCCAATATAATACTGCCAAACAAGACATGTATAATATCGCCATACAATGCCTATATAATACCACCAAACAAGGCCTATGTGGTACCACCATACAATGCCTATATAATACTGCCAAACAATATCTATATAATACTACCATACAATGCCTATATAATACCGCCAAACAAGGCCTATATAATACTACCATAGAATTCCTATATATTACTGCTTAATAAAGTCTATATAAAATCTAGATACAATGCCTATATAATACCGCCAAGCAAGACCTATTTAATACCGCCAAACAAGCCAATATAATACTGCCATACAATGCCTGTATAATACAAAACTAGGCCCATATAATACCGCCAAACAAGGCCTTTACAATACCACCAAACAAAATCTATATAATACTACTATACAATACTTATATATTTCTGCTTAACAAAGTCTATGTAAAATCACCATACAATGCCTATATAATACCGCCAAACAAAGCCTATTTAATACCGCCAAACAAGGCCTATTTAATACCGCCAAACAGGCTGATATAATACTGCCATACAATGCCTGTATAATACGAAACAAGGCCCATATAATACCGCCAAACAAAGCCTTTACAATACCACCAAAGAAGACCTATATAATACTACCAGACAATACTTATATATTACTGCTTAACAAAGTCTATATAAAATCACCATATAATGCCTATATAATACCGCCAAACAAGGCCTATTTAATACCGCCAAACAAGACCTATTTAATACCGCCAGACAATGCAATATAATACTGCCATACAATGCCTGTATAATACGAAACAAGGGTCATATAATACCGCCAAACAAGGCCTTTACAATACCACCAAACAAGGCGTATGCAATACCGCCAAACAAGGCGTATATAATACTGCGATACAATGCCTATATAATACCGCCGAAGCCCTTATAATACCACCAAATAAGTCCTATATAATACTGCCAAACAAGGTGTATATAATACTGCAATACAATGCCTGTATAATACCGCCAAACCCCTTATAATACCACCAAATAAGTCCTATATAATACTGACAAACAAGGCGTATATAATACTGCCATACAATGCCTATATAATACTAAACAAGGCCCATATAATACTGCCAAACAAGGTCCATATAATACCGCCAAACAAGGTCCATATAATACCGCCAAACAAGGTCCATATAATACTGCCAAACAAGATCCATATAATACCTCCATGTACTGTCCACATAATAGTATACATACAGCTTACATAATAGCGCAATATGGCGCAACGTTAATATTGCTACATATAGCCCAAATAATATTGCCATATTTTACTCAATTCTCACTTAAAGGGACCATAAAATAATGGGGATGTGCGAGAACTAAATGAAATAAATCCTGTTTGGATGAAATTTGTGATTGGTGGCCACTTCTATAGTCTATGTGACCCACCGCAATCTCTTGCATAGTTGCCAACCATCCCCCATTTTCCCGGGACCCCTGCAGGGGCATTTCCAGGAGGGTTAAGGCGAGGCTTGCACATCCCCAGCAATGTTGGCCGGCTCCAGGGGGCATCTGCACATTGCAGCCCCTGATACGTTGTTATCTCCTGTTGCTGCAGACCAGGCGCACACATGGGGAACATTTTTTTCCTGAAATTGAAGGAAGAATAAAAGGCTTTATAATTGGGCCAATGGACATGAGATCAATCCTTCCCATCCGGCCACATGCTGCATTGCTCCTGCACTCGTCACAGACATGCAGCATGCACAATATGGCACAATATGGCACAATATGGCAGTCACGCCAAGCTGAGCGATGTTACGTCTGATATCACGATGTTACAATATTCCGGGAACGGAGCCAGCGCATAGGATCCCATGCAAAGGAATGTGTCTCCAATTATCTCCCTAATAATTCTTGAAAGGGGATATGTAGGCCATGCACTCACAGTGATTGCACTTACTGGAACACTGTGTGTGGCAGTCATTTAAGGAATCTGGAGAGAAACAGATGTGTGATATCCCAGCGGAGGCTCACCCCTGCATCCAGGACACACAAGGGACTGATCCCACTACATGTCACCACGTCGCATAATACCAAAGATATTAGTATTGTGATACAATTGTAACCGTTTTTCTCCATTGCTTCTAAAATAAAAATCATTCTTTTTTTGCAAAATATGCTACCGTTTTATGTTTACAGCTCCTATGCAAACCGATGCATCTCTATGGCCAATGACTACCTGTTGCAGGGTAAGTTGCAAAGATAATTGAACTCTGTAGACCTAATTTTTTATCAAGAGTCTAATTTTGTGCCAGAATTATAGTTACCAAACAATTAAACCCTTAAAGGGTTACTTCCCATTTTCAGAAATGGGTATTATCGGATAGAGCTTGTAAAAACAAGCACTTTTGCAATTTACTGCGTATTATAATTCTCAGCCGTTCTTGAGATATTAACACTTTTCTTTTGTTTACAGTTTGTTGCCTTGGAGACCGACCACTGCTGTTAGGCAGCAGAACATGCACAGAACTCACAAACTCTTTTCTATTCAGCTTGTAAGTACCGTATGAAGCTGACCAGGATCGCTGGAGCACGTTGTTACTTCCTAAGCCCGGCCAGTTTTAGCACAGAGCTTACAAGCTAGAAAGCAGGGGTGGTCGGTCTCCTAGGCAACAAGCTGTAAACAAAGGAAAAGTGTTAATATCTCAAGAACGGATGAAAATTTTAATAAGCAGCAAATTACAAACGTGCTTGTTTTTAGAAGCTCCATCTGAAAATATCCATCTATGAAGATGGGAAAATCCCTTTAAATACCCTATTAATTCCATCATACAATGCCCATATGATACATCAATGGAATGTTCACATACACAGCTTACATAATATCGTAATATAGTGCTAAGGTGAAGAGAATCAGTTGATCTGACCTACATCGCCTGTCTATGGTTGCCAGTGCAGACCACTGTGAGAAAAAAAAAAATAATAATGGCAGAATTAATGTATTGTTGCTATTTTTTTGCATTCCCCTCAAAAAAATAATACAATTAATAAAATTAATAAATAATTAAAAAGTCATCAAATAATTATATGTACCCTGAAGTAGTGCCATTGAAAAAAAAAAAACATCCATACTGCTAGATTGACAAATAAATTAAAAAGGTACGGCCCTATAAATGCAATAGTGAAGAAAAAAAATAGCTTGGTCCTTAAAGAGAAGCGGTCACTTGTCATAAATATGTATTTTTGTAATCAGGTGAAATGCCGCTGTTCTCCTGAATCCGGCATTGTATTTCTTTTGCTCCTGTGACTCTCTGTTCCTGAGATATGGCCCCCTCTTCCCTGTATATAAATCTAGTCTTGTGATCCAAGTGGGTGTGGTCATGAGGATCCCATCCCCTTTGGTAATGATACTAGATTTACATACAGGAAAGAGGAGGCCATATCTCAGGAATGGAGAGTCACAGGCATAAAAGAAAAACAGCGCTGGATTCAGGAGAACAGCGGCATTTACACCAGGTAGAAAAAAAATACATATTTATGACAAGTGACAAGTTACCTTTAAGACCCAAACTAGGCCTTTCCTTAAAAGAGTTATGTCTTAAAAAACATTTATCACCAACCATTGGATAGATGATAAATGCATGATTACCCGGGGTCCCCACCGATTACTAGACAGCGGGTAGTGCACATGGATAACCAATTAGGGTTTAAGGGAGCGGTGGTCATGCATGCGCCCTAATGCAGGATCCCCCCACGTCCTCTCACAGGGAATGTTGGACCCCCATCGCTGTACCTCAGATGTCCTACGGGGAAGGGTGGCAGTGTTTCTGGGAATAAGATCCCTTTTTATAACCCTTCTGAAGCGTTGACAGAGCCCCCAAAACATCTGAAGCCATGTACAGTGCTGCGACTCTGGAGCAGATGGAACTTTGGGCACCGCCATGGGCCAAGTGCGCGTCCCTCCTCTGCAGCCACTGCACTATAGTTTCTGTGTGTAGCTTTAACTTTTTCTCCAGTCTGACCGTCATCCCTCCCATATTAGTCTGGGAAATACGGGTAATCTCCCACTGGGACTTTCTCCATCTGAGCTCTCATTTGACACAAACACAAAAATCTGGAGAACATGTGCAGGGTCCTGAGTAATATGGATTTAATGCTTCTCTTCGCGGACCCCCATGCCGGCCTCAGACAGAACAGGACTTGGTGAGGATATGCTGGCTGCCGTTCTGTGTTTGTGCAGACATTACATCACTCTGGAGTATATACCCCGCAGATGCATCACATCGCGCTGGAAAACACCACGGTACACAGAGCAGCACAGACCCCGTCGCTGTTTATTTCTCTAATCGTCAGAAGGCGACATCTGAATCCTGGAGTTTGTATAATGATCATATTATATGTAAGAGCATAGGCGGCTTATTATTAAAGAATATGCCACATAGAAGTGCCGTCCACGCCGGAGTTATAGGTCTGAGGGTCTGACAAATGCTAACAGGGGGAACACCAATACCCAGATAGTGGGAACCCCCCCACAAGACCTACCGTATACCGGGGACACCCCACAAGACCTACCATATACCGGGGACACCCCACAAGACCTACCATATACCGGGGACACCCCACAAGACCTGCCGTATGACGGGGACACCCCACAAAACCTGCAGTATACCAGGAACACCCCACAAGACCTGCTGTATACTCGGAACACCCCACAAGACCTGCCGTATACCGGGAACATCTCACAAGACCTGCCATATACCAGGAACACCCCACAAGACCTGCCGTATACTGGGAACACCCCACAAGACCTGCCGTATACCGGGAACATCTGACAAGACCTGCCATATACCAGGAACACCCCACAAGACCTGCCGTATACCGGGAACACCCCACAAGACCTTCCGTATACTGTGAACACCCCACAAGACCTTCCGTATACTGGGAACACCCCACAAGACCTTCTTTATACTGGGAACACCCCACAGGACCTGCCGTATGCCGGGAACACCCCACAAGACCTGCCGTATACCGGGAACATCTCACAAGACCTGCCATATACCAGGAACACCCCACAAGACCTGCCGTATACCGGGAACACCCCACAAGACCTTCCGTATACTAGGAACACCCCACAAGACCTTCCGTATACTGGGAACACCCCACAAGACCTTCCGTATACTGGGAACAGCCCACAGGACCTGCCGTATGCCGGGAACACCCCACAAGACCTTCCATATACTGGGAACACCCCATAAGACCTGCCGTATAATGGGAACACCCCACAAGACCTTCTGTATACCGGGAACACCCCACAAGACCTGCAGTATATCGGGAACACCCCACAAGACCTGCCGTATACCGGGAGCACCCCACAAGACCTGCCATATACCGGGAGCAACCCACAAGACCTGCCGTATACCGGGAACACCCCATAAGGCCTGCCGTATACCGGTAACACCCCACAAGACCTGCCGTATACCGGGAACATCTCACAAGACCTGCCATATACCAGGAACACCCCACAAGACCTGCCGTATACTGGGAACACCCCACAAGACCTGCCGTATACCGGGAACATCTCACAAGACCTGCCAAATACCAGGAACACCCGACAAGACCTTCCGTATACTGGGAACACCCCACAAGACCTTCTTTATACTGGGAACACCCCACAGGACCTGCCGTATGCCGGGAACACCCCACAAGACCTGCCGTATACCGGGAACATCTCACAAGACCTGCCATATACCAGGAACACCCCACAAGACCTGCCGTATACCGGGAACACCCCACAAGACCTTCCGTATACTGGGAACACCCCACAAGACCTTCCGTATACTGGGAACAGCCCACAGGACCTGCCGTATGCCGGGAACACCCCACAAGACCTTCCATATACTGGGAACACCCCACAAGACCTGCCGTATAATGGGAACACCCCACAAGACCTTCTGTATACCGGGAACACCCCATAAGACCTGCAGTATATCGGGAACACCCCACAAGACCTGCCGTATACCGGGAGAACCCCACAAGACCTGCCATATACCAGGAGCAACCCACAAGACCTGCCGTATACCGGGAACACCCCATAAGGCCTGCCGTATACCGGTAACACCCCACAAGACTTGCCGTATACCGGGAACATCTCACAAGACCTGCCATATACCAGGAACACCCCACAAGACCTGCCGTATACTGGGAACACCCCACAAGACCTGCCGTATACCGGGAACATCTCACAAGACCTGCCAAATACCAGGAACACCCGACAAGACCTGCCGTATACCGGGAACACCCCACAAGACCTTCTTTATACTGGGAACACCCCACAGGACCTGCCGTATGCCGGGAACACCCCACAAGACCTGCCGTATACCGGGAACATCTCACAAGACCTGCCAAATACCAGGAACACCCGACAAGACCTGCCATATACCGGGAACACCCCACAAGACCTTCTTTATACTGGGAACACCCCACAGGACCTGCCGTATGCCGGGAACACCCCACAAGACCTGCCGTATACCGGGAACATCTCACAAGACCTGCCATATACCAGGAACACCCCACAAGACCTGCCGTATACCGGGAATACCCCACAAGACCTTCCGTATACTGGAAACACCCCACAAGACCTTCCGTATACTGGGAACACCCCACAAGACCTTCCGTATACTGGGAACAGCCCACAGGACCTGCCGTATGCTGGGAACACCCCACAAGACCTTCCATATACTGGGAACACCCCACAAGACCTGCCGTATAATGGGAACACCCCACAAGACCTTCTGTATACCGGGAACACCCCACAAGACGTGCAGTATATCGGGAACACCCCACAAGACCTGCCGTATACCGGGAGCACCCCACAAGACCTGCCATATACCGGGAGCAACCCACAAGACCTGCCGTATACCGGGAACACCCCATAAGGCCTGCCGTATACCGGTAACACCCCACAAGACCTGCCGTATACCGGGAACACCCCACAAGACTTGCCGTTTACCGGGAACACCCCATAAGGCCTGCCATATACCGGTAACACCCCACAAGACCTGCCGTATACCGGGAACACCCCATAAGACCTGACGTATATCGGGAACACCCCACAAGACTTGCCGTATACCGGGAACACCCCATAAGACCTGACGTATACCGGTAACACCCCACAAGACCTGCCGTATACCGGGAACACCCCATAAGGCCTGCCGTATACCGGTAACACCCCACAAGACCTGCCGTATACCGGGAACACCCCACAAGACTTGCCGTATACCGGGAACACCCCATAAGGCCTGCCGTATACCGGTAACACCCCACAAGACCTGCCGTATACCGGGAACACCCCACAAGACTTGCCGTATACCGGGAACACCCCATAAGACCTGACGTATACCGGGAACATCCCACATGGCCTCATACATATCAAATCTCCATTTAAAAATAAATCTCTACATTCCTCATGAAATACCAATTCAGCATCCTTATCTTAGAATTCAGAGCTGTTCCTCTGTTGTTCCTCCTGGAAATTCATAAATAAATTAACAATGTGGGATTACCATGTCTCTTGTTAATGGGGCTTGGTCTGACATTGTTAGCATTGATTGAACCGTATCAGACAGGAGCCTCATAGATGAGAGAAATAGTAATGCCGAGTTTATCAGTCTGACTGTACATTTCCAGGAGGAATAACAGAGGGCCGCACAGTGCAGCATTGGGAAAGATACTTGTTATTTTACAAGGAATGCATTTGCTAAAGCAGATAGGAGAGCAATGGTGACCTGGACCCGTGGTGTCAGGCTCTTCACTCCCCTTTTAGAATTATGACCCCCTAATGACATGATGCAGTGTGAATGCGCAGAACATCCCTTTAATCATCGGCAGTGGGTACTGTGTGCAGCGCTGGCACAATATATGGAGTAATGTATATATATATATATATATATATATATATATATATATATATATGTGTGTGTGTGTACTGGAGCAGATGGGATGTCAGGACTAATGCCAGGGTCTGATGAATCTCGTTAGGAAGTTCTTAATTAGATGACATTGTCACACTAACAAGCTGAAAACTGCTGTGAGTTGGAGATAAAATCTCCCGAGGCCAAAAATTACAGCGCAGCGGAGGAATGAGAGGATGATGAGGATTATTCCTGGTTATGGACTGGAAGGTGATTTCAGTCACAAGTCGCATGGAAAGATTACAGACGTGTCGGATTTTATAGGATCTCTATAAGGCCGGTATCACATGTCTGACGTTCACGGCCCGAGCATGAAGCGCGACGTCTGGACTGGTTGTAGGTCTCCGGTCTCGAACTTAACGGTTTCATTGACATGTATGAGGCTATTGGAGACCAGCAGACCATGACTGTCAGATGTGTAAAACCAACCTTAGTGCAGAGTCAGATGGTCGAGATCAGAACTCAGTGCTCGGACTGGCCGGCAGCCCTACCCACCCAAGCATGTCAGCTTCATGTATTTCTATGGACCTGTCTGGTCGGCCAGTCTGTGCACTGCGTTTTTATCTCAGCCCTTAGGCCAGGTTCAGACGGATGTATTTTAGGGTCCATATATAGACTGTATGGTCTGTGAGGGGGTCACCTTTGGGCAGTGTTAGACTGGGGTGCCTAGGCCCACCAGTAACCAGTTCCAGGGCCCCACTTTTTACCTACATGCAAATATGACTTTATCCTCATTCACAAATTTCCATCCATAGCAATAAACTGGGTAGATAGTTAAATGAATAAAATGGTGCCTTTGTCTGTACATAGTGATTCAAGTATATAAGAGGGGTGTGGCCCACCGGAGGATTCTCCTGCTCTCCTATCAGCCAGTCCGAGCCTGCCTTTGGGTATGTGCACAGACTTGACTTCTGCTATGGATAGAAAATCTGCAGCAAAATCAGCACATGACGCACACAGATTTTGCTGCATATAACTTGTAGATTCGCTACAGAAGCATCCTCGGTAAATCTGCTGTGTGTGAACGTGCCCTCTGGGTACATCTACACTGAGTCAGACTGAAGAACATTGGGCCCACCAGAGGTTTTGATTCTGAGGGCCCAACTTTCTCCCCCACTCAAAAGCCCCATAACAGCTGCACGTTTTCCACTATGAACTTATGAACTTATGAACACTATGAGAAGCCAGGGCCCACCGGAGGATTCTTCGGTTCTCTGGTGGGCCAGTCCAACCCTGCATCCACACAGGACTGATCTGCCACTGATTTCATTTTTGGATTTGCTGAAGATTTCACTTTTTGCAAAGGGTTCAGAAATTGACACGCTGCAAACTTCAGATCCATGGTGCTGGTACAAACCAATGCAGATTTTCTGTGCATTAGGCTGTGTGCCCATGTAGCGTTTTTCAAGCGTATATGCTGCGGAATTTCCGCAGCGTAAACGCTTGAAAAACGCATGTATATCCGCACCCCATGGTCCCCAATGGCATTCCGCAATGTCAATGCCCATGCTGCGGATTTTTCCGCAGCGTATATGCTGCAGTCAAAAATCCGCAGCATGTTCATTAATTTTGCGGAAGCGCAGCGGAATCAATGTGCGGATGGTACCCAAGTCTGGATGAGAGGAGACTCTCATCCAGACCTGGGTACCAAAGAACCTGTAAAAAAAAGAATAAAATAAAGTTTATACTTATCTTCTGATGTTTTCCCTCCGTCGCGCTGTTGTCTGAAGGACCTGCCACATCATTGAGTCATGTGACCCACCACATGACTCAATGACGTCACCGCAGGTCCTGCACACAACAGCGTGAGCCGCTCAAGCCTCCGGACGGGGCAGAGAATGCATCAGAAGGTGAGTATAAAGTTTATTTTTTTATTTTTTACCATTCTGAACAAGTTGTCAAGCACTTTTCCAAGTGATGCTTGGAGAAGTGCTTGATAACCCGCATGCGGAAATGCATGCAAAGACGCCTCACAAACGCTTCTACCTGGCGGGAAAACCGCATGTAATATCCGCATGCGATTTTCCCGCCAGGGAGAAGCGTAAAAAATATGCTTCAGGTCCGCAACGTGGGCACATAGCCTAAAGCTTCACTTCGTTTTTTTTCCAGTTTTTTTGCAAGATCCTTCAGAGTGTAGAGAGCCGAGACATGAGCCCTTGTCATGAGACTGTTGTTTGATATCCCAGGGTTAGGGGCTCCTTCCCTATCCCTAAAGCTATGGGCGTCCTACCTATCCCTGCTCGCCGGATTACTTCTAATTGTGAAGATGCCTGGGCCACATGCCTTGCTGAGCTCCTATATCAGCCCTTATCTGTCCTCTCCCCCACCCAGGGAAGTGGGGAGTAGTTTATATAAGAATACACAAATCAGACTAACAAGGGAAGAAGTACAGAGATAAATGAAAATACCAATCATACAAATATGCATTCACAAACAACACTGGGAAGTAAAGGAAAAAAAATAAAAATAGGAGAGGATGAGGATATGCACACAGACAAATCACCAAGCAACAGTCTTCTGAACAACTCGCCAAATGCCTCCTCAAACACCCAACACCTCCAGCTCCAGAACCAGGCAGTATGAAACTAACACTGGCAATCAGGCGAGTATATACAGTACAGACCAAAAGTTTGGACACACCTCATTTAAAGATTTTTCTGTATTTTCATGACTATGAAAATTGTACATTCACACTGAAGGCATCAAAACTATGAATTAACACATGTGGAATTATATACTTAACAAAAAAGTGTGAAACAACTGAAAATATGTCTTATATTCTAGGTTCTTCAAAGTAGCCACCTTTTGCTTTGATGACTGCTTTGTACACTCTTGGCATTCTCTTGATGAACTTCAAGAGGCAGTCACCGGAAATGGTCTTCCAACAATCTTGAAGGAGTTCCCAGAGATGCTTAGCACTTGTTGGCCCTTTTGCCTTCACTCTGCGGTCCAGCTCACCCCAAACCATCTCGATTGGGTTCAGGTCTGGTGACTGTGGAGGCCAGGTCATCTGGCATAGCACCCCATCACTCTCCTTCTTGGTCAAATAGCCCTTACACAGCCTGGAGGTGTGTTTGGGGTCATTGTCCTGTTGAAAAATAATTGATGGTGCAGCTAAACGCAAACCGGATGGAATAGCATGCTGCTGCAAGATGCTGTGGTAGCCATGCTGGTTCAGTATGCCTTCAATTTTGAATAAATCCCCCACAGTGTCACCAGCAAAGCACCCCCACACCATCACACCTCCTCCTCCATGCTTCACAGTGGGAACCAGGCATGTAGAGTCCATCTGTTCACCTTTTCTGCGTCGCACAAAGACACGGTGGTTGGAACCAAAGATCTCAAATCTGGACTCATCAGACCAAAGCACAGATTTCCACTGGTCTAATGTCCATTCCTTGTGTTCTTTAGCCCAAACAAGTCTCTTCTGCTTGTTGCCTGTCCTTAGCAGTGGTTTCCTAGCAGCTATTCTACCATGAACGCCTGCTGCACAAAGTCTCCTCTTAACAGTTGTTGAAGAGATGTGTCTGCTGCTAGAACTCTGTGTGGCATTGACCTGGTCTCTAATCTGAGCTGCTGTTAACCTGCGATTTCTGAGGCTGGTGACTCGGATAAACTTATCCTCAGAAGCAGAGGTGACTCTTGGTCTTCCTTTCCTGGGGCGGTCCTCATGTGAGCCAGTTTCTTTGTAGCGCTTGATGGTTTTTGCAACTGCACTTGGGGACACTTTCAAACTTTTCCCATTTTTTCGCAGTGACTGACCTTCATTTCTTAAAGTAATGATGGCCTCTCGTTTTTCTTTACTTGGCTGCTTTTTTATTGCCATAATACAAATTCTAACAGTCTATTCAGTAGGACTATCAGCTGTGTATCCACCAGACTTCTGCACAACACAACTGATGGTCCCAACCCCATTTATAAGGCAAGAAATCCCACTTATTAAACCTGACAGGGCACACCTGTGAAGTGAAAACCATTTCCGGTGACTACCTCTTGATGCTCATCAAGAGAATGCCAAGAGTGTGCAAAGCAGTCATAAAAGCAAAAGATGGCTACTTTGAAGAACCTAGAATATAAGACATATTTTCAGTTGTTTGGTGTGTCCAAACTTTTGGTCTGTACTGTATATAGGGGAGTGGCCAACACTGAACAGCTGAGACCATCAAAGCAGAGAAGCTCCAGGAGCTTCAACTGAACAGATTAACCCGTGTTAGCAGAAACCTGCACCGCTTAATATGTTGGTGAAGTGCTTCTAATCAATGCAGAAGGGCGTAAAACCAGAAACCATGGTCTTCTGGCCCCTCTCTGTAGCGGTAAACCCGTGACAGTCCTCTTGGCGATCCCACTTGACTTACTTATTGGCACTCCATTTGCTTGGGAAGAAAAAAATCTCCTACCTCTCTCTCTTCCAGTTTGGACAGAATATGACCACTGCAGCCAATCAGTAGTCTTTAATGGCTGCAGCGGTCAACTGATACAATTCCCCAGATGAAAAAGCCAGGAGACAAGAGGTTGACTCTGGAAGCAGTATGGGGGAGTGGTGGGGGGTCTGGCGGATAACTGTGTTATTTTTAATTATTATTTTAAGACCACCATGGCCCATTTTAAAACTGATAAAAACCAGTAGAAAGCTGACATTTATCCATTGCATTCCGGTATTACCGGCCGTGCACATCGGGTTTAGCGTTTCGGCATCATATGACTCCTCTCACATCCTCTTGGTAACTAAACATCCTACAAAAGCTCCAAGATCGGCATCCGGATAAGCACGCCATCACCTGACATGTTGCCTGCAGGCAGTGTAGACTGACACAGCCTGAGCTGCGGGATGAGGAAGCAGTGATGGTGCCTTTTGACCTCTTTGGGCCACTGTACTTTCTGCCTTTTTTTTTAACTCTGTAGAAAGGCACTTTTTCTATACAGAGGCAGATTTGAAGCAGCGTTTTTTTATTACCACAGAACAGTATTTTTTGGGACGTTCCATGGAAAACCGTTAAGAAAAATCGCACCGTTCAACAGCGTCTGAAAGGCCGTGTTCACACATAGCATAAAACCTGCATTTTTTTTCTGCTGCTTTTATCTGCACATTTTCAGCAGCTCTTTTGCACCATAATATGCAAGAACAAACTTCTCTAATTATTGCATTTTTGCTACATTTTTTTATGCATTTTCGGTGCAGATTTGAAGCAGTTTTTTAATGCTTTTTTTTTTAGTACAGAAAAGTTTTAATTCTGCGCTGAAAAATGCAACTGCGGTTTTTACAGACATCTCCCATTTATCAGTCCCTGCGGTGTCGAACGACTCCGCATAGGACATCATGGTCACCATAACCGTTAAGTGCCTGTCCTCTGGGATCCCCAAGAATCCCAAAAATGTTGTCTCTTTGCTCATACCCCAAGAAACTTATCACCGATCCATATAGTGTCAGTATTAGGAACACCCCTTTAAGTGATGCCGTGGGTATACTTAACCCTTTAAAGCTATGGTCCCAGGACTGGGGTTGAAATTCGACATGGCCAACCCATTCTCTTTTTTTGGGGAGACCCCTAGACATATCCGGTCCTGTAAAAAACAACTTTACTCTGGGGCCACGTTGATAATTAAGGGACGTATTTTGTGCGACCAAGGGATTTTATGGTTTCGGACGGTCCTCCGGCTGTTTTAATAACAAAAGGTGCCCTACTCCCCCTCCCCAGGTCCAGCACTGAGCTCCCGTCACTGATTGGCTGCAGCGCTGTCAATGGGGTGTCACAAAAATACACCGGCAGATAAAAAATGGTCACTTTATCCATTAACGACAATCACGGCTCAGTGCTTCCATAGTTGTGGTGGTCCGGCAGGCTGTCATTTTGCAGTATACGGCCCAGAGACCCACTGTCCTGTAGCCCATATGTTCTCCATGGCCCATAATGAATTGTTCTTCCCCTGGTATGGCGGCCTTATCCCCCCACCCCCCTATACTTGCTCCATCTCCCTATGGCTGCTGCGCTCTGTGTTTATTTGATAATAATATCCCCCCGGGGACGCCCTGGTCCCTTTGTGAGCGGATCTGCGCCCTGTCACACGCCTGTCACACCATCACGCGGCTGTTCAGGTTGTGATCTCCGTGAAATCCCAGACACAATTGCTGGTGTCAGTGTATGAAGGAGGCGAGTCAGGGGTCAGCGCGGGCGTACTGGGGGAATATGCCTGAGATCAGGGGGGCCACGATCCGAGCAGAGGGCACATCACTGACATGCATGCCATATACCTTGTGGGATAGAGAGCGAGCGTTACTGTATGGCGGTATTAATGTAGGTGGAATACAAAGTAACGGAGGGTCCTGGATAGCAGAGGTTATAATGTATCGGCCAAAGGCTCTGTGTTATGTCTGCTACAGTGTGTCAGCCTGGAGCACCACTGGCTCTCTGTCAGGCCGTAGGGGCGTGCGGCCCATGGAGTCACACAGGATGCCTCGCTAGCTAAGGTGGGGTTCACTATGGTCACCCCGTAATCACCAACACTATACGTGGACAAGTATCATGACTCGTCTTATCACTGAACTCCAGGCTGTCATTCAGCCCCATTACCCCTGGAAAATAACATCCGGCCCCCCCTGGTGTATAACATCCGGCCTCTCTCCCCCTGCTGTATAACATCCGGCCCCTCTCCCCCTGCCCCTGGTGTATAGCATACAGCCACTCCCCCCTGGTGTATAACATCCGGCCCCCCCCAGCCCCCCCGGTGTATAACATCTGGTCCCTCTCCCCCTGCTGTATAACATCCGGCCCCTCTCCCCCCCGGTGCATAACATCAGGCCCCTCTACTCCCGGTGTACAGCATGCAGCCCCTCGTCCCCAGTGTATAACATCCGGCCCCTCGCCCCCTGGTGTATAGCATACAGCCCCTCCCCCCTGGTGTATAACATCCGCCCCCCCCTCCCCGAGGTATAACATCTGGCCCCTCTCCCCCTGCTGTATAACATCCGGCCCCCCCCAGCCCCCCCGGTGTATAACATCCGGCCCCTCTCCTCCCGGTGTATAACATCCGGCCCCTCGCCCCCTGGTGTATAGCATACAGCCCCTCCCCCCTGGTGTATAACATCCGCCCCCCCCCTCCCCGGTGTATAACATCCGGCCCCTCTCCCCCTGCTGTATAACATCCGGCCCCCCCCAGCTCCCCCGGTGTATAACATCCGGCCCCTCTCCTCCCGGTGTATAACATCCGGCCCCTCTCCCCCTGGTATATAGCATACAGCCCCACCCCCCTGGTGCATAACATCCGCCCCCCCCTGCTGTATAACATCCGGCCCCTCTCCCCCCGGTGCATAACATCTGGCCCCTCTCCCCCCGGTGTACAGCATGCAGCCCCTTGCCCCCAGTGTATAACATCCAGCCCCTCTTCCCCCGGTGTATAACATTTTGCCCCTCGCCCCCTGCTGTATAACATCCGGCCCCTCTCCCCCCGGTGCATAACATCCGGCCCCTCTCCTCCCGGTGTACAGCATGCAGCCCCTTGCCCCCAGTGTATAACATCCTGTCTCTCACCCCCAGTGTATAACATCCGGCCCCTCTCCCCCTGCTGTATAATATCTGGCCCCTCTCCCCCTGGTGTATAACATCCAGCCCCTCTCCTCCCGGTATATAGCATACAGCCCCTCCCCCCTGGTGTATAACATCCGGCCCACCCCCCCGGTGTATAACATCCGGTCCCTCTCTCCATGGTGTATAACATCTGGCCCGGCCCACCCCCCCCACCCCCCGGTGTATAACATCCGGCCCCTCCCCCTCAGTGTATAACATGCAGCCCCTTGCCCCCAGTGTATAACATCCGGCCCCTCTTCCCCCGGTGTATAACATCCTGCCCCTCCCCCCCGGTGTATAACATCCTGCCCCTCCCCCCCGGTGTATAACATCCTGCCCCTCCCCCCGGGGTATAACATCCGGCCCCTCTTCCCCCGGTGTATAACATCCTGCCCCTCCCCCCCCGGTGTATAAAATCTGGCCCCTCGCCCCCAGTATATAACATCTGGCCCCTCTTCCCCCGGTGTATAACATCCTGCCCCTCAGTTTATAACATCCGGCCCCTCACCACCAATGCATAATATCTGGTCCCTCGCCCCTATCTATCTATTATCTATCTATTATCTATCTATTATCTATGTATTATCTATGTATTATTTATTTATTATCTATCTATTATCTATCTATCATCTATCTATTATCTATCTATCTATTATCTATCTATCATCTCTCTATTATCTATCTATTATCTATCTATCATCTATCTATTATCTGTCTATCATCTATCTATTATCTATCTATCTATTATCTATCTATTATCTATCTATCATCTATCTATTATCTATCATCTATCTATTATCTATCTATCTATCATCTATTATCTATCTATTATCTATCTATTATATATCATCTATTATCTATCTATTATCTATCTATCCATATATCTATTATCTATTTATCTATCATCTATCTATTATCTATCTATCATCTATCATCTATCTATTATCTATCATCTATTATCTATCTATCTATTATCTATCTATTATCTAGCTATCTATCATCTATTATCTACCTATCTATCATCTATTTATTATCTATCTATTATCTATCATCTATTATCTATCTATTATCTATCTATCATCTATTATCTATCTATTATCTATCTATTATCTATCATCTATTTATTATCTATCTATATATCCATATATCTATCTATGTATTATCTATCATCTATTATCTATCTATTATCTATCTATTATCTATCATCTATCTATCATCTATCTATTATTTATATATTATCTATCTATCTATTATCTATCTATTATCTATCATCTATCTATTATCTGTCTATTATCTATCTATCTATTATCTATCATCTATCTATCTATCATCTATCTATCATCTATTATCTATCTATCATCTATTATCTATCATCTATCTATTATTTATCTATTATCTATCTATCTTTTATCTATCTATTATCTATCATCTATCTATTATCTGTCTATTATCTTTCTATTATCTATCTATCATCTATCTATCCATCTATCTATTATCTATCATCTATCTATTATCTATCTATCTATTATATATCATCTATCTATCTATTATCTATCTATCTATCATCTAACTATTATTTATCTATTATCTATCTATCTATTATCTATCTATTATCTATCATCTATCTATTATCTATCTATTATCTATCTATCATCTATCTATTATCTATCATCTATCTATTATCTATCTATCTATCATCTATTATATATCATCTATTATCTATCTATTATCTATCTATCCATATATCTATTATCTATTTATCTATTATCTATCTATCATCTATCTATTATCTATCATCTATCTATTATCTATCATCTATTATCTATCTATCTATTATCTATCTATCATCTATTATCTATCTATCATCTATCTATTATCTATCTATTATCTATCATCTATCTATTATCTATCTATTATATATCATCTATTATCTATCTATTATCTATCTATTAAATATCATCTATTATCTATCCATTATCTATCTATCCATATATCTATTATCTATCTATCTATCTATCTATCTATCTATTATCTATCATCTATCCTAACTATATATCCATATATCTATCTATGTATTATCTATCATCTATTATCTATCTATTATCTATCTATCTATTATCTATCTATTATCTATCTATCATCTATTATCTATCTATCATCTATTATCTATCATCTATCTATCTATCATCTATCTATTATTTATCTATTATCTATCTATCTATTATCTATCTATTATCTATCATCTATCTATTATCTATCTATCATCTATCTATTATCTATCTATCCATCTATCTATTATCTATCTATCTATCTATTATCTATCATCTATCTATTATCTATCTATCATCTATCTATTATCTATCTATCCATCTATCTATTATCTATTATCTATCTATCCATCTATCTATCATCTATCTATTATCTATCTATTATCTATCATCTATCTATTATCTACCTATCTATTATCTATCTATTATCTATCATCTATCTATCATCTATCATCTATCTATCTATTATCTATCTATCATCTATCTATTATCTATCTATTATCTATCTATCCATCTATCTATTATCTATCATCTATCTATTATCTGTCTATTATCTATATATCATCTATCTATTATCTATCTATTATCTATCTATCTATTATCTATCATCTATCTATTATCTATCTATTATCTATCATCTATCTATTATCTATCTATCATATATCTATTATCTATCTATCATCTATCTATCATCTATTATCTATCATCTATTATCTATTATCTATCTATCCATATATCTATTATCTATCTATTATCTATTATCTATCATCTATCTATTATCTATCCATCTATCTATTATCTGTCTATTATCTATCTATTATCTATCTATCATCTATCTATTATCTATCTATCTATTATCTATCTACTATCTATTATCTATCTATCTATCTATATATTATCTATCTATTATCTATTATCTATCATCTATCTATTATCTATCCATCTATCTATTATCTGTCTATTATCTATCTATTATCTATCTATCATCTATCTATTATCTATCTATCTATTATCTATCTATTATCTATCTATCTATATATTATCTATCTATCTATCTATTATCTATCTATCTATTATATATCATCTATCTATTATCTATCTATTATCTATCATCTATCTATTATCTATCTACTATCTATTATCTATCTATCTATATATTATCTATCTATTATCTATCATCTATCTATTATCTATCTATATTATCTATTATCAATCTATTATCTGTATATTATCTATTATCTATCTATCCATCCACCCATGACCTGTTTTTGGGCATCAACCAGAGAATCTGATTTTCTCTGATTCTGTAGGTACATGTACATATACACATTACACACAGGAATGTGCCGACCTCCCCTCCATCTCATTATTAATTTAAGCCATAAATAAACCCATCTGTATTCTAGCGGGATAACGGGAATGTATATTTAATGAAGAGGGAGGAGCGCAAGTGCTAAGTGTTCATCTTTACATCACCCAGACCCAGTATCATCCACATGGCGCCCCCAGAATAGGTCATCAGTATCAGTTCGGTGGTGATCCCACTCCTGGCATCCCCACGATGGAAGGTACCGAGGCGAATGGGAAATGGTACAGCGCCACACATTATGTAGTGGCCATAAATGGTACTGCAAGCTTATAGTCACTTGTATGGGGGAGAGATGCAGGACAAGTGAGAAGATTGAAAGACTATAACTATAAATCTTGGAGAACGTAATCATTCAGAGGGATGAATCCTGTTGTTCGGAGTAATACTGCTATTATAATGCCTAAATAATAGTGCCATACAGTGCCAATATAATACTACAATCAGGGCCAGTTTGGCAAATAGGGCAATTCCCAGTGCTCTCTATTAATAGAAGATCTCGGAGGTCAAGACTCCAATTAGCAAACTCATTTTTTCAGTATTATTTAGCAGTGTATGGTGGTATTATTTAGTAACTACAGAATTATGTGTGCTCTATATGGCTGCATTATATGGAACTATTATTTTTATGCTACATATTATTTGAACACTAGATAGCAGTGTTATTTATGTAGGCTGATACTGTATTATTTACTTGCTACTAAATGGAGGTATAATATAGGCTGCTACAGTATTATTATCTTGGCACTGTGTAGTGGTATTATGTAACGGTATTATCTTAGTGCTATATGGTGGCATTATGTACATTGTTACGGTATTATTTTCTTGGTACTATATGGTGGTATTATATAGGCTGTTATGGCATTCGTTTGGAGACGTATTATGTAGGCTGTTGCAGTTTTATTATCATGGCACTAAATTATGGTATTATGTAGGGTGTTGCGGTACTACCTTTGTACCATTTTTCGTATTTTGTAGGTTGCTACGGTATTATTATATTGTCAGTATTCGGTGGTATTATATAGGCTGTTAATTATTATCTTGGTACAATATGGTGGTATTATATTGGCTGCTACAGTATTATTCCCTTGGTACTATATAGTGGTATTATGTAGGCTGTAATATCATTATTATATTGGTACTATATAGCGTTATTATGTAGGCTGTTATATCATTATTATTTTGGTACTATATAGCGGTATTATGTAGGCTGGTATATAATTATTATCTTGGTACTATATAGCGGTATTATGTAGGCTGGTATATAATTATTATCTTGGTACTATATAGCTGTATTGTGTAGGCTGATATATAATTATTATCTTAGTACTATATAGTGGTATTACGTAGGCTGATATATAATTATTATCTTAGTACTATATAGGCTGCTATAGTATTATTATATTGGCACTATATGGTGGTATTATGTAGGCTAATACAGCATTATTACCTTGGTACTATATAGTGGTATTATATAGGCTGCTATAGTATTATTTTCTAGGTACTATATGGTGGTATTATGTAGGCTATTATAGTATTATTATATTGGCATTATATGGTGGTATTATGTAGGCTGCTACAGTATTATTCTCTTGGTACTATTGGTGGTATTATCAAGGCTTACGGTATGATTTGGTACTATATGGTGTCATTATGTATGCTATTGCAGTATTATTATATTGGCAGTATATGGTAGTATTATGTAGGCTGTTACATCATTATTATCTTAGTACTATATGGTGGTATGATGAAGGCTGTTACAGCATTGTTATCTTGGTACTAGATTGTGGTATTATATAGGCTATTACAGTATTCTTATATAGGCAGTATATGGGGGTATTATGTATGCTATTACAGTATTATTATATAGGCAGTATATGGGGGTATTATGTATGCTATTACAGTATTATTATATTGGCAGTATATGGGGGTATTATGTATGCTATTACAGTATTATTATATTGGCAGTATATAGGGGTATTATGTATGCTATTACAGTATTATTTTCTTGGTACTATATGGCGGTATTATGTATGCTATTACAGCTATTATTATCTTGCCACTGTATGGTGGTTTTATATGGCTTGCAAACTGTCCAAATTTGGCCAGTCAGTGCTCATATAGCCCCTCCATTTTGTTTTGCCTGTTGAAGGCCTGGAGGCAATTGCCCCTTTTACCCATGGATATATTCTGGGTCTGACATTCATTGAACAGCCATTAACCGTCCATAAAAATCTCCCTAGTCAGAATCCCTCCAATCCATCCAGCAGCGTCAGTGCTCGTCTCCATACAGAAACCACATTCACACCACACATTTTGCTCCTTCATAGAAGTGCTCACTATTCTGCGGCCATTTTTAAATAGCTCCTTTTGCACAGCTGACCCTTCTTATGCTATTAATGTAAACCACCCCGTCATCGCTCCTATTTGGATCGGTAATTATGCTCCAGCCCCTTTGCTGTGGTATCTGGTATGGTTGCAAATAATGCGAGGAATGTCATTTATTATTACACAGCTTTATAAATAATATCCAATTACTATATCTGTCACGTCCAGAAATATAGACGTGTACGCAGGGTGAAATCAGATTTGCTTGGTATAAAGTGAGGCAATAAAAGTTGAAAATGTTTGTACCAAGTTTTTAAGTTATCCCTGGTTGGGGTCAAATCACAACGGCTGATCTCATTAACGGGGGCAATAAAAGTAGAAAAAGTTTGTTCCAAGTTTTTATGTTATCCCCGCGTGGAGTCCAATCACAAGGACTGATCCCATTAACGGGGCAATAAAAGTTGAAAAAGTTTTTGCCAACTTTTTAAGTTATCCCCGGTTAGGATCCAATCACAATAACATATCTCATTAACAGGTTTAATAAAAGTTGGAAAAGTTTGTGCCAACTTTTTAACTTATCCCCGGTTAGGGTCCAATCACAAGAACTGATCTCATTAACAGGTTTAATAAAAGTTGGAAAAGTTTGTGCCAAGTTTTTAAGTATATCCCCGGTTGGGGTCCAATCACAAGGACTGAGCCCATTAACGGGGGCAATAAAAGTTGGAAAAGTTTGTTCCAAGTTTTTAAGTTTATCACCGGTTAGTGCCGGTGATCTAGAAGATCAAAAATGTAACGAACTACCTTGCGACAACTGTGGAATCTTTTGACATTTGATGTGAACCCTGCAATATTATTGCCATGTTTGTCTATGGACATTATATGACTGTGTGCATGATTTTATGTCCCTATATGTAGCTTGTCCACCTAGAAGGGAGGTCCATAATGTAGACTCTGGTTGTAAAGTATGAAGATGCATCAATTCTAAGTGACCAAGTGAGTAAGTGTCTTGATGTATAATTTAAAGACCGACCATTAAGGGGAACATTTGTTTTACATTTGGGAACATAGTCCCATTTTCGCGAGAATTAACCGTACCCAGGTGGTTCCTCCAAACGGGAGAGATGCAAGACCAGGATTTATGACCGCTGGCCGCATGGTTTGGGTTGATTTGTAATACCAATTACCGTAAAATTACAGAGGAGAATATTTTTTTCATTCTTTTGTAAGAAACTTACTTTCTTGTAATCAGTAAGTGGGGCCAAGAGTTGCCCAAAGTTGGAACACCACCACCAATTAGGATGATAGCGGCTCCCATACCCATTAGATAGCCGTTCGGCCGACTACTATATCTCCTGACTCTTCCGAGCCTCGGTTCGGCTGAGCGTTCCTATGTTCTCTATGAGAGAGGAGTCTGACAGAAGCTTATATACAAAAGGTTTGGCCAATCAAATTAGGCTGGACCCTTTTTTCCTCTGTCTGGAGTCAGGAGGCCCCCATACATTTAAGACGGTCAACTTGTATCCAATGTATATGAGTCTTAAAGGGGTTTTCCGGTTTTGGGAAAAAAATTCTTTACTCACCCTCCACAGGTCCACCATTGAGTCTATGCTGCTCCCGGTATTTTTTACTGTCTCAAGAGCTGACAGCGTTGCTGCTTTGAGTGACTCGTGTAGCTCACTGATTGGCAGCAGTGATGTCAGGAGCAGCAGTGGAAACTTATCGATGGACCCGGGGAGGGTGAGTAAAGCTCAAATTGCATTTTTTTTTGGAAAAAAAAATGATAAACCAACAATATTCTAGACCTGGAAAATCTCTTATGTAATTTTTATCTGAGCTCAGGAAACCAACAGAATTGATTGGAGAGGAGAAAAGTCACAAAATCCAGAATTAATGCTGAACAAATAATTGACATTTGTATTTAGACTCACATTGTGCAAAGTTACGTTTCCCTAATACCTGCACGCATATCATGGCCGTATCCTGAGACAACATACATGACACTGCATGGAGAATAATATTTTCCACCCGCACCCTTCTATTTCCCCAATGGAGAGAAGTCTTGTCCAGACAAGACTTGAAGACTCTTTGATCTACAGACAAAGCTATCACCTAATTACTGATTGCACACTGGTCTATTGTTCCAGAGCAGCGGGATAGAGGGCGAAACGTTGGATCTGTCCACAAGCTTCCAGATAAGCATGATGTGCATTAGCCCCCTAAAGGCTCCTGTAGCCATGAAAGGAGCCGGCTATGAAGCTGATCATTCGAGGTGGCTTTTTTGGCTCAAAGCTAATGCTCCAAACCCTCAACCGAACTTGGCCGCAAAGAATGGGCACCACCATTGAGGAAAAAGTTGGAGCCCCATCACAACCATGGAATAGTTGGCTGGTCAACCAATCTAATGTCTACGTCCACGTGTAAGGGGTTGTCCATCCAGATAAAAAGTTGGAAATGACAATTTGTTAAGCCCCTGGAGCAGACATATCGTTGTCGCAACAGGGGCCCAAGAGGTAAGGGAGATCCATTTCCACCAGCAAAGCATTATGATGAGCTATTGGACTGTAAAGGGCCCTATATTGTTCTTGCACAGGGCCCCTCTTCTGCCTGTGTCCGCCAGTGCACCCAATATACTAAAGTAGGCTGATATTGGTGGGATTGTCCAAAAGTTGTATGAGAGGGAGTAAAGATACTATAATGTACAGCCATAAGGGAAAACAATTCAATCAATCAAAATATACCCAAATGGTATGAAAATACTCTAAATATATAAATAGTACACAACAACGAGGCAAAAAGTCCTTTGCTGTGACGCACACAGGTGACGCACGTGGTTTGTGAACCCACTGTGCTACGGGGCCGGGCTTACCTAGGAGGGGTGAAGCTAAGCGGCTACTTGGTGTTCACTGGAGCTCCTGATGGTGGAGACAGACGGGGCTGCAGGAGGCCGTGAGGTACCACTCCTAGGCAGCTGCTGACCCCAGGGGTCAGGTACGCAGACACAGATAGGACTAAGGCTCCATTCAGACTACTACGTTTAGGATCCTAGAACGGTTACTTACACTGAGTCTCAGACAGGGCTGATTCGGAGACTGATAAGACAGTCCGGAATATTCGGATAGGCACACATTCAGGCACACGTGTCTCGGATACTGGTTCAGGTACTGCCAGAGCGGCTTCAGGGTTCAGGCACTGGCCACGCAAGGACCAGGGACTCCGAGTTCAGGCACTGGCTACACAAGGACCAGGGACTTCGGATTCAGGCACTGGCCACGCAAGGACCAGGGACTCCGAGTTCAGGCACTGGCTACACAAGGACCAGGGACTTCGGGTTCAGGCACTGGCCACGCAAGGACCAGGGACTTCAGGTTCAGGCACTGGCCACGCAAGGACCAGGGACTTTGGGTTCAGGCACTAACCACTCAAGGACCAGGGACTTCGGGTTCAGGCACAGGCCACGCAAGGACCAGGGACTTCGGGTTCAGGCACTGGCCACGCAAGGACCAGGGACTTCGAGTTCAGGCACTGGTAACGCAAAGACCAGGGACTTTGAGTTCAGGCACTGGCTACACAAGGACCAGGGACTTTGGGTTCAAGATTGGCCATGCAAGGACCAGGGACTTCAGATTCAGGCACTGGCCATGCAAGGACCAGGGACTTTGGGTTCAGGACTGACCACGCAAGGACCAGGGACTTCGGGTTCAGGCACTGGTCACACAAGGACCAGGAACTTCAGATTCAGGCAATGGCTATGCAAGGACCAGGGACTATGGGTTCAGGCACTGGTCACGCAAGGGCCCGGGACTTCAGGTTCAGGGACTGGCTACGCAAGGACCAGGGACTTCGGGTTCAGGACTGACCACACAAGGACCAGGGGACCTCACAACTCACTAGTAGACCACCACACTATCTAATGACTTAATGTTGCTTCGGTCCCCGGATATTGGGGAGGGTGCCTTTTACACAGAATGCCTCCCAGCTATTGGCTGGGGGCATCTTAGCAGGTGCGCGAAGGCCCTTTAAGAACAAGTAAGCGCACGAGCACTAGGCACGCGGCTGAGAACCAGACCAGTAAGCAGGGAGCATGCCGAGGGACACGCCAAGCGACGGGGAGTTAACAAAGCTGCCGTGGGGGTGAGTATTTCGGCATCCCTGCATGGAGGGGCAAGGGGAAGCATGCAGGGGTGCCGGCATTAGTGTTACATTTACAAATCTCCAAAGAAAAAAACCCACAATAAATATAATGTTGGACCCTTGCCTGAGCCAGTGTTTTGCCCTTCCGACTTTGTCCAGTGACAAAGCTGGAAGGGTGAAACACTGGGTCAAGTAAGTTCCATGAGGCAGGGTGTTTTATGGACTTTTGAAGTGATGTTTTATCTATGTAAGTAAAATATATTAGAAATAATAAATAAATCCTTACTGGTTTATACTATGGTGGGATGTCGGTGTGCACCAGAGTGGACTCCAATCCAACTATGTAAATTGTAGGACCAACAAAGACTTCAGCTAAATGTTTTTGTGTTTGTAGACTCTGTCGGGTTTAGATGCTGCGGAACCTCTTGAGGATTCCAGCTGCCGATCCTCGAGTTCCTGGAGGCAGACACTAATTAAAATTTATATCCATGAATCTGTAAGCTGACCAAAAAAAAAAAGTTCTCACATGAGCTGGGGAAACTTTTATCTTCTCAGTCTCATGAGTCATTGCCCCCTACGGCTCTAGTAAGTCTGTGGCCGTGCCAGGGAGCTCTGTCACAGCATTACAGACCATGGGCCGGGGATTTACTAGACTCTGTGTGGTATCTCCGCGATGGAAGCCTCGAGGACGTGCTCCTCTTATAACTTGGCTTTGGTTCTGACAATATTTTCCCGGTCGTTTCCCCTCACCCCCCCCCCCTCCCTCTTCAACTATAACTTTTCCAACTTATGAAAACTTTTTGCAAACTTTTTCTATTGTGCGCGACTTGAATTCGTGAAACCTCACTCCCCAAAAAAATGTTAGAAAAAGACACCCGTGTCGTAACTTACAGGAGAAAGGGTGGGAGCCTTCAGACCGCCAAGGAGAGTATTCCAAATGAGAAACGTCCACAGCAGGCATTATAAACGGAAAGAGGGGCAGCTGAGGGTGGGGATTGGGAAAGACGAGACCGATTCCACACACGGGACACTTTTTTTTATTTTTATGGGAAGGGTATTTTTAGTAGTCTCCGTCGCTCTCACACCAGAACCCCAGACCCAGGGTGCGGTTCTTGTTTGACAGACTTTGCGGCAGGGTGCCAGGCGGAATTCTAGCAGAAGGACGCCAAGAGAAGGGAAGGTGGTGGTGGGGGGCGACGCTGGGATCGACAAATATCAGCCGTGTGGGAGGGCGAGAGGAAAAGTTTGTTCCTAAGTCAGAATATAGAAACTGAGTTTATAATAAACCAGCTGCAGATAGAAGCTGAGCCGGCAGCTATTTATAGTGAGTGGTTGGGTCAGGACAGCTTCCTACTTCTTAAATACAGACAGCTCCGAGACTGGCGGGGACATGTCATACCGGATTGTTTATATCCAGACGAGCCGGGTGATCAAAAGCGAGCATGCATAGTACTAAGCACACCCGCACCCATCATACAAGACATACACCGTGCCGCCAGGCATAGGAGCCGCCGCCGCCGTTAAGTGCAAATATCTTACCTCCCCAATTACGAAGAAAAATTATCATTTAAATCTCACCGGGGTTGAAAAGTGATCAAAATGATCAAAAAGTGTTCAAAAAGAAAGTATTGTAATCAGGGATCACAAGTGATCAATAAAGGAATCCCAGGAAGAAGTTTTTGCTTTTCCTGCACTGCCTCCGCAGGAGGAATAAGGCATTACATGCTGCTTATTGAAATGTCTGAGCAATGCATGGACGCGCCAGGTCCTCCAGACCTAAGAAGCTATTTCAGGGCCTGAATTAGAAACATTTAATCCTACAATAATATCATATTAAGGGTAGGGGGAACGATTGAGGCACGAAGTCTTCAAACATCTGTCCGAGATGGTTTAGTGAATCCTGCATTGAGCCGGAGGTTGAACCAGATGACCCCGGAGGTCCCCTCCAACTCTAACCTTCTATGATTCTATGAGTGGTCATTTAATGGACCTTTTTTCCAAGAACCAATGAAATTGTATGGGAATGAACAGTTCGCTCCCCGTACAGTTTACCCGATGAATATTACAGCCTTTTTAGGGCAAATAAAAGATGCGATTGACATTCGTTGATTGATCGGGAATGAGTGCTCTCGTCAACGTTGGTCGTTAGATTTGCACGAGCTCCCAAGAGTTGAATGCCATACTTCTGCCATAGATCTGGACAGGCCAGTTAGGTTTCATCCGTGATCCTCCATTGTCCAAACCTTTGTCATCCAAGAGTGTAACCAGAGGGGTAGTCGTGGTTCTCAGCCTAAAAATCCAGGTGGTCCAAAACTATTAAAGATCCATGATAGTTGAGGGCCCTGTTGGGAGATCTTGCACTGGAACTCATGAGCGTTAAGTTACAGCACTGCTGTCTTCTTCTGTATGTCCACCCAAGGTGTCAGCAATGGAATCTTAGCTTTGGAAGGAGGAAATGAGCCTCTTTTTGGAAAAATACTAGAACATTGCTGGACTGAAATGACCCAAGAAAGATCAGCAAACGTTATCCAGTAGATCAATGCAACTGAAGACAATGGCGCAGTTTTGGCCACCAAGTGACCTTCCATGATCAGTCCCATGACTAATGTGTAAGTTGACAGGTACAATGTGACATTAAAACCCCACCACCACCATATTGTACAGTGCAAAAACACCCTAAATCAAAGTGATCTAAATAATAAAGCAAAAAACAGCCCAAAAAAAGTTGCTTCACACATGAAAACACCAGATAAAACAGATAGACGAGAGCAGATCCAACACACTCAAGAGTACCAGTGATTGCCCCCAGAGTGATAAAATGGTCAGACCCCCACAGGGCTACATGAAAGGCAGTCTGAGGCCTAACCATGACCTCCAGGTCATTAGTTCATAACCTAAAAGTCACCCGGTCATCTAAAGGGAAGGGAGGGTCTTCTGTTGGCAGAAGGGAAAGCTCAGCACCAATGGAAGGTGTGAGTGAGATGGATAGAATGTGCAACAATGTAACAATTCATTGTATGTTATCATTTAACTGACACCTGATAGCATTTAGCCCTATAACCCCGTGAGAGCCAATGGGGTGCAGAGCCCCAGAATGGAATGTTGCAGGCGATGACATCATCAAATGGAATGCTGAGATCATCAGATTGTCCAGAGAGGCAATGATCACACAGTATGGGGAGCCGCAGTGGGGGGTCCGACCTCTCATCACATAAGGTCACATATATTAAGGGGCCCAACTAAAATCCTTAAAAAAAGTCACCAGGGTAGGATGGAATGATAAAATAAGTTCTGGAGATCATGGGGGGCTCGCTGCCTTGACCCCCCCTTCCTCCTCAGTGCCATCTTTTGACTTGTCTATTTAGGATAATTATTAATTTAATAATTAATAAATATTTATATTATTATTTAATAAATATATTATAGTATTACTTACTAATTATATTATTTAATTATTATTATTTAATTATTTTTTATTTTATTATTATTTATTATTTATTACTTAACCCTTTATTATTTTTAAAGGGTTAAGCTATGTTCACACAGACATGTTTAGGAGTATGTTGCATTTTTTTTTCTGTGTTTTTCAGTACCAGCAAAGTGAATGAGAATTCAAAAATCTCATGATTTTTTTCCTTGTGTTTTTCTTTTATTTTTTAGATCAATTCTTTCAGCGTTTTTGCAGCATTTTTCTAATGAATGGGGAAAAAAACCCGCAGTAAAAAATGCACATGTGAACATAGCCTTAAGGAGATTTTTTGGGAGCCGATCCAGTCCAAAATCCAATTTAAGCAGCTGCTCCCCCTAGTGGAAAATATCAATTTTTTTAAATTGTTTTTCATATTTTACTCCATTAAAAACAAATAATAATATTTTTTTTAAAAATTAAACCATTAATACTTTACATCTTTTCAATTGCTGAAAATTTTGTTTTTGAATGGCATCTTCCCTTTAAAAAAAAAAACACTTCAACAACACTTGGAAAAGTTTTCTTCATTTCTATAGAAAATCCATTTTTAATTTCCCCTGAAAAGTTTTTGATAAATGCCTGCTGGAAAAAATAAAAATAAAATAAAAATAAAAGTGTATGTTAGTTCTTTTCAAGCGGATTCTGATGGAACCCATAGTAGGTACAGAAAATTCTTTAGGAAAAAAAAGTTCCAAAAACTTCCCCCCCAAAAAAAGAAGCATTTGCTTGAGCGGGTTTCCAATTGAAAAACTCATTGTTTTGAACGCCTAAAACATAGAGTTAGAAATAAAAAAAAAAGGATCTACTTTGTTTCCAGTATATACGGAAAAAACAGAAACTGAAGCGTGCGTCTGTTTTTGCTCCATTTGTAATGGATCCAGTTTTTGTGTGTGAACAGAGTCTTACCTTGTTCTGTGCGTTAATTGTGTCCATAATGACAGTAATTTACTAAACCTTGTTTATATTCATTGAGCCCTGGACATGGAGATATTAGAAGAGTGGCGCCATCTACTGGTCACCAGTGAGAACTGCACATTAGTAGTTGAAGATTTATTTTTACGTTGAAAACTTTATGAAATAGTTTTCCCTTATTTTATATGTCCATGAAGACCAATATTTGGTTATCTGATGAATATGGCACCTGTGTAGGGTGGGATATCGTTCATTGCCCATTTTGAGATTTGTTCCGAAAGCCCTTACAAGGAGGCTATGCAGTGGCGTAACTAGAGTCCAATGGGCCCCGGTGCAAGATTTGGACCGGGTCCCTTCTTCCCCATCCTGGTATATATATATGTCCGCCATCGTGGTATATAAGCCCCCCATCCTGGAATATATGTACCTTATCCTGGGTCCCATCCTGGTATATACAGTAGGGTGAAAAAGTGTTTGACCCCTTCCTGATCTCTTATTCTTTTGCTTATTTGTCACTTAAATGTTTCAGATCACAAAACAAATGTAAATATTAGACAAAGATAACACAAGTAACCACAGGATGCAATTTTAAAATAAGGTCTTTATTATTAAGGGAAAAAGAAATCCAAACCTACAGGGCTCTGTGTGATAAAGTGATTGCCTCCCCCCCTAAAACATAAATTAACTGTGGTTTATCACATCTATCACAAGTAGACTAAATGATCCTCAAAAGCTAGACATCATGCTGCGATCCAAAGAATTTCAGGAACAAATGAGAAACAAAGTAATTGAGATCTATCAGTCTAGAAAAGGTTATAAAGCCATTTCTAAAGCTTTGGGACCCCAGCGAACCACAGTGACAGCTATTATCCACAAATGGCAAAAACATGGAACAGTGGTGAACCTTCCCAGGAGTGTCCGGCCGACCAAAACTACCCCAAGAGTGTAGCGACGACTCATCCAAGAGGTCACAAAAGACCCCACAACAACATCCAAAGAACTGCAGGCCTAACTTGCCTCAGTTAAGGTCAGTGTTTATGACTCCACCATAAGAAAGAGACTGGACAAAAATGGCAGCATGACAGAGCTCCAAGACGAAAACCACTGCTGAGCAAAAAGAACATAAAGGCTCATCTCAGCTTTGCGAGAAAACATCTTGATGATTGTTAAGACTTTTGGGAGAATACTCTGTGGACTTACAAGACAAAAGTTGAACTTTTTGGAAGGTGTATGTCCCATTACATCTGGCGTAGAAGTAACACAGCATTTCAGAAAAGGAATATCATACCAACAGTAAAATATGGTGGTGGTAGTGTGATGGTCTGGGGCTGTTTTGCTGCTTCAGGACCTGGAAGACTTTATGTGGTAAATGGAATCATGAATTCTGCTGTCTGTCAAAAAATCCTGAAGGAGAATGTCCGGCCATCTGTTTGTGACCTCAAGCTAATGTGCACTTGGGTTATGCAACAGGACAATGATCCAAAACTCACCAGCAAGTCCACATCTGAATGGCTTAAGAAAAACCAACGTAAGACTTTGAAATGGCCTAGTCAAAGACCTGACCTTAATCCAATTGAGATGCTGTGTCATGGCCTTAAAAAGACGGTTCATGCTCAGAAACCTCCAATGTGGCTGAATTACAACAATTTTGCAAAGATGAGTGGGCCAAAATTCCTCCAGAGCGTTGTAAAAGATTCATTGCCAGCTATCGCAAACGCTTGATTGCAGTTGTTGCTCCTAAGGGCCCAACCAGTTATTAGGTTTAGGTGCAATCACTTTCTCACACAGGGCCCTGTAGGTTTGGATTTCTTTTTCCCTTAATAATAAAGACCTTCATTTAAAAACTGCATTTTGTGGTTACTTGTGTTATCTTTGTCTAATATTTACATTAGTTTTGTGATCTGAACCATTTAAGTGACAAATATGCAAAAGAATAAGAAATCAGGAAGGGGGGCAAATACTTTTCACACCACTGTATATCCCGCATCTTGGTATATGTCCCCCTTTCTGACGCTGTTCTTTAATGAATAGAAAAAAGTAAACCATTATACTCACCTTCCCCCAGCTCCCCCGCCGCACGTCGTCCTCTTCTGAAGCCGGCAGCTGACTTCAGTGTACAAGCAACAGAAGCTTGTATATAGTCTTGTCCCTTATCAAGATTAACAAGACAAATATTTTAACAAACTGAAAAACCTCATACACGTTAGATTAAAGGGATGACATTTTTTTTACTTAAATGCACATATTTGTGGTTACAAACTCTCCTGACTGAACTAGCTCACTGATGGATTCTCAGTTAACTCATTCTGCAGCCGGTAATAGTGCAACACATAGCGGCTATACAAAAGGAGTTGGTGCAATCTTTTTAATTCAATCACTTTGCAAAAATGATTTTTAGCCACAAATACAAGATTGTAAATAAAAAAATTACCCCAAAGGTGGAAAACCCCTTTAAATGGATCTGGGACTTTGAGCTAAGTGATCATATGTATGAGGAGTAGTCTGGAGAGATAGTGGTTGGCCAAAGTGTACAGAAACACCAATGGCATCAGGAAAGAGCAATCATTTTATCAGTCCTTATTGAAGGGCTTCAGGGTCCCTATTCTCTTATACCATAGAAAACAGGGTAGTGTGTGTTAGCACATGACTGCCACTAGAGGGCAGCAAGGTACAGTAACATGTGCATTCAATATATAGATAGATCTGTATATGCACCATATGGCAAAAAGTGTCAGGTGGCATCATATGACTGAATTCTGGTTCTTTATTCAGTCTTATTGCCCCCGGTATATAACATTCGGCTCCTCACTCCCGGTCTGTAACATCCGGTCCCTTGCTCCCCAGTGTATAACATCCGACCCCTCGCCCTCCCCAGTGCATAACATCCGACCCCTCGCCCCCCGGTGTATAATATCCGGCCCCTCCCGGTGTATAACACTCGGCCCTTTGCCCCCCTCGGTGTATAACATCTGGCCCATCTCCCCCAGTGCATAACGTCCAGCACCTCACCCCCCGTTGTATAACATCCGGCTCCTCACCCCTCCAGTGTATAACATCCGGCCCCTCGCCCCTCAGTATATATCATCCGGCCTCTCGCCCCTCGGTATATAACATCCGGCCCTTCGCCCCCCAGTGTATGACCCTCATCTCCGGTGTATAACATCCAGCTCCCCTGGTGTATAATATAATTAATATCATGCCCCTCGCTCCCCCGGTGTATAACATCCGGCCCCTCGCCCCAGGTGTATAACATCCGGCCCCTCGCGCCCCCCGGTGTATAATATTCGGCCCCTCGCCCCCCAGTGTTTAATATCTGGCCCCTCCCCCCCGGTGTATAACATCCGGCCCCTCGCCCCCCGTGTATAACACCCAGCCCCTCGCCCCCCGTGTATAACACCTGGCCCCTCGCCCCCCGTGTATAACACCCGGCCCCTTGCCCCCCCAGTGTATAATATTCGGCCCAACGCCACCCCAGAGTTTAATATCTGGCCCCTCCCCCCCGGTGTATAATATCCGACCCCTTGCCCCCGCCGTTGTATAACATCCGGCCCCCTCACACCTCCCCCCCTTCCCCCGGTGTATAACATCTGACTATATATAATCCGCCATCCGGACCCTTTAATAAATACATGTTGCGGCCGAGCTGAACTTGTACTGGATAAAGATCTGCCCACTCATCTCCGTGCTCCCTATAAATGCCATGTACATGGCGCTGTCATGGATCACACGGCCATTGAGAAGGTAATGGCTCCTTTATGATTTGATTTTACAGGAGTTAAGTGATTTCTGATGGGTTTATTTCCCCTCCGCTGATCTCTATGGGAGAGACGTAGGACGACTAAGTGCAGCATTACATCTGCTGAACGACGTCACCTGGTAACTCGACCCCAGCAGCCTACATTTACCACTTTCTGCACCTCGATAGTGTAGGCTAGGCCATAGTATACCTCTGCCACCCCCGGCATAATTCCTAAGAAAACCTAAAATCCATGATATTGTAAGTAGAGGAATGGGATTTTGTTTTGTTTTTTTGCTTCTCCCTCCTTAAAATAACCGTATAGAGATTAATCTATAGAATAGTACAAATACGGCCTGCAAAAATATGGCAATATCAGAATTAAAGAAGACCTTCCACTACGTCTTTAATTCATTAAATCATTAAATGTGTATGTATGTGCAGTGGTGTAACTAGAGTCCCATGGGCCCTAGTGCAAAATTTTGACCTGGGCCTGATCCTCCGTGTTGGTCAGATGTATGGGTCCTTTTAGCGTTCTAGATCCTATAAAGACATGCGAGTTTAGCCTTCATGTGATAATGTCCTTATCCGGTTACCTTCCTGTAATAATGTCCCCTGTCCTGGACCCTTTCTGTAATAATGTCTCCCGTCCTGGCCCCTTTCTGTAATAAAGTTATAGTAATCCTCATCCTGTGCCCATTCCTGGTATAATGTCCCCCTTCCTGGTATAATGTAACCCATCATGGGCCCCTTCCTTGTATAATGTCCCCTGTCCTAGGCCCCTTACTGTAATAATGTCCCCCTTCCTGTAATAATGTCTCTCATCCTGGGCTTCTTCCTGTTATAGTAATCCCCATCCTTGGCCACTTCCTGGTATAATATCCCCCTTACTGGTATAATGTCCCCCAACCTTGGCCACTTCCTGGTATACTGTCCCCCATCCTGGGCCCCTTCCTGATATAACGACCCCCATCTTGGTATAATGACCCCCATTGTGGGCCCATTCTTGATGTAATGTCCTCTATCCTGAGCCCCTCCCTGATATAATGTCTCCCATCATAGGCCCCTTTCTGGTATAATGTCCCCCATCCTATAACAATGTCCTGTTATAATGTTCGTCCTGCCACTCTTTTCCAGCACATAAAAAAAACAAAACAATCGTTCCTACCTTCCTTTGCTCCCAGGACGTGTGCCATCCTCTTCTGTAGTCAGCATCTGCCAACCATGGGCAGTGCATGACGTCACTCACGACAGGTACGCTGATGTCAGCTGCTGGCCTCTGATTGGCCGGCGGCGTGTATTGCAGTGCAGGGAGCCAGCAGGTCCATGCTCTGGAATACACTTTAGTTAAAAAGTAATGTCCAAAATAGTTAATTATTAATCATGGTGCCAAAAAAGGGCTTGGATGAAGGAGTTTTCCATTTGACATCCACTATGGAGCCGGCTTCTCAAAGCTTTGGGTGCCGACTGTGTTATACAGCCGGCACCTGAGAGTAACTACTACTACTGCGAATGGAACTCTGACCACATTAGTTTAACCTTTTAGATGTCAATTGTGAAAAGTAGTAAATACGGCGGTCCCGATTGTCATGTAGCGGTCTGATGTCCCTCTACATATATAAAAATGTCCTTCGGCGATGTCTTAGTTTTTGTAGGGGAAGTGGAGGTGGGTCTTTGTCTGTGTGGGAACTGGGGGCGAGTCTTTGTCTTTCTACGGGAAGTAGGGGCAGATCTTTTCTCTATGGTAAGTGAGAGCGAGTCTTTGTCTCTCTGCAGGAAGTGGGAGCGGGTCTTTGTTTCTCTGTGGGAAGTGGGAGCTGTTCTTTGTCTCTCTATGGGAAGTAGGGGCGGGTCTTTGTCTCTCTATGGGAAGTAGGGGCGGGTCTTTGTCTCTCTATGGGAAGTAGGGGCGGGTCTTTGTCTCTCTATGGGAAGTAGGGGCGGGTCTTTGTCTCTCTATGGGAAGTAGGGGCGGGTCTTTATCTCTATGGGAAGTGAGGGTGGGTCTTTGTTTCTCTACGATAAGTGAGGGCAAGTCTTTGTTTCTCTACAGTAAGAGGGGGTGGATCTTTATTTCTATGGGAAGTGGTGGTGGGTCTTTGTCTCTCTACAGGAAGTGAGGGTGGGTCTTTGTCTTTCTACAGGAAGTGGGGGCGGGTCTTTGTCTTTCTACGGGAAGTGGGGGTGGGTCTTTGTGGGAACTGGGGGCGGGTCTTTGTCTTTCTACAGGAAGTGGGGGTGGGTCTTTGTCTTTGTGGGAACTGGGGGCGGGTCTTTGTCTTTCTACAGGAAGTGGGGGTGGGTCTTTGTCTTTGTGGGAACTGGGGGCGGGTCTTTGTCTTTCTACAGGAAGTGGGGGTGGGTCTTTGTCTGTGTGGGAACTGGGGGCGGGTCTTTGTCTTTCTACAGGATGTAGGGGCAGATCTTTTCTCTATGGTAAGTGAGAGCAAGTCTTTGTCTCTCTGCAGGAAGTGGGAGCGGGTCTTTACAGGAAGTGGGGGTGGGTCTTTGTTTCTCTGCGGGAAGTGGGAGCAGGTCTTTGTCTCTCTATGAGAAGTAGGGGCGGGTCTTTGTCTCTATGGGAAGTGGGGATGGGTCTTTGTCTTTCTACGGGAAGTGGGGGCGGGTCTTTCTACGAGAAGTGGGGGAAGGTCTTTGTCTCTGTGGGAACTGGGGGCGGGTCTTTGCCTTTCTATGGGAAGTAGGGGCAGATCTTTTCTCTATGGTAAGTGAGAGCGAGTCTTTGTCTCTCTGCAGGAAGTGGGAGTGAGTCTTTGTTTCTCTGTGGGAAATGGGAGCAGGTCTTTGTCTCTCTATAGGAAGTAGGGGCGGGTCTTTGTCTCTATGGGAAGTGGGTGGGTTTTTGTCTCTAGAAGAAGTGAGGGCGGGTCTTTGTTTCTATGCGGGAAGTGGGAGCAGGTCTTTGGCTCTCTATGGGAAATAGAGGCGGGTCTTTATCTTTCTACGGGAAGTGGGGGCGGGTCTTTGTCTTTCTACAGGAAGTGGGGGCGGGTCTTTGTCTTTGTGGGAACTGGGGGCGGGACTTTGTCTTTCTACGGGAAATAGGGGGAGATCTTTTCTCTATGGTGAGAGCGAGTCTTTGTCTCTGCAGGAAGTGGGAGCGGGTATTTACAGGAAGTGGGGGTGGGTCTTTGTTTCTCTGCGGGAAGTGGGAGCAGGTCTTTGTCTCTCTATGGGAAGTAGGGGCGGGTCTTTGTCTCTATGGGAAGTGGGGATGGGTCTTTGTCTTTCTACGGGAAGTGGGGGCGGGTCTTTGTCTTTCTACGGAAAGTGGGGGAGGGGCTTTGTCTCTGTGGGAACTGGGGGCGGGTCTTTGTCTTTCTACGGAAAGTAGGGGCAGATCTTTTCTCTATGGTAAGTGAGAGCGAGTCTTTGTATCTCTGCGGGAAGTGGGAGCGGGTCTTTGTTTCTCTCCAGGAAGTGAGAGCGGGTCTTTGTCTCTCTATGGGAAGTAGGGGCAGGTCTTTGTCTCTATGGGAAGTAGGTGTGGGTCTTTGTGTTACACGCACACCGCCTAAGTTCAGATAGGGGCGAGACCGGTTACATGAATTCGTCAGAATCCTGGGGGAACCGATACTCAGGGCGGCCGTAGGCTGCAGCTTCTCTCAGGCACAGGACAGATTTAGTTGCTGACCAGACACATTTGACAAGAGTCCTCATAAATGGTAGAACAGTAACATTTAATGAGGCACGGCCAGTGCAATGTAAATGTCTCTTTGAGCAACAGGCTCCAGTAATAACAGTACACTCTTCTTTGCAGCACAGCAGTACACAGTCTATTATCATGTAGCACAGTGCAGCACAGTTTTAATGCATACACAACCACAGGCTTTTCCTTCACGAGGACTCAATTGTACACAGCATACTTCATCCTGCATGGAGATGGGGGGGGGGGTTGATGAGGGAGATGATCCCTTTGACAGGCTTCCTTCCAGTCCTTATCTTCCTGGCCGACAATACTCCACACTGTTATCTCAGGGAGTCTAACTGACCTTTGTTTAGCTTCCCTCCTGACCTGAATTCTATTCCCTTGCCTTCTGTGAGATACAGATCATAAGCCACCTTTATCTTCGGCTCCAGCCACACAGTAAACAGCTTCCCCACAATCCCCCTGGGGCTCTGCTAAAACACTCCCTGTCACCTGTGACTGTGTTAACCCCTCTAGTTGCTGGATGCTTCTGGAGCACAACACTTCCTGTCTCCTGTGCTATTGTTACTTCTAATAGTTGCTGAATGCTTTTAAAGCAACAGCACTACTTCTGCATATCACACTCTTCCCTCCTTTTTGAATGTCGTCCTCAACATTTATCTTAATTGGTCAATCTGACCAATTCTGAGACAGTGGTGAAAGCTGGATAGCTTTATATACAAATTGGCATTGTCAAATTGTTATAACTTTCATAAACATTGATAACAACCTATTCTTACGACCTTTTTCTTATAGGACGCCTGTAAGAAATAAACAATTAACACCATTAAAACAATCAGCATCTCTTCAGCTGGAGCTTTTCGTACATCTTCAACCAGCTCTCTCTCTCTATGCTTTAACAGTTCTTTGTTTCTACCAAATCTTTTAAGGAAAATCAAAGCATGAAAATAAGTCTTTCTACCAGGCAACATCTTTCATACTGCCTCTCGGTGGTGAATACCACTCAAGTGGGCTTACCTGGTCCGCAGGCAGAGATACCTGTTTCCAGTCGACAGTCCTTGGCACTTGACTCGATTCACCAAGTGTCTCATACGTCAGCATCCCGGGCCTCCTCACTTCTCGAGTCGACATCCTCCTGGTGGGTTGTTCCTCAGATACCACGGGTTCTTCGGTCACAGGAGTTTCTTCCGTCGCACTCATTTCCCGTGCTTCTTCAAATGCTCTTGGAGCTGCCTCTGTAAGTTCCTGTACTTCTCCTGAGTCACCTGTTTCCGCACGTTCTGGTAATTCACCTCCTCCTGAGTGTCGATCGGTCTCTTCAGGGACTGGTGTTCAATCATCAGATCTGAATTGGACTTCATTTGTACTCCTTGGTACAAACTCTGGGGCCTCAGGACTTAGTTCACTCTCCTGAGGATGGTACATCCCTCTCCTTGCAGGTCTGAGAAATACAGCAGTGTGTTCTTCTCCATCGGAACTTTCAAGGTCACTATCCACCTCCGGAGCTTCAGTCTGTGGTGGTCCCTTAGTCAATCTTGGACGATGTCGGTCTACTTCTGGGAAGTCTTGTTGTGGTGGGAGATAATCACAGGGTAGTAGTAAATTCCGATGGACTATTCTGGTTTTCTTGTCTCCTGTTTCCAATCTGATTTCATACACTGGGCTGTCATCAGCTTTTCTCCTTACGACCACATACACCTTGTCTTCCTAGTACAAACAAAGTTTTCCTGGACCGCCTTTCTCACGTACGTTCTTGACTAGCACCCGACTTCCCGGTGCCAATTCTGCTCCTTAACATTTTCCATCATAGTACTCCTTACTCTTGCTCTGTCCTTGCGTAACCACTTTGGACGCTATGTTGCATGCCTCTGCCATCCGTTCCTTCCATTTCCGAACGTACTCTGGATACGTTCTGTAAGTCTCTGACACCGGAGTATTGAACATGATGTCGACTGGCAGTCTTGGCGATCGTCCATACAATAGGAAAAAGGGTGAGTAACCCGTTGCATCGCTCTTTGTACAGTTATAGTCATGTACCACTTTTGACAGAGAACTCTTCCAGTCTCTCGTCTCATCAGCTGTTAAAATGCGCAACATTGACAATAATGTCCGGTTAAAACGTTCCACTTGTCCATTACCCTCTGGGTGATAGGGCGTTGTGTGGGATCTCTGAATTCTACAGTACTTTCCTAGCTTGGCAAAGAGCTGGATCTCAAATTCTCTTCCTTGGTTGTGGTGTAACCTCGTAGGGAACCCAAACCTCAAAGCAAAATCATTGAAGATCTTCTCTGCCGCTGTTCGACCAGATTTATTGGTGGTGGCATATGCTTGAGCAAATCGAGTGAAATGGTCCATCACCACCAAGATGTATTCATAACCACCCTTGCACGTCTTGAGATGTAGAAAGTTTATTGAGACCATCTCAAACGGATACATAATTTGGATGTTGCTCATAGGTGCCTGGGTTGATGTGTTGGGACGTTTATCTTTCAGACACCCACACTCCCTGGTCATGTACCTCTCAATATCTCTCTGCATGTACGGCCAGAAGAAACGTTCATGGATCAAATTTGTTGTCCTTTCCACTCCCAGGTTTCCCATGTTTTCATGGAGTTCTTTGAAGACCAACCTACGGAATAGTCGGGGTAGTACCAACTGCCGGTTTTGTCCTCCTTTACAATACAGGATACCGTCTTCACTGAGGTAGAGCATCGTCCATTCTTTAATTCAAAACAGATACTGCTGGTGACTCATTGTCTCTCTCCCGTTTACTTGGAAACTGATTTTGGTCCACATAAAGTAGTATTCTACCAATTATCTGATCTTCCCGTTGTGCACTAAGGATTTTCCCTTTTGGTACTTGTTGAATAGACAAGGGGTGATCTTGTTCTCCTGCTTTTATGGTGGTTTCCACCGTCAACGGACACCACAATGGTGTGTCTTCCTCTTGATAAGCTTGTACTGCTTGGGTAGTGCTCTCAATTGCTTCCAGGCTGACTTCCTTCAAGCATTCTTGCATGAACTCCTCAGGCTCTAGTGGCATTCTCGACAATCTGTCAGCATCCGCATTTCATTTTCCTGGCCTGTACTTGATGCTGAAATTGAAGTCAGCTAGTTCAGCGACCCATCTCTGACCCATCGCATTCAGTTTGGCTGTAGTAAGGACATAGGTCAAAGGGTTGTTGTCAGTGTATACCTCAAACTCTTTGTTGTAGTAGAGATAATCTCTAAATCGTTCACAGATAGCCCATTTCAGTGCCAGGAACTCTAATTTTCCGGAATGTAGATGGTAATTCTTCTCGGCATCTGTCAATGTTCTAGAACTGTAACCGATGACTCTCAATTTTCCATCTTGATGCTGATACAGGGCAGCTCCCAGTCAAACTTGAGAAGCGTCACAATGAAGAACAAATGGTAAACTGAAATCATGATATCCCAAGATGGGTGATTTTACCAGGTAGTCTACTAGTTCTTCCAATACCTCCTGGTGGTCTGCTGTCCAGAGAATGGGCTCTTGGGACGAAACGGTGTTGTTTCTTTTAAGCCCGGTCCTACCTGCGTTCTTCTTTTTTCCATGGGTGTTGTCGTCTCTTTCGTCCCCCCCAAGAGGAGGTATAGTGGGGCGGCAATCCTGGAGAAGTTCCGAACGTAAGTACGATAGTAGGAGAGGAATTCTAATATCAGCCTCAACTCCCCGACGGTATAGGGCCGCTTGTCTTTTAAGGCCAGTACCGAACGATTTCTGCTGGGTCCATGGTATATCCTTCTCCGGACACAATTTTCCCTAGAAATCGGACTTGCTTTTTGAACAGTTCACACTTCTTTGGGGTCAACTTAACTCTGTGTTGTTGATACCGTTGTAATACGTCCTCTCGTGTTCAACATGCTCCTGGAAGGTTTTGCTGTGTAACGCATTGTCATCCAAGTACGGCTGGCAGATATCGTCCCTCAATCCTTCTAAACATGTCTCCATGCTCCTCTGAAATTCTGCTGGAGCTGAAGTGAGCCCAAATGGTATGCGGATCCACTCATATAATCCCCGCGGTGTGATGAATGCTGTCAAGGGTCTACTGGACTCTTCAACAAAGCCTTGGTGGTGTGCTTTACCCTGATCGAGGACAGAGAACCTGGTACTTCCTGATAGGCTATCTAGCATATCTTGAATCTTTGGTATCGGGTGCCGATCAAGTACTGACTTTTGGTTTAGTTCCCGGTAAACACAGCAGAGTCTCAATGTACCATCCTTCTTCCTAACATAAACAATAAGAGAGGAATAAGACGACTTCGACTTTTGGACCCAACCTCTGTTGATTAGGTCTTGTAAATACTCTTTCACTTCATGGTGTAATGGTTTCGGCACAGACATGTAACTTCTGGTTACTGGGGTTGTGTCTTTCAAATTGATTTTCATCTGCAATGATGGGATACAGCCTATATCAGAGTCATCTTTGGAGAATGTGACTCGCCCCCTGGGCCGTGGGGCACTCGGAACCGGGCCTTCTGGTGTACGGTGCTGATGGGGGGTAGTAGTGGCAACCCGGTCCCGTGGCTCAGGGTGGTCAGACCAAATGGCGGCAGTCTATTTATCAGTGTTTTGAATGTCCGACTACGCCAACCGTGGATTGCGGTCAGGGGTGACCGCCGCTGCAAGGCAGACCGCTGAGGCTTGTGTTGGTGTGCAGCACAGGGATAGAATAACTCCCCACGGGAAGAGTGTAGCCTCAGGGCAATGTAGGTGGATGCTGGGGGTGATGGTGCAGGCGCAGCATAAATCACACAGAGTCCAATGATGCAATTCAGGCCTTTTACTCACAGTTGATATCCAAGTCACTTCTGTCAGCAATGACTGCCCAAGCCGTGCTGTGTCCACCAGGTGAGGGGCTCGGTCAACCCCCAGGCAACTCAGGAGTGTGGCACAGGACCCCCTTCTATCCTTTCTCTGGCCTCTCGTGCCTCACCAGTGACCACGCTTCTGTCCAGCTGCCTCGGGCCTTCTCTGGTAAAACTTGGTGCCAGTTTCCCTGACCCTATGTGGTGCCTTCCTAGCGGGTGTAGAAAGGGGTCACACCAATAAATGATCACGACCTCCGGTTCTTGGCTGAGGGATGATTTACCTCCACCAACTTGGGAATCCGGTACCCTTCCGCGGCCTGACCCTTCACCCGATATAACGCGGGCTTGCAACGGTTGCTGTCCGCTCTGCTCTCTTAGGGTCCCTTCTGCCTTCTTGTTTCTGAAGCCTTTCTACTCCTCTGTCTCTCCTCTTTCCTTCCTTCTCCTTCTCCTCTTCTCCTCTCTGGCCCCGGTCTTCTCTCCAGGTCTGCCTCGTGGAGCTGAGCTCAGGCTGAGCCACAGCTCCCTGTCAGCTCTGACTGAGCTGCTACTCTGCTTCTATCAGAACTCAGAACTGAACCCTGACTAAAGATGGTTCCCACCTTTTATCTGCTTCTCTGTGTCTGAGCTCAGGTGACCTGCACCCAATGAGCTCCTTCCTATGCTCCAGAAACCGTCCCCTTCTGCTCCTACATCACTGGGTTCTCACCCCCCTCCCCACTCCAACCAGGGACATGGTCAGTTGTGCCGGCATAAATGGGAGCACCGTCGAGCTTAGACAGTCATGCCTGCATAAATGGGAGCACCGTCGAGCTGTCCCCCGGAAATGGGGTGAGTGTGTGTATGCAGCTAACTGAGCCCTGGTCCACACTCCATCCTTACCTGGGAGTGGAATATCACACCTCTGGTTGAGGTGCAATACCCCTGTGGCAACCGAACCCTCGGGGCGCCACAAATGCATGACATTCTTTTCTCAGCCTCTGTTTTGCTACCGCTCGATCTTCAGCACACAAGTGTTCCAGGGGTACTGGGGGATCCCAGGACCCCGAGGTGGTTGTGCAATTTCCTCCCCTGGGCAACTCCTGTTCCTTGGTGGGGAGACTGAATTCATGGTAGACCCCTGGGCGGGTCTCACCCTGGCTGGATATACAGTTTTAACGGTTTCGATGTGACCTAACACAGTCTTTGGATCCAGTCTAATTTTGTGTTTCATAGTATTCATCACCGGTACTGTCACTCGAGCAAACCCACCAGTAGGAATCGTAAGCACAGTCTGACCTTGAACTAGGCCTTCTGGAAGTTCTGTGGAGTCTTTTGGCACGAACAGTCTTTTCTGGACTTTTCTTCCTGTTTCTACCCGCACGCTACACCTCACCCCCACCATTTGGTTTGCAGGGATGATGGTTGGGCACCAGCCTACCTTGACTTCTTTTAGGTCCATTGTATTCTGTGCTTTCTTTTCTCTGTGAATCTAATTTTCCGCCACGGCGTTGGGTATGCCAAGCGATGTGGCAATTGCATTCACCACCAGTGTCCCTGACTTGTGTTTCGTGATGACCTCACTGATTACATTATAACCCAGGATAAGATCCTCTGCCACGTACCAAAAGCTCAATGGTGTTGCTGTTCTTCGTGGCCCTCAGTTGGAAAGTCACTTCCACCCAGCCTATGAAAGGGATTTCGGTCTGGTTGACAGCTTTGCCGTGTAGTTCCACTGGTCCTAAGAGTTCTTTCAGCGACCGAAGACAGGTATGTGGCAGGTAGCGCCTTCTCCATTCTTCATTTAAAAGGCTCGCTTGGGCTCCTGTGTCCCACAGTGCTTTTACCAGGAGTCCATGTAGCTGGTACTGTATAAAGCACCTTTCACCGATTAGGCTGATGAGGCTATCTTTACTGACCGAGGAATCCTCCTCCCAGGAGTACATAATTTGACCTCCGCACTGGGCATTAAGTAACTGATGCCCCTGTCTCCCTTGCTGCTGTTGTAGACGGGAACACACTTGGGGATAGTACTGATGCAGCCGTTTTATCTCATGCCCCGTTCTGGGGTTTGGTGAGATTTAGATTTGCTTCTGGGGCCTCCTCTGTGTTGCGGTTACCAGTCGCCCCACACTGGCAATCTCCTGTCTTTTAACCCAAATGACCGTGACCATTGGCATAATGTGCCTTCCTCATCACATCTTACACACACCGTACTCTGATTTGATGAACGGCACGCTTCACAAGATGGGTATCTGCTGTTTTGGAACCCACTCCTGGGTTTGAGGGACACAAGTTCTGGCCTGGAACGAATCAACTTTTTCAACTCAATCAACTCGGCTGGCAGTTCTCCTATTACTTCCTCCCAGTCAGCGCTGGCGGTTCTCTCTTTTGTTGGTGCTTTAAGGTTCCCTCTCGGAGGCGGCACTGGAGGATATCCATGATGATCTTCGGACTGGCCACCGGGAGTCTCCAACTTCAGCTGGCTCATTTTGGTGATTTTAGGAGCAAAGCCTTTCTTTAACTTTTGTTCGCTCTCTGACTCTAAACTAGCAGCCTCATTAATTTTTTCAATTAGGACTTCGTCCAGAATGCCAGGATCTTCTAGGTACTGTTTCAGCTGCAACTTGATGTTTTTGCTGATTAACCCCGTTCCCAATGATCTCAAGAACTTCTTCTGGACTAGTACAGCATCAAACTTCTCCTTCGTATCTACATCTCTGTATGCAAACAACAGTCTATCCTTCAGTTCAATTGCTCTGAACAAGAAACTTTGGGGTGATTCATTATTTTTCTATGAGAGGTTAATGAGTCGGTGGAACAATTCTGAAGTACTCTCTTCTTTATAGTGCCCTTTTAAAATCATCTTCAGCTTTTGCAAGGTCAATTGACTTTTCATTTCTAGCATACTACGGAGATTCAGTCCTGGGCTGATCGTTTTCACCACCCCCTCAATGATCTCATCTGACTGGTAGCCTTTCTGTAAGCCTGCATCGATCTGGTGCACCAAGTTCATATAAGACAGTTTCTATTTTTGTTCACACTCTCCAATCTGTCCCAGGATCTTGAATTCTTTCCTTATGGTGATTTGTGGTGTTAGAGAGGACTGTCTTCCTGATTTATCTAACCAGAGCAGGTAAGTGGATCCTACGGTTTCTCTACGGTAAGTGGGGGCGGATCTTTGTCTCTATGGGACAAGGGGGCGGGTCTTTGTCTTTCTATGGGAAGTGGGGGCGGGTCTTTGTCTTTCTATGGGAAGTGGGGGCGGGTCTTTGTCTCTATGGGAAGTGGGGACGGGTCTTTGTCTCTGTGGGAAGTGGGGACGGGTCTTTGTCTCTGTGGGAAGTGGGGACGGGTCTTTGTCTCTGTGGGAAGTGGGGACGGGTCTTTGTCTCTGTGGGGAGTGGGGGTGGGTCTTTGTCTCTACGATAAGTGGGGGTGGGTCTTTGTCTCTACGATAAGGTGGGGGTGGGTCTTTGTCTCTATGGGAAGTGGGGACGGGTCTTTGTCTCTATGGGAAGTGGGGACGGGTCTTTGTCTCTATGGGAAATGGGGACGGGTCTTTGTCTCTATGGGAAATGGGGACGGGTCTTTGTCTCTATGGGAAGTGGGGGTGGGTCTTTGTCTCTACGATAAGTGGGGACGGGTCTTTGTCTCTATGGGAAGTGGGGACGGGTCTTTGTCTCTATGGGTAGTGGGGACGGGTCTTTGTCTCTATGGGAAGTGGGGACGGGTCTTTGTCTCTATGGGAAGTGGGGGTGGGTCTTTGTCTCTACGATAAGTGGGGGTGGGTCTTTGTCTCTACGATAAGTGGGGACGGGTCTTTGTCTCTATGATAGGTGGGGACGGGTCTTTGTCTCTGTGGGAAGTGGGGACGGGTCTTTGTCTCTATGGGAAGTGGGGGCGGGTCTTTGTCTCTATGGGAAGTGGGGACGGGTCTTTGTCTCTGCGGGAAGTGGGGATGGGTCTTTGTCTCTATGGGGAGTGGGGGTGGGTCTTTGTCTCTACGATAAGTGGGGACGGGTCTTTGTCTCTACGATAAGTGGGGACGGGTCTTTGTCTCTGTGGGGAGTGGGGACGGGTCTTTGTCTCTATGGGAAGTGGGGACGGGTCTTTGTCTCTATGGGGAGTGGGGCTGGGTCTTTGTCTCAACGATAAGTGGGGACGGGTCTTTGTCTCTACGATAAGTGGGGACGGGTCTTTGTCTCTATGATAAGTGGGGGCGGGTCTTTGCCTCTATGGGAAGTGGGGGCGGGTCTTTGCCTCTATGGGAAGTGGGGGCGGGTCTTTGCCTCTATGGGAAGTGGGGGCGGGTCTTTGCCTCTATGGGAAGTGGGGGCGGGTCTTTGCCTCTATGGGAAGTGGGGGCGGGTCTTTGCCTCTATGGGAAGTGGGAACGGGTCTTTGTCTCTATGGGAAGTGGGGACGGGTTTTTGTCTCTATGGGAAGTGGGGGCGGGTCTTTGTCTCTATGGGAAGTGGGGACGGGTCTTTGTCTCTGCGGGAAGTGGGGATGGGTCTTTGTCTCTATGGGGAGTGGGGGTGGGTCTTTGTCTCTACGATAAGTGGGGACGGGTCTTTGTCTCTACGATAAGTGGGGACGGGTCTTTGTCTCTGTGGGGAGTGGGGACGGGTCTTTGTCTCTATGGGAAGTGGGGACGGGTCTTTGTCTCTGTGGGAAGTGGGGACGGGTCTTTGTCTCTATGGGGAGTGGGGCTGGGTCTTTGTCTCAACGATAAGTGGGGACGGGTCTTTGTCTCTACGATAAGTGGGGACGGGTCTTTGTCTCTATGATAAGTGGGGGCGGGTCTTTGTCTCTATGGGAAGTGGGGGCGGGTCTTTGTCTCTATGGGAAGTGGGGGCGGGTCTTTGCCTCTATGGGAAGTGGGGGCGGGTCTTTGCCTCTATGGGAAGTGGGGGCGGGTCTTTGCCTCTATGGGAAGTGGGGGCGGGTCTTTGCCTCTATGGGAAGTGGGGGCGGGTCTTTGTCTCTATGGGAAGTGGGAACGGGTCTTTGTCTCTATGGGAAGTGGGGACGGGTCTTTGTCTCTATGGGAGGTGGGGACGGGTCTTTGTCTCTATGGGAAGTGGGGGCGGGTCTTTGTCTCTATGGGAAGTGGGGACGGGTCTTTTTATCTATGGGAAGTGGGGGTGGGTCTTTGTCTCTATGGGAAGTGGGGACGGGTCTTTGTCTCTATGAGAAGTGGGGACGGGTCTTTGTCTCTATGGGAGGTGTGTGCGGGTCTTTGTCTCTATGGGAAGTGGGGACGTGTCTTTGTCTCTATGGGGAGTGGGGGTGGGTCTTTGTCTCTACGATAAGTGGGGACGGGTCTTTGTCTCTATGGGGAGTGGGGGCGGGTCTTTGTCTCTATGGGAAGTGGGGACGGGTCTTTGTCTCTATGAGAAGTGGGGACGGGTCTTTGTCTCTATGGGAGGTGTGTGCGGGTCTTTGTCTCTATGGGAAGTGGGGACGGGTCTTTGTCTCTATGGGGAGTGGGGGTGGGTCTTTGTCTCTACGATAAGTGGGGACGGGTCTTTGTCTCTATGGGAAGTGGGGGCGGGTCTTTGTCTCTATGGGAAGTGGGTACGGGTCTTTGTCTCTATGGGAAGCGGGGGCGGGTCTTTGTCTCTATGATAAGTGGGCACGGGTCTTTGTCTCTGTGGGAAGTGGGGACGGGTCTTTGTCTCTGTGGGAAGTGGGGGCGGGTCTTTGTCTCTATGGGAAGTGGGGACGGGTCTTTGTCTCTGTGGGAAGTGGGGACGGGTCTTTTTATCTATGGGAAGTGGGGGTGGGTCTTTGTCTCTACGATAAGTGGGGGTGGGTCTTTGTCTCTACGATAAGTGGGGGTGGGTCTTCGTCTCTACGATAAGTGGGGACGGGTCTTTGTCTCTATGGGAAGTGGGGACGGGTCTTTGTCTCTATGGTAAGTGGGGACGGGTCTTTGTCTCTATGGGAAGCGGGGGCGGGTCTTTGTCTCTATGGGAAGTGGGGGCGGGTCTTTGTCTCTATGATAAGTGGGCACGGGTCTTTGTCTCTGTGGGAAGTGGGGACGGGTCTTTGTCTCTGTGGGAAGTGGGGGCGGGTCTTTGTCTCTATGGGAAGTGGGGACGGGTCTTTGTCTCTGTGGGAAGTGGGGACGGGTCTTTTTATCTATGGGAAGTGGGGGTGGGTCTTTGTCTCTACGATAAGTGGGGACGGGTCTTTGTCTCTATGATAAGTGGGGACGGGTCTTTGTCTCTATGGGAGGTGTGGGCGGGTCTTTGTCTCTATGGGAAGTGGGGACGGGTCTTTGTCTCTATGGGGAATGGGGGTGGGTCTTTGTCTCTACGATAAGTGGGGACGGGTCTTTGTCTCTATGGGAAGTGGGGGCGGGTCTTTGTCTCTATGGGAAGTGGGTACGGGTCTTTGTCTCTATGGGAAGTGGGGGTGGGTCTTTGTCTCTACGATAAGTGGGGGTGGGTCTTTGTCTCTACGATAAGTGGGGACGGGTCTTTGTCTCTATGGGAAGTGGGGACGGGTCTTTGTCTCTATGGGAAGCGGGGGCGGGTTTTTGTCTCTATGGGAAGTGGGGGCGGGTCTTTGCCTCTGTGGGAAGTGGGGGCGGGTCTTTGTCTCTATGGGAAGTGGGGACGGATCTTTGTCTCTGTGGGAAGTGGGGGCGGGTCTTTGTCTCTGTGGGAAGTAGGGGCGGGTCTTTGTCTCTACGATAAGGTGGGGGTGGGTCTTTGTCTCTATGGGAAGTGGGGACGGGTCTTTGTCTCTATGGGAAGTGGGGACGGGTCTTTGTCTCTATGGGAAGTGGGGACGGGTCTTTGTCTCTATGGGAAGTGGGGACGGGTCTTTGTCTCTATGGGAAGTGGGGACGGGTCTTTGTCTCTATGGGAAGTGGGGACGGGTCTTTGTCTCTATGGGAAGTGGGGACGGGTCTTTGTCTCTGTGGGAAGTGGGGACGGGTCTTTGTCTCTATGATAAGTGGGGACGGGTCTTTGTCTCTATGGGAAATGGGGACGGGTCTTTGTCTCTATGGGGAGTGGGGGTGGGTCTTTGTCTCTACGATAAGTGGGGACGGGTCTTTGTCTCTATGGGTAGTGGGGACGGGTCTTTGTCTCTATGGGAAGTGGGGGTGGGTCTTTGTCTCTACAATAAGTGGGGAAGGGTCTTTGTCTCTATGATAAGTGGGGACGGGTCTTTGTCTCTGTGGGAAGTGGGGACGGGTCTTTGTCTCTATGGGAAGTGGGGGCGGGTCTTTGTCTCTATGGGAAGTGGGGACGGGTCTTTGTCTCTGTGGGAAGTGGGGATGGGTCTTTGTCTCTATGGGGAGTGGGGGTGGGTCTTTGTCTCTACGATAAGTGGGGACGGGTCTTTGTCTCTACGATAAGTGGGGACGGGTCTTTGTCTCTGTGGGGAGTGGGGACGGGTCTTTGTCTCTATGGGAAGTGGGGACGGGTCTTTGTCTCTGTGGGAAGTGGGGACGGGTCTTTGTCTCTATGGGGAGTGGGGCTGGGTCTTTGTCTCAACGATAAGTGGGGACGGGTCTTTGTCTCTACGATAAGTGGGGACGGGTCTTTGTCTCTATGATAAGTGGGGACGGGTCTTTGTCTCTATGGGAAGTGGGGACGGGTCTTTGTCTCTATGGGAAGTGGGGGCGGGTCTTTGTCTCTATGGGAAGTGGGGGCGGGTCTTTGTCTCTATGGGAAGTGGGGGCGGGTCTTTGCCTCTATGGGAAGTGGGGGCGGGTCTTTGCCTCTATGGGAAGTGGGGGCGGGTCTTTGCCTCTATGGGAAGTGGGGGCGGGTCTTTGTCTCTATGGGAAGTGGGAACGGGTCTTTGTCTCTATGGGAAGTGGGGACGGGTCTTTGTCTCTATGGGAAGTGGGGGCGGGTCTTTGTCTCTATGGGAAGTGGGAACGGGTCTTTGTCTCTATGGGAAGTGGGGACGGGTCTTTTTATCTATGGGAAGTGGGGGTGGGTCTTTGTCTCTATGGGAAGTGGGGACGGGTCTTTGTCTCTATGAGAAGTGGGGACGGGTCTTTGTCTCTATGGGAGGTGTGTGCGGGTCTTTGTCTCTATGGGAAGTGGGGACGTGTCTTTGTCTCTATGGGGAGTCGGGGTGGGTCTTTGTCTCTACGATAAGTGGGGACGGGTCTTTGTCTCTATGGGGAGTGGGGGCGGGTCTTTGTCTCTATGGGAAGTGGGGACGGGTCTTTGTCTCTATGAGAAGTGGGGACGGGTCTTTGTCTCTATGGGAGGTGTGTGCGGGTCTTTGTCTCTATGGGAAGTGGGGACGGGTCTTTGTCTCTATGGGGAGTGGGGGTGGGTCTTTGTCTCTACGATAAGTGGGGACGGGTCTTTGTCTCTATGGGAAGTGGGGGCGGGTCTTTGTCTCTATGGGAAGTGGGTACGGGTCTTTGTCTCTATGGGAAGTGGGGGTGGGTCTTTGTCTCTACGATAAGTGGGGGTGGGTCTTCGTCTCTACGATAAGTGGGGACGGGTCTTTGTCTCTATGGGAAGTGGGGACGGGTCTTTGTCTCTATGGTAAGTGGGGACGGGTCTTTGTCTCTATGGGAAGCGGGGGCGGGTCTTTGTCTCTATGGGAAGCGGGGGCGGGTCTTTGTCTCTATGGGAAGTGGGGGCGGGTCTTTGTCTCTATGATAAGTGGGCACGGGTCTTTGTCTCTGTGGGAAGTGGGGACGGGTCTTTGTCTCTGTGGGAAGTGGGGGCGGGTCTTTGTCTCTATGGGAAGTGGGCACGGGTCTTTGTCTCTGTGGGAAGTGGGGACGGGTCTTTTTATCTATGGGAAGTGGGGGTGGGTCTTTGTCTCTACAATAAGTGGGGACGGGTCTTTGTCTCTATGATAAGTGGGGACGGGTCTTTGTCTCTATGGGAGGTGTGGGCGGGTCTTTGTCTCTATGGGAAGTGGGGACGGGTCTTTGTCTCTATGGGGAATGGGGGTGGGTCTTTGTCTCTACGATAAGTGGGGACGGGTCTTTGTCTCTATGGGAAGTGGGGGCGGGTCTTTGTCTCTATGGGAAGTGGGTACGGGTCTTTGTCTCTATGGGAAGTGGGGGTGGGTCTTTGTCTCTACGATAAGTGGGGGTGGGTCTTTGTTTCTACGATAAGTGGGGACGGGTCTTTGTCTCTATGGGAAGTGGGGACGGGTCTTTGTCTCTATGGGAAGCGGGGGCGGGTTTTTGTCTCTATGGGAAGTGGGGGCGGGTCTTTGCCTCTGTGGGAAGTGGGGGCGGGTCTTTGTCTCTATGGGAAGTGGGGACGGGTCTTTGTCTCTGTGGGAAGTGGGGGCGGGTCTTTGTCTCTGTGGGAAGTAGGGGCGGGTCTTTGTCTCTATGGGAAGTAGGGGCGGGTCTTTGTCTCTACGATAAGTGGGGACTGGTCTTTGTCTCTATGGGAAGTGGGGACGGGTCTTTGTCTCTATGGTAAGTGGGGACGGGTCTTTGTCTCTATGGGAGGTGTGGGCGGGTCTTTGTCTCTATGGGAAGTGGGGACGGGTCTTTGTCTCTATGGGGAATGGGGGTGGGTCTTTGTCTCTACGATAAGTGGGGACGGGTCTTTGTCTCTATGGGAAGTGGGGGCGGGTCTTTGTCTCTATGGGAAGTGGGTACGGGTCTTTGTCTCTATGGGAAGTGGGGGTGGGTCTTTGTCTCTACGATAAGTGGGGGTGGGTCTTTGTCTCTACGATAAGTGGGGACGGGTCTTTGTCTCTATGGGAAGTGGGGACGGGTCTTTGTCTCTATGGGAAGCGGGGGCGGGTTTTTGTCTCTATGGGAAGTGGGGGCGGGTCTTTGCCTCTGTGGGAAGTGGGGGCGGGTCTTTGTCTCTATGGGAAGTGGGGACGGGTCTTTGTCTCTGTGGGAAGTGGGGGCGGGTCTTTGTCTCTGTGGGAAGTGGGGGCGGGTCTTTGTCTCTATGGGAAGTAGGGGCGGGTCTTTGTCTCTACGATAAGTGGGGACCGGTCTTTGTCTCTATGGGAAGTGGGGACGGGTCTTTGTCTCTATGATAAGTGGGGACGGGTCTTTGTCTCTATGATAAGTGGGGACGGGTCTTTGTCTCTATGATAAGTGGGGACGGGTCTTTGTCTCTATGATAAGTGGGGACGGGTCTTTGTCTCTATGGGGAGTGGGGATGGGTCTTTGTCTCTATGGGGAGTGGGGACGGGTCTTTGTCTCTATGGGAAGTGGGGACGGGTCTTTGTCTCTATGGGAAGTGGGGACAGGTCTTTGTCTCTATGGGAAGTGGGGGCGGGTCTTTGTCTCTATGGGAAGTGGGGGCGGGTCTTTGTCTCTATGGGAAGTGGGGACGGATCTTTGTCTCTGTGGGTAGTGGGGGCGGGTCATTATCTCTATGGGAAGTGGGGGCGGGTCTTTGTCTCTATGGGAAGTGGGGGGGGTCTTTGTCTCTATGGGAAGTGGGGACGGGTCTTTGTCTCTATGGGTAGTTGCGGACGGGTCTTTGTCTCTATGGGTAGTTGCGGACGGGTCTTTGTCTCTATGGGAAGTGGGGGCGGGTCTTTGTCTCTATGGGAAGTGGGGGCGGGTCTTTGTCTCTATGGGAAGTGGGGGCGGGTCTTTGTCTCTATGGGAAGTGGGGGCGGGTCTTTGTCTCTATGGGAAGTGGGGGCGGGTCTTTGTCTCTATGGGAAGTGGGGACGAAGCTTTGTCTCTCTGCTGGATGTGGGAGGTCTTTGTCTTTCTATGGGAAATGGGGGCGGATCTTTGTCTCTATGTGAAGAGGGAGGGGGTCTTTGTTTTTTTACGGGAAGTGGGGGTGGGTTTTTGTTTCTCCAAAGTAAGTAGGGGTGGGTTTTTGTTTCTCTATGGTAAGTGGGAGCGGATATTTGTCTCTGTGGGAAGTGGGGGTGAGTCTTTCAGTTAAAAGCAGGCAAGCTATTAGAGAATGCAGGCTGGGACTTAAGGAAAGAAAAATTCCAGCTCCAATAGTGCTGGCAGAATGCTGATGGAAAAACGAACTCCTACTCACAAACAGAGAACGCCAAGTTACAGAAGATGAGAATCAGGACAATTACTGGAAATATTAAACTGGTATTGGCACCAAAAAAGCAGTTTTACCTTGTTCTGGAGGGTGACGGCATCAAAATTCTACTTTTCTACAGTTTTTTTCTTTTTTATTAAAGGACCCGATCAGTTATTCTATTGCTAAATAAAGAGAAGCAGGGAATTTAGAGCTTTGTTTCAGAAAAGTTCTGACCCTCATGAAGATTTATTACAAAACTGTTGCAGTGAAGGACCCACTGCAAACTGAACATGGTACAAAAGTATAATATCACTGATGTATCACGCATCATTCACCAAAGACGAAGAAATAGGTCCAGGCATCACTCCATTCTCCCCTGCAGTCTTCTAGCCTATTTCTTGTACATGAATGAATGTATTTGGGTCTAAAAATCATTTTTGAAATTGGGTTTTATTAAAAATTTTGCACCATTTGGCTTTTCTGGGCTCTTTATTTCCCTGCACATTCAACTTTGATGTGGTCAGTGGTCATAAATCAGCTGAAAGGAGCTCAGAAAGGGACACATAAAAGAAACGCAAATTCTCCCATGAGAACGAGCTCACTGATGGATACTCAGTTAGCTCATTCTGCAGCCAGCAATAGAGAAGTACAACACAGAGTCTACAGAAGGCAAACGCAGCAAAATTTTTAAAGAAACCCAATAATAAAAATGATTTTTAGCCAAAAGATACACACATTTAAGTAGGAAAAAAAATGGACAACCCCTTTGAGATAGTTATGTTAGTAATATAATGTGACGGCCCAGGAAAGACCAACTGATTGTGCTTTGGTGGGGGTCCAACCTCAGAGCCCCTATTGATTCTGAGAATGAAAAAGCATTCCCACTGAACACGTGTGACTGTTACAAGAGGCGCTGCATGTCCTGGGTGAAGGCGGCCGTAAGCTAGCAAGTGACACCGGATATAGATATTTATATAGGTATAAATGATACCAGTGTAAAGTAATAGATCAAGAAAGAAAAAAAATGAAGAGGGGACACATTTTCATTTTTTTTATGGTTTAATGCCTTAGTTGTCCACTAGATTGCAGCATTGCATGTGCTGTAGATGCTGGATAGTCTGTAATTTATATTAAAATATATTTTTTTTTCTCCAAAATCTAAAAAGTAAAGGCAAAAACTGACTTGTGCAATCTTTTTTTTTGCTACGTCACGCTCCAGCTGTGGGACTGGGTGGCCATCTTCCTGTCCATGTCATCAGTGTTTGGTATCAGTGATGGCTATCGTTGTGCCCGCAGCAATTCAGTAATGGGGGGGGACATAGTCAGATCTCAGAGTCCTCAGAGCAGCGTTGCAGGGTCAAACATACATGACTGTGATCACACAGCCAGGAGCTGATACATGCTGATAATGGCTTTGGCAGCATGTATCAGCAGACAGGTTCCCTTTAAGGGCTCATGCTCATCTGCGTTTAAATCAGACGAATTCAATCCGATATAAAAAAAAAATCGGATTGCACTCTGAATAATGTTATTCAATGATTCCCTGCTCATCTGCAATTTTTTTCTTATTGGACTCAGAAAAAAATCACAGCATGTTGCGAGTGGCCGCGTATATTGCATGAGACACGCCAACGCAATGGGTGCGAGAAAAAAAATCGCATGACGCACGGACCATGTGAGCCGTCCAAGTTTCACACACCCATATCATAGGAAACCTGACATTTCATCAGCCACATACAGTAAATTCACAGTGTGACCCATCAGAATACAATAGATAGAATAGATATATACTGTCGATAGAATAGATAGAAAGATGTCAGTGAGATATATAATTAGTGCAGTGCTTGTGTAGTTTTCTGTCTTTGAATTTAGATAATAAATTTAAAGTTACATAAAAAAAAAGCAGACAGCTAGGGGCTGGTGTTATTATTGTGGGAAGGGGCCAATATCCATAAAGTTTCCCAACCTATTAAAAGCAGCTCACAGCTGTCTATTTAGCCTTTACTTGTTATTAAAAAGGGGGACCCAAAAAAAATGATATGGGGGTCACCCCTATTTTTAATAACCAGCAAAGGCTAAACAGACAGCTGCAGGATGATATTAAGAGGCTGGGAAGGGGCCAAGGATGCTCCATTTCTATGACGACTGAGGGTTGATATTATTAGTCTGGGAGGGGGCCAAAATCAATGGCCCCATCCCAGCCTATTAATATCAGCCAGCAGCTGTCTGTTTAGCCTTTGCTGGTTATTTAAAATAGGGGGCACCCCACATCATTTTTTTTGGGTCCCCCTTTTTAATAACCAGTAAAGGCTACGCAGACAGCTTTGAGATCTTACTAATAAGCTGAGAAACTTTCTGGATATTGGCCCTTTCCCAGAATAATAACATCAGCCCCCAGCTGTCTGCTTTCCCTTAACTGGTTAATAAAAATAAGGGGGGCCCCATGCCATTTTTTTTTAAATAAATCATTTATTTAATAGGTTTAAAAATGGTAAACACCCTTTAGTGCCACATGAAAGGCAATAAAGGGTGCTAGTTTATTATATGTAGGGGACTTGTGACATTAACTATCTACATGATATCTATCACATTTATTCTATCTATCTATATATATATAAGATTGATTTACTTAGAGAACTAGCTTTAATGTATGTAAAAGCTGATGTCATAGGCATGCTACTTGATAGTAATCGCATTGTACTCGCATGACACGCGTCCTACCTTTCAGGAACAACATCGGAGCGATTTTATTTCTGCTGATGACTGCGAGCCCTAAGGCTAAATTCTGTCGGCCGCAGACACACGACTCGAGGCCACGTGATTTGTGCCACCCATGGTCACTAACAATCATGTTAATATCCAAGAGGGGTAAAACTTCAGTAACATCAACAAACTTCCTTGGAAAACTAAAGGGATCCTAGGATCGAAAACTGAAACTAGTGTCAGGTTTTTAAGCGAAATATATATATATATTTTTCCATATCACTATCTAAAAGTGCTTCTCACTGAAAGTAAATTTATTTCAGTTCTTCAATACAAAAAGTGAAACTCCTATATTATAAAGAGTCATTACACACAGAGTGATCTATTTCAAGTGTTTATTTCTGTTAGTGTTGATGATTATGGCTTATAGCCAATGAAAACACAAAAGTCATTATCTCAGTAAATTAGAATACTTTATAACAACAGCTTGAAAAATGATTTTAAAATCCGAAATGTTGTCCTACTGAAATGCATGTTCAGTAAATGCAGTCAATACTTGGTCGGCTCCTTTTGCATCAATTACTGCATCAATGCGGCAATGTGGCATGGAGGCGATCAGCCTGGGGCACTGCTGAGGTGTTATGGTAGCCCAGGTTGCTTTGATAGCAGCCTTCAGCTCGTCTGTATTGTTGGGTCTGGTGTCTCTCATCTTCCTCTTGACAATACCCCCATAGATTCTCTATAATAGATTCGCTATGGGGTTAAGGTCAGGCGAGTTTGCTGCCAATCAAGCACAGTGATACTGTTGTGTGTAAACCAGGTATTGGTCCTTTGGGCAGTGTGGACAGGGGCCAAGTCCTGCTGGAGAATGACATTTCCATCTCCAAAAAGCTTGTCGGCAGAGGGAAACATGAAGGGCTCTAAAATTTCCTGGTAGATAGCTGTGCTGACTTTGGTCTTGATAAAACACAGTGGACCTCCACCAGCAGATGACATGGCTCCCCAAACCATCACTGATTGTGGAAACTTCACACTAGACCTCCAGCAGCTTGGATTGTGGCCTCTCCACTCTTCCTCCAGACTCTGGGACCTGGATTTCCAAATGAAATGCAAAATTTACCTTCATCTGATAACACCTTCGACCACTGAGCAACAGTCCAGGTCTTTTTCTCCTTGGCCCAGATAAGACGCTTCTGGCGTTGTCTATTGGCCATGAGTGGCTTGACACAAGGAATGCGACACTTGTAGCCCATGTCCTGGATACGTCTGTGTGTGGTGGCTCTTGAAGCAATGACTCCAGCAGCAGTCCACTCCTTGTGAATCTCCCCCAAATTTTTGAATGACCTTTTCTTAACTATCCTTTCAAGGCTGCGGTTATCCCGGTTGCTTGTGCACCTTTTTCTACCACACTTTTTCCTTCTACTCGACTTTCCATTAATATACTTGTATACAGCACACTGTGAACAGCCAGCTTCTTTAACAATGACATTTTGTGGCTTACCCTCCTTGTGGGGTGTGTCAATGACTGCCTTCTGGACATCTGTCAAATCAGCAGTCTTCCCCATGATTGTGGAACCTACTGAAACAAACTAAGGGACCTTTTCTAAACGTTTAGGAAGCCTTTGCAGGTGTTTTTTGGTTAATTATTCTCATTTACTGAGATAATGACTTTTGTGTTTTCATTGGCTGTAAGCCATAATCATCAACATTAACAGAAATATACACTTGAAATAGATCACTCTGTAATAACTCTATATAATATATCAGTTTCACTTTTTGTATTGAAGAACTGAAATAAATTAACTTTTTGATGATATTCTAATTTAGTGAGAAGCACCTGTATATTTTAAAAAAACAAACTGAAATCTTGGAATTGTCACACTGGCCACTAGACTTTATACTATACTCACAGGATTACAATGACTGATAACACCTCTATATACAGTAGATAACACAGGATCCACCATTCACAATAGGTGATATCACAGCTCACCTCCTCCTCCTCCTGTACAATAGCAAAAAAGAAGCAAGACAAAAATATATCTCATACCCTACCATAATTATATATAAATGTAAAGCAAAGTTGCATAATAAATATAGGGTACTTAGTGAACTAAGGTTTTTAATATAGGCAGTATAGGTACCGTCCCAATTTAGGGTCACCTTGCCGCTGGTGGGACGGCTTGTATACTTTTTTTGATCAAAAATAGTTCACTAAGTACCCTATATTTATTATGCAACTTTGCTTTACATTTATATATAATTATGGTAGGGTATGAGATATATTTTTGTCTTGCTTCTTTTTTGCTAGTGTGAACATGCCTCTGTTTCTTGTATGTCTGCCATCTTAGACCTCAGTTCACATTGTCTGGTTTTTTGACTTGTTTGCATTCTGTGCAATTTAAGGGTGTGGCATGCCCTTTGTTGAGCTGATTAGTATATATGTAGCTTACCACGGGCCTAGGTGGTCTGGAGTTGGGACCCGGTCCTATTTGTCTACCCTTTTATATGCATTACTTCAACTTTGATATACAGTAAGGTTTTTAATATAGGCAGTATAGGTACCGTCCCAATTTAGGGTCACCTTGCCGCTGGTGGGACGGCTTGTATACTTTTTTTGATCAAAAATAGTTCACTAAGTACCCTATATTTATTATGCAACTTTGCTTTACATTTATATATAATTATGGTAGGGTATGAGATATATTTTTGTCTTGCTTCTTTTTTGCTAGTGTGAACATGCCTCTGTTTCTTGTATGTCTGCCATCTTAGACCTCAGTTCACATTGTCTGGTTTCCTCCTGTACAATGACTGATCACACCTCTATATACAGTAGATAGCACAGGATCCACCATTCACAATAGGTGATGTCACAGCTCACCTCCTCCTCCTGTACAATCACTGATAACACCTCTATATACAGTAGACAGCACAGGATCCACCATTCACAATAGGTGATATCACAGCTCACCTCCTCCTCCTCCTGTACAATCACTGATAACACCTCTATATACAGTAGATAGCACAGGATCCACCATTCACAATAGGTGATATCACAGCTCACCTCCTCCTCCTGTACAATGACTGATAACACCTCTATATACAGTAGATAACACAGGATCCACCATTCACAATAGGTGATATCACAGCTCACCTCCTCCTCCTCCTGTACAATCACTGATAACACCTCTATATACAGTAGATAGCACAGGATCCACCATTCACAATAGGTGATATCACAGCTCACCTCCTCCTCCTCCTGTACAATCACTGATAACACCTCTATATACAGTAGACAGCACAGGATCCACCATTCACAATAGGTGATATCACAGCTCACCTCCTCCTCCTCCTGTACAATCACTGATAACACCTCTATATACAGTAGATAGCACAGGATCCACCATTCACAATAGGTGATATCACAGCTCACCTCCTCCTCCTGTACAATGACTGATAACACCTCTATATACAGTAGATAACACAGGATCCACCATTCACAATAGGTGATATCACAGCTCACCTCCTCCTCCTCCTGTACAATCACTGATAACACCTCTATATACAGTAGATAGCACAGGATCCACCATTCACAATAGGTGATGTCACAGCTCACCTCCTCCCCCTCCTGTACAATGACTGATCACACCTCTATATACAGTAGATAACACATGATCCACCATTCACAGTAGGTGACATCACAGCTCACCCCCCCCCTCCTGTACAATGACTGATCACACCTCTATATACAGTAGATAACACATGATCCACCATTCACAGTAGGTAACATCACAGCTCCGCTCAAAGTGTTTACATCCGGCCTCTGGCAGCGCTTATAACAGATGATCAGTGGGGGACACAAAGCGTTGTATTAATGGCCGCTATGTACTAGTGTATGCCCACTGTTATGGAGATAGTTATTTTTTTGGTGCTTAGTTCATCACCTTTTCATCAAGATCGTCACTTAGGTACCCCCATGTGATTACTGGCAGGATGTAGTACTGCAAGGATCAGAGAAAACTCCAATCCTGGAAGTTATTCCCATCAATGCTGTGATCAAAACTGATTGAAGCAAAAAGAGATGATGAAGACTATGAAGACAGCCAAATGCACTCATGCTAGGGTCATGTTAGTGATACAAAAGGGAATCTGTCAGCAGGTTTTTGCTATGTAATCTGAGTCCTATATTTTAGGGCAAGAAACCCTGATTCCAGTGATGTATCGCTTACTGGGCAGCTTGCTGTAGTTTTGATAGAATCCCTGTTTTCTCTGTTGTAGGTGTAGCAGTGCTCAGAATGCTGAGCCCTGTATAACCCCGCCCTCACCCCTGATTGGAAGCTTCCTGTGTACAGTGTAATCAAGCTGCCTATCAGTGGTGGGGGTGAGTTACACAGATTAGTTGGACTAGCCTGCACGTGACACCTAGTCCGGCAGTGATAATCTCCTGCTAATAAAACAGTGATTGTATTGAAACTACAAAATGCATGAACATATTTGGTATCGCCGGTGCAAACTAAGAAAATATCAGAATATTTATCCAATACGGGGAACGCCAAATCTAAAAAAAAAAAAATCTAAGCGTCAGGATTGCTATTTTATTGTCACTTCTCCTCCCAAAAAATTTGAATAAAAAGATCAGAACGTTGCATGGACCCTAAAATGATACTGATATAAACTACAGCTCATACTGCAATAAACAAGCCCAGATACAGCAACGTCAATCAAAAGATAAAAAAGTTACAGCTCCTGGAAGGAGAGGAGGAATAATCAAAAATGAAGGTGGGACCACCGAAATTCTGCGTCTAGGACCCTGAAGATGGATAAATCATCACATTATACTTTTCCTCTGTATTTTGGCTCACGAGCAAGAAAAAAATTATTAAATAAATGTAGTCAGTGCCCCTCCCCCACTTCTCAGCTCACAGGAAGCACATTGCTCAGCAGGGCGACAAAGAGCACAGGAGAAGACCCCTGCTAGGTAGAAACATGAATCTCCTCTATTCTGGATACAGGAAAAATCTATCTTTATACCGTGTTATCCAGTAGAAAGAAAAACATTAAAATTTGAGAGTTCTCAGTGTGACACATTTACAAGTCATCATAAGTTTGTACTCCCAGACTCTTCTGTCTCTCTGAGATAAGAAGTTACTTTTCAATACTAAGGGTTCACATTTCTCTTTGTGGAGAGTTACAAGTCAGTGCCAGGAGACTTATAGGCCATGCAATGAGCCTTTCCATATACTTAGGATAAACGCTAAACCAGAATCTCAATTTGCAGACACATATTTCAGCTTTGTTACCCCACATCAGTGCAAAGCATGAGATCTTATTTAGCAGTACAAGAGGCCTCTGACTGGAGTTTAAGGGGCAATATGCCTCCTTATGGAGAGTGACATGCCTGACATTCCAGAGTAAGGAGACTTATAGGTCATAAATTGCTCCTCTGGGAAATGAAATATGCAAATTCCCTCTTCAGGCAGAAAAAATACTTGAAGTCTAGCGCTGCCTATTGGATGTAGCAATTCTGAAAGTCAATATCGACCTTTTAACGAACCTTGCCATGTACTTAGGATAAAAGGCAAAGCAGAATCTCAATTTGCAGACATGGTGTTTCAGGTTTGTTGCCCTTTATCAGTGCAAAGCATGAGATCTGATTTAGCAGTATAAGAGGCCTCTGACTGGGACCTAAGGGGTAACATTTCTTCTTGTGGAGAGAGGCGTTTCTGACATTCCATTGTAAGGAGACTTATAGGCCATAAAATGCTCCTCTGGGAAATTAAATAGGCAATTTGTACACTTTCATTACCAGCAATTTCATGTCCATGATGCTGTGATCAGGGGTACAAAAATGTTTGGCCACAGGTAGATCTATTCTTTTTACTTTTATTGTGTGACGAGAATTCATCCTTGTTCCAAGTTTTTGCCCTGTCTCCCCTACTTACACACCCCCAGTCGGACATATAATTAAGTACACCCCATTAGATGTGGTGGAGCTGAAGGTATCAGGAATCTTGTAATCTTGATGTGTGTTGGATCTTTATCTTGACCGTTGTCATCATATACTCACAGGTTTTACATTTTTTTCTGGTTGCAGGGAAATGTTCCTGTTGTCCTTGGAGAAGACAAGGAGCTCCTGACATTGATTCTTCTTCGATTTGGGGGCTGCATAAAACACAGAAGTGGGGGGTCCGGCATCTTTTTGTATTAACGGTTGTAATTTCCGTGTGGCCTCCCTTAGATGTGGATTGTAGGTGACTACTAGAAGGACCCGGTTGATTTCTTCTTTAGTTTTGTCATGTAGGAGATGATTCCTTGATATTCTGGTGGCTCTTGCAATCTGGTTTTCCCTTTTCCTTGGATGGTAGCCCTAATTCAAAAAAGTCCTTTTGATGCCACCAAAGGTGTTTGTCTCTATCTGTAAGGTTGGAACATATCCGATTGTATCTGTAGACAATAAAGCTTTTTGTGTGTTTGGGATGAAAATTGTCCCATCTGAGGTTTGTTGGATGGTCAATTGGCTTCTGGTCCAGGGATGTCTCTATTTTATTGTCCTGGAGCTTGATGATCTCCGTTTATGGCAGCACCAGTTTTTCACATCATCGGGGCTTGTATACATCAGTGGTATTGAAAGCTATGCTGTCAGCAGTGTATTTTGCCAGCATAGACACCCCAGGTGGACAGGTTTCACCTAATGTGCCAGACCGATCGTACAACCCAGCGCCACCCATCATCTGTGGACTCCAGGGTGATGGACTCAACCTGCAAGCTGGAGTATGTGTACCCCAAAAGCTGGGACAAGAAAGAGTCTGAATGTCGCAACCAGGGAGGCTGCGGTGCGGATGGATCATAGGACTTTGACCTGGGCTTGGAGCGGTGGTGATGATGATGGTGATGGTCTCGGAAGGACATTGCATGATGAGGCGGATTGTATTGACAACATGCAATGTTGATTCAATGGGGCTCCTTCATGGGTGCCATATTACTGTATGGAAGAAAGGCTTGGCAATCTACTTCTGTATTATGCCAAGAAAACTTGATGGAGAGGACAATTAAAGAAACAACAGTAAGCAACAGTTCGAATGGAACATGGCATGGTTCATAGTAGAGCGAGGTGTCAGACAAGGCTGCGACCTGTCACTTCTCTTCAATTTATATGAAGAAGCTATTTTCAGGAAGGCTGGACTTGCCGAAAAAAGAAGAAGGAATCAAAATTGCTGGAGAAATCAAGAAACAATCTTAAAGAAGTTGTCCACTACTTTATCACTGATCACCTATACCTAGAATAGGTCATCACTGTCTGATCGGTCGGGCTCTGACACCCAGCATCACCACCGATCAGCTGTTATCGGTGGCTCAATTGTGGAGCTTCTCCGTCTTCTGATAGTGGCCTCGGCCGAATACTGCAAATCAAATCAATAGGATAGGTCATCAATGATAAAGTAGTGGACAACCTCTTTAAATACGCTGACAATGCAACATTGATAGCAATAAGCGTAGATGGAATGAAGGATTTATTACGGAGTATCAACATGGAAAACTCCAACATGGGACTGCTACTCAATACATGGAAAACAAAGATATTGCCAGGTACAATCGGGACACATTTGAGATGGACGGCGACAAACTGGAAGTTGTAAAGGACTTCAACCTACTCCGTTCAATCATCACTCAAGATGCAGCGATGACTTCGGAAGTCAATAGGAGAAATCAACAATGAAGTCACTGGACAAGGTCTTCAAATCGAAGAACATTTCACTGTGATGAAGACAAAACTCGTGCATAGTCTAGTCTTTTCTGTAGTAACATACGGATGCGAAACCTGGACGATACAGAAACAAGACAGAAGAAGAATCAATGCCTTCGAAATGTGGTGCTGGAGAAGGATGTTATCAATACCATGGATGCCAAGAAGAACAAACAAATCAAAATCAAGCCAGACGTGTCATCTGAAGCAAGGATCACCAAGCTACGATCTGACTACTTTGGACACATCAGACAAAGAGAACAATCACTGGAGAAGGACATCGTGGTCATAGGAAGAGAGAAATCACTGGAGAAGGACATCATGGTCATAGGAAGAGAGAAATCACTGGAGAAGGACATCATGGTCATAGGAAGAGAGAAATCACTGGAGAAGGACATCATGGTCATAGGAAGAGAGCAATCACTGGAGAAGGACATCATGGTCATAGGAAGAGAGCAATCACTGGAGAAGGACATCATGGTCATAGGAAGAGAGCAATCACTGGAGAAGGACATCATGGTCATACAAAGAGAGCAATCACTGGAGAAGGACATCATGGTCATACGAAGAGAGTGATCAATGGAGAAGGACATCATGGTCATAGGAAGAAAGCAATCACTGGAGAAGGACATCATGGTCATAGGAAGAGAGCAACCACTGGAGAAGGACATCATAGTCATAGGAAGAGAGCAACCACTGGAGAAGGACATCATAGTCATAGGAAGAGAGCAATCACTGGAGAAGGACATCATGGTCATAGGAAGAGAGCAATCACTGGAGAAGGACATCATGGTCATAGGAAGAGAGCAATCACTGGAGAAGGACATCATGGTCATAGGAAGAGAGCAATCACTGGAGGACATCATGGTCATACGAAGAGAGCAATCGCTGGAGAAGGACATCATGGTCATAGGAAGAGATCAATCATTGGAGAAAGACATCATGGTCATAGGAAGAGAGAAATCACTGGAGAAGGACATCATGGTCATGGGAAGAGATCAATCACTGGAGAAGGACATCATGGTCATAGGAAGAGATCAATCACTGGAGAAGGACATCATGGTCATAGGAAGAGATCAATCACTGGAGAAGGACATCATGGTTGGAAGAATAGAAGGAACAAAGAAACGGAAGACCAGCAACTTGATAGCTTGATACTATCAAGATAATGACAGAGAAGACCTGGTGGACCTATCTAGACTTGCACAAGATCGTGCTTCCTACAGAGCGTTCATCCATCAAGTCACCATGGCTCCATCATCAAAAAGTTAATTTCAGTCCCGAAGTAATTGAGGGTTACGTAGATGGTGGGATGAAACTAATAAAAGTGTTCATGGAATGTCTTTAGCGCCATCCAGGTAATTAAAATATTGTCAATGTAACGTTGATGGGACAAGAGGACAAAAGGTCACTTTCCTGCTCAGCCATGACTATTGTGGAGCTGTGTTAGTACCCATCGCTGTACCCAACTCCTGTAAAAATACAAAGTAAGTAACCGGGCTGCTATTTGTCTCCATCTTTACAGTCAGCATCGAGGACTCTCACATTTTAACATTCTTCTGTGTTCTTGAGGAAGAACTGACACTTGTACAGGTTCCCAGGCCGGTAATTACTCGGTGCCGGCAGAAAAAGTGTTAAAAAACTCCTGGATGCCACAAAGTATCCTCCTCTCCAGCGACCATTGGCTAAATGTTCACTCGCTGCTCGGTGATTGGTTGGGCTCGCCACGCCCCTCAGCGTGTAACAAGTCCCTCTCCGCCGGGCTGGGCCACCCCCACACCTTCCAGTTTGATGGCAACACGCTGCCAGACGTCACCTCTGCCCCTCGCTATTGGCCGCCGCGACAGCCAATGGGTGACCGCGGAGGTGACATCAGCTTAGCAACCATCCCCCGGCACGCGCCGACAGGAGGGGGCGTGGCCGAGCCGAGGAGGCGGAGACTGTGGTCTCCTCTCTAAACGCGTCTCCGCCTTCCTAGCCCATGACGTCATCGCCAAAGCTGGCGGTGATTGGTCAAGCCTGAGGGGCTCTTGCTGTTGCTGTGTGGGAAGAGACGGCTTTGGAGCTGCCGGTTTTCTGATGAAGAGCCGGGAGAGGGGAAAGAGGGGTGAGTCACTTTAAACCCGCTCTCAGCACCTGCTCCGGTTCTTTCTGTCATAGATGGACTTCACTTCCAAACTCCCGATGGCCGTTTCTCAAGGAGCGAGAGAGATTTCTGCAGCTCTTCAACAATCCAAGCTACTTCACGCTCTACTTGCTGGTAGTTGTAGTTCTCTATCGCGTAGTTCATGCTTCCTGTCTGGACGAACCTTTTCCATGTCGAACTACAACTCCCGGCAGGCCCTGTGGCAGACTCGGCTCTTGATAAACAAGGCACTTCATCTCGCGTTGTGGTTGGACGGCTTTAGCCACGCCCTACCCTTCTTCCAATTGGCTACTGTACCAGCCTGTCACCTGCTTATTAGCATATCACCGCCTACTTTTCACCGTTAGCCACCAGTGATTGGATACTGTATGTGTCGCTCAAGTTTTTTTATATTTTGCCGCCCACTTGTCATTACGCTCCGCCTCCTTTCGCTTTCCATTGGCTGAGGACTCTGTCACTGGGCTAGTTGTGGGCTGTGATTGGTTGCCTTCTCCAGCTGTTCCTGCTTCATTCACCATTTTGTCTCCTGGAGTAAGGGGGCCAGGCAGCAGTGTGTGGATGTCCGTGAGTGAGGGCCAGGTGAGTGTCCGCGGCTCCCCTCCGGTCTCCCTGGACGTGTGCACAGGACGCCCCGTACCGGGTGTCCCTCCCCGTGTCCGCTCACTGCTTCAGCCTCCTGTTGTGTTGTGCAATGTCCCGGCTGCAGCTTCCCTCTGTGCGCTGCTGTGTCCTCCGCTCTCCTGCTGCCTCCCATATGTCCCTGCACTGGTGATGGGGCAGGATTGCTGTCCTGGGACCTGTAGTCCCCCCTTCATTGCTTCATATATCCACACGTCTGAATACCGCCATATACCCCCGATCACACCATCACCAGGACACACAATGTATCTCCAGAGTGAATACCGCCATATACCCCCGATCACACCATCACCAGGACACACAATGTATCTGCAGAGTGAATACCGCCATATACCCCCGATCACACCATCACCAGGACACACAATGTATCTGCAGAGTGAATACCGCCATATACCCCCGATCACACCATCACCAGGACACACAATGTATCTGCAGAGTGAATACCGCCATATACCCCCGATCACACCATCACCAGGACACACAATGTATCTGCAGAGTGAATACCGCCATATACCCCCGATCACACCATCACCAGGACACACAATGTATCTGCAGAGTGAATACCGCCATATACCCCCGATCACACCATCACCAGGACACACAATGTATCTGCAGAGTGAATACCGCCATATACCCCCGATCACATCATCACCAGGACACACAATGTATCTGTATAGTGAATACCGCCACATACCCCCGATCACACCATCACCAGGACACACAATGTATCTGTATAGTGAATACCGCCACATACCCCCGATCACATCATCACCAGGACACACAATGTATCTGTATAGTGAATACCGCCATATACCCCCGATCACACCATCACCAGGACACACAATGTATCTGTATAGTGAATACCGCCACATACCCCCGATCACATCATCACCAGGACACACAATGTATCTGTATAGTGAATACCGCCATATACCCCCGATCACACCATCACCAGGACACACAATGTATCTGTATAGTGAATACCGCCACATACCCCCGATCACATCATCACCAGGACACACAATGTATCTGTATAGTGAATACCGCCATATACCCCCGATCACATCATCACCAGGACACACAATGTATCTGCAGAGTGAATACCGCCACATACCCCCGATCACACCATCACCAGGACACACAATGTATCTGTATAGTGAATACCGCCATATACCCCCGATCACATCATCACCAGGACACACAATGTATCTGCAGAGTGAATACCGTCATATACCCCCGATCACACCATCACCAGGACACACAATGTATCTGTATAGTGAATACCGCCATATACCCCCGATCACATCATCACCAGGACACACAATGTATCTGTATAGTGAATACCGCCACATACCCCCGATCACATCATCACCAGGACACACAATGTATCTGTATAGTGAATACCGCCATATACCCCCGATCACATCATCACCAGGACACACAATGTATCTGTATAGTGAATACCGCCACATACCCCCGATCACATCATCACCAGGACACACAATGTATCTGTATAGTGAATACCGCCATATACCCCCGATCACACCATCACCAGGACACACAATGTATCTGCAGAGTGAATACCGCCATATACCCCAGATCACACCATCACCAGGACACACAATGTATCTGCAGAGTGAATACCGCCACATACCCCCGATCACATCATCACCAGGACACACAATGTATCTGCATAGTGAATACCGCCACATACCCCCGATCACATCATCACCAGGACACACAATGTATCTGTATAGTGAATACCGCCATATACCCCCGATCACACCATCACCAGGACACACAATGTATCTGTATAGTGAATACCGCCATATACCCCCGATCACATCATCACCAGGACACACAATGTATCTGTATAGTGAATACCGCCATATACCCCCGATCACATCATCACCAGGACACACAATGTATCTGTATAGTGAATACCGCCATATACCCCAGATCACACCATCACCGGGACACACAATGTATCTGTATAGTGAATACCGCCATATACCCCCGATCACATCACCACCGGGACACACAATGTATCTGTATAGTGAATACCGCCATATACCCCCGATCACATCACCACCGGGACACACAATGTATCTGTATAGTGAATACCGCCATATACCCCCGATCACATCATCACCAGGACACACAATGTATCTGTATAGTGAATACCGCCATATACCCCCGATCACATCATCACCAGGACACACAATGTATCTGTATAGTGAATACCGCCATATACCCCCGATCACATCGCCATCAGGACATATAATGTATCTGCATAGTGAATGAGGGTGCCGTCTTCCTCCTTACTAGTCTGGGCATGTGTCCTCTTATCTGCCTCCCTCCTCGCCGTGCGTGTGCCAGCTTCTGCGTGTCGGCACAGGGGATGGCGGCACTTTGGCGAGGAGCGTACGTGCTTTCATGGACGGTCTCTCCTATCATCTGCAAACCCAAAGTACTAAAAAAATGGCTTAATTTTTCGCAATGGAGGGCAGGTATTGGCAGACAGTTTGGAGCGTAGAGTTGCCCATTAGGGTTTAGGAAAAATTGGATCCTGTTATTTCTGGTGATGCGATCAGTCCCTAGAACATACCCGTGTGTGACCCAGCCCACATCCAGGACCTCGGCCGTGCCATGTGGCAAAGAATGTGGGTGTTGCCCACTTGGCCGTCTCACATTCTCCGAGTTATTATTACCCGACTGCGAGGAGGATAAATAAACCCGCGCAGCGCCCAGTGCACACACGGCCTTTTGTCTCATCCAGGAAGACGGAAGTGCTGCAGGATGCCAAGGGTTAAGTTCTGGATTCCGACACCCGGCGTAGATCCCAGGGTGATTGCGCCATCCTCTGCGTGGAACGGTGCAGCAGAGGCCACTTTCTTCATCTGACGCTTGGCGCAACTCATGGCGACATTACAGTGCATTATAGAGTGATTTACATAGGACTGCAGGCGGGCCGACCATAAACCTATAGACTGTAAACGCTGTGCACATTTAAAGGGCATGGTCGGCTCTGTTGCATCTGCTGGAGAGGATGTGGTGAGCCAGTAGCGTAGTGCTGGGGTAAGGTCGGGGGGATGTGTAGTGACGTAGAGTGAAGAGTTAGTGGGGTGCGCCAGCCACCAAAATAGTGCGGTAGTAATGGGATCACCAGTGTAGTGTATAGTAAATGTGGACATGGGGGCCGTAGTAATGTGATCACTAGCGTAGTGTATAGTAGATGTGTAGACGAGGGCGGTAGTAATGGGATCACCAGTGTAGTGTATATTATATTAGACGAGGGCGGTAGTAATGGGATCACTAGTGTATAGTAGATGTGGACATAGGGGCGGTAGAATGTGATCACTAGTGTAGTGTATAGTAGATGTGGACATGGGGGCGGTAGTAATGGGATCACTAGTGTAGTGTATAGTAGATGTGGACATGGGGGCGGTAGTAATGGGATCACTAGTGTAGTGTATAGTAGATGTGGACATGGGGGCGGTAGTAATGGGATCACTAGTGTATAGTAGATGTGATCATGAGGGCGGTAGTAATGGGATCACTAGTGTAGTGTATAGTAGATGTGATCATGGGGGCGGTAGTAATGGGATCACTAGTGTAGTGTATAGTAAATGTGGACATGGTGGCCGTAGTAATGTGATCACTAGTGTAGTGTATAGTAGATGTGTAGACGAGGGCGGTAGTAATGGGATCACCAGTGTAGTGTATATTATATTAGACGAGGGCGGTAGTAATGGGATCACTAGTGTATAGTAGATGTGGACATGGGGGCGGTAGTAATGTGATCACTAGTGTAGTGTATAGTAGATGTGATCATGAGGGCGGTAGTAATGGGATCACTAGTGTAGTGTATAGTAGATGTGATCATGAGGGCGGTACTAATGGGATCACTAGTGTAGTGTATAGTAGATGTGATCATGAGGGCGGTACTAATGGGATCACTAGTGTAGTGTATAGTAGATGTGATCATGAGGGCGGTACTAATGGGATCACTAGTGTAGTGTATAGTAGATGTGATCATGAGGGCGGTAGTAATGGGATCACTAGTGTAGTGTATAGTAGATGTGATCATGAGGGCGGTAGTAATGGGATCACCAGTGTAGTGTATAGTAGATGTGCAGATGAGGGCGGTAGTAATGGGATCACTAGTGTAGTGTATATTATATTAGACGAGGGCGGTAGTAATGGGATCACTAGTGTATAGTAGATGTGGACATGGGGGCGGTAGTAATGTGATCACCAGTGTAGTGTATAGTAGATGTGGACATGGGGGCGGTAGTAATGTGATCACTAGTGTAGTGTATAGTAGATGTGATCATGGGGGCGGTAGTAATGGGATTACTAGTGTAGTGTATAGTAGATGTGATCATGAGGGCGGTAGTAATGGGATCACTAGTGTAGTGTATAGTAGATGTGATCATGAGGGCGGTAGTAATGGGATCACTAGTGTAGTGTATAGTAGATGTGATCATGAGGGCGGTAGTAATGGGATCACTAGTGTAGTGTATAGTAGATGTGATCATGAGGGCGGTAGTAATGGGATCACTAGTGTAGTGTATAGTAGATGTGATCATGAGGGCGGTAGTAATGGGATCACTAGTGTAGTGTATAGTAGATGTGTACATGAGGGCGGTAGTAATGGGATCACTAGTGTATAGTAGATGTGGACATGAGAGCGGTAGTAATGGGATCACTAGTGTATAGTAGATGTGGACATGAGAGCGGTAGTAATGGGATCACCAGTGTAGTGTATAGTAGATGTGCAGATGAGGGTGGTAGTAATGGGATCACCAGTGTAGTGTATAGTAGATGTGCAGATGAGGGTGGTAGTAATGGGATCACCAGTGTAGTGTATAGTAGATGTGCAGATGAGGGCGGTAGTAATGGGATCACTAGTGTAGTGTATAGTAGATGTGATCATGGGGGCGGTAGTAATGGGATCACTAGTGTAGTGTATAGTAGATGTGGACATGAGGGTGGTAGTAATGGGATCACTAGTGTAGTGTATAGTAGATGTGATCATGAGGGCGGTAGTAATGGGATCACTAGTGTAGTGTATAGTAGATGTGATCATGAGGGCGGTAGTAATGGGATCACTAGTGTAGTGTATAGTAGATGTGTACATGAGGGCGGTAGTAATGGGATCACTAGTGTATAGTAGATGTGGACATGAGAGCGGTAGTAATGGGATCACCAGTGTAGTGTATAGTAGATGTGCAGATGAGGGTGGTAGTAATGGGATCACCAGTGTAGTGTATAGTAGATGTGCAGATGAGGGTGGTAGTAATGGGATCACCAGTGTAGTGTATAGTAGATGTGCAGATGAGGGCGGTAGTAATGGGATCACTAGTGTAGTGTATAGTAGATGTGCAGATGAGGGCGGTAGTAATGGGATCACCAGTGTAGTGTATAGTAGATGTGCAGATGAGGGTGGTAGTAATGGGATCACCAGTGTAGTGTATAGTAGATGTGCAGATGAGGGCGGTAGTAATGGGATCACTAGTGTAGTGTATAGTAGATGTGGACATGAGGGTGGTAGTAATGGGATCACTAGTGTAGGGCACAGTGTAAAATTCAGTATTACTGGGTCACTAGTGGGGATGGAGAGCATTAGTATAGTGTTGTGACATCGTGGGGGCAGGAATTGCGAAATCACTGGATTTTCACTCTTTGGTATAACAAGCCCCCCCCCCCCCATTTGCTTCCAGTTTGGTCTGAGTTATCATTAGAGCCCCCCCATCTCCCTCCCACGTTACTGAGGGCATGGCCGGCGATTAGGAAGCGATGGGTTTTCCGGGTGTCGTGCGTTGGCACTGCACCTTCCACGAGCAGCGTTGGCAGCGAGATTGTGATGTGACTTGAGTGGGTGAGAACTTGTGAGTGAAACGCGTGGGCGCACATGTGGGAGATAGTCTGGATGTCTCGGGCTGTTGGTGAATTCCCTGCGTGTCGTGTGTTTTCTGCATGAGCGCGTCTTGCATGTCTGACTATGGGCTTAAATACATGGCAGTGCTTTTCCAGACATATGCCGCTCACGGCGTGCACACATCTTCTGCAGTCTGTGTGGGTGTCTGTGCCGAGCCGCGGGTTGCGTGGGTACGTGTCCCCATTTGCATATTTGTATGAAGATGTGCCTGAACATGTCCTTTAAGGAATATGTGTGCTAGCACGTCCTCTTTTGTTCGGGCACATATACACTCAGGTTGGGGGAAGGAGGGGGACGTTGTCGTGCACCTTCACCACATTAGATGACCAGGTATTACCGGGGAGGTCCTAGCTTATATCCATGGCAAGGCGCACTATACACTCCGATGGCCAAGATCTATCAACTTGGTGACGTTTATGAGCCGACATCGTCAGAAGAGCAGACCCCCAGTATGGTAATCTCCGTGCGTTTCAGACAAACGGCTGCCAATCAGTTGCCTGAAACGCGTCGGTCTGGGTCCAAGCAGCCATTTTTAGCCGCGGCGGTGGCGTGGCGTACGGCATACCTATGTGGAAGCTCAGGCGCCCGTGCTCAGGTATACCTGCTCCATGTATGCGTGTGTGTGTCCCGGCTGCACGGTAGCTACGTGTCGGGACATGTCTGCATGCTTCGTCGTGTGTACGGTCCTTATGGTGCCGATAACATATGCACCCTGCCTACGGGCGCTGTGCATCCTTAACCCTTTCACTGCTGCTCTTCATTGCCATTCTGCCTGGCAGAGAGAAGGTTGGGGGGAGGGGGATGTGTATGTGCAATGGAGATGGGGGTGGGGGGGATGGGCTATCTGAGTCCTGTCTGCTCATGTCCCTCTATAGACACCGGGGCACCGTTATCAAATGTAATGCGGCGACCATAAAGTAAGTGGCGCACCGCATTTATCGAAGGCGCGCGCTATTATTATTAATCAGGTGCCGCCATGTTACACTATTCATTATTACGGATCAGCAACTTTTTTTTTTTGCTACAAAATACCGGCCAAACTATATTATTATTATTATTATAGCGCCATTTATTCCATAGCGCTTTACATGTGAAAAGAGGTATACATAGCAAACAACAAGTACAATAATCTATATATAATAATATATACATATCCCCACTGGACACATTTAAAAGATATGCCCTGGTAAGGTCGTGTCGGCAATGATGGGGGTAGTTGTCTGCTCAGGGTTTATGTGACCAACAGCCGGCTTCTCTTCGCTTTGATTTTTCTTTTTCTCTTTCTCGTCCTCCCAAGAGTTCTAACTTTTTTTTTATTATTATTTTTTGGTATAAAGTTGTATCGAGACTTTTTTTGGTTATTTATTTTTTGGGAGGAAATAACCAAATAACAATACGGCTTTTTTTTAGTATATATATATATATATATATATATATATATATATATATATATATATATATATATATATATATATATATATATATATATATATAAATGTAAAAAACAAAAACACAATGAAAAATCTAAAAACCCCCCACAAATTTATATAAAAAATAAAATATAATATTATTTATTATTTTGTATTATTAATAATTTTATATGTATGTATGTGTGTGTATATATATATATATATAAATTATATATTTATTTATTTATTATATATATATTTTTTTATATATATATATTTATTTATTATATATATATTTTTTTATATATATTTATTATATATAATTTTTTTTTACTTTTCTTAAGATTTTTTTCCTTTTTTTTTTATTCCCCCCCCCCTACTTGTTCCTGCGATTGCTCATGTAATATTTCGGTATATTGTAAAGTTACCGATGACCTATGACGTGGGTGTACGTACATGGCGGACACGGGGGACTTTCAGTAGCCCCCGCTCTGCTGTGACAACCCCATTTCCAAGCTCGTAAATGTGACAGCAGCATCTCAGGGGTTAAACCGCTGCTCGAGTGCAGCCAGGAGACCCCCGGCTGCCGGCTGTGCAGCACAGGCGGCCCCCCCCCGTCCGGAGCCTGAGCCTGCGCCGTATATACAGTGCGCACAGGGCCCAGTAGATCCCACACCCTTCCCCCTCCGAACGTCGACCTTGACTCTATTTCTGACCAAAAACTGATGAAATTTTGGATTTTTCCGTAAGTCATGTGACCGGCGTAAATCTCACATCTATGGTGGTTTCTGGTCTTATATAAACATGGCTTAATCGACGTGAAACACTTTACATTTCACTTCCTCTCTCTGTACGAGAGCTCTGCCGTGTGTCAGTGAATGAAAACATTGGGCCTGGAAGAAGCACTGGCTGTATTACCCATAGCAACCAATCCGAGCTAAGCTTTCATTTCTTACACCGCTCTGGAAATATGAAAGCTGGGCCTTGATTGGTCGCTGTGGCCAACAAGAAGAGTCGAGCTTCAATTTCTTACACAGCTCTGGTAAAATGAAAGCTGCACCTCGATTGGTCAATATTTGCATCAATCAGAGCTGAGCTTTCATTTCTTACACAGCTCTGGTAAAATGAAAACTGCGCCGTGATTGATGCCAATATTGACCAATCACAGGTCAGTGTTATTTTTTTTTATGACAATTGGGGCCTAATTGCCAAAAAAGTTTGCGCCGGAATTCTGTTGTTAAAGTTTTTGAAATGTCGCTTTTTTTTTTTTTTTTTTTTTTTATATTAAAGCCCCCCCTTTTTTACTGAACGCTCTAACAAGAAAACAATGTCGGAATTAATTTCTTTTTTTTTTCTACATTTTTCAGTATATTTTATTGCACCATTCAAAACTAGAACTGGTCCCTTAGTAACGAGACCCTGTCACGGCTGTTTTGACGGAAAAATCAAAACAAGTTATGGCCCTTGGATGAAGGGGAGGAATAAACGAAAGCTCAAAAAAATTAAAAATGGCTCCAATAGGAAAGGGAGTAAAGCCCTTATACCTTTTCTTTGGGAAACCCCAGGGTGGTAACCTCAAAAGGGTCCCATAAAGGGGTCTTAATCGAGTATGGATGGGTTCCTTAAAGGGGTTTTAATCAAGGGTGGATGGGGCCCTTAAAGTGGTCTTAATCGAGGGTCGATGGTCCCTTAAAGGGGTCTTAATCGAGGGTGGATGGTTCTGTTTTGTGATAACATTAGTGAATTTCTTCTAATTTTACTACATTTAATTTGCTTTATTTATTTTTTTCATTTACGAATCTCTGGGGAAAAGCTGTAACGCTCTTACGTATTCTGTATGTCCAAATTTGTACATAACTGTTCCAACCTTCAGAGGATTATATAGTTCTACTGATCATGGAGAGCAGGGAGCATGGCAGCGAGAACCTGACTTATGACCTGCGTATCTGTACCAGTCACTGGTCTACTGCCTCGACCTTAACAGTCTCATTAAAGCTTGTGGGACCGTCGAGGTCGATGCTGGAGACACAAAGCCAGTCCGTGCATCGTGGTCCCAGTACAGACTGGTAAACATGGATGCGTGAATCCGACCTTATAGTTAGGAGCGGTGGGATTACCAGTGGTCAGACGCCTATTAGGGTACCCAATAAGAAATCCTTTTAAAGGACTCCGCTTGTGAAGCCAAAAAGATTGGGTGGGCTGCCTGTAACCTCAAAGTCCTGACATCTGTCACAAATGTTCAGGAAAATTAGCGATTCACTGGGTGTCGCCATTTTCAATACTTTTTTAGTGTGTCTTGTTCCATCTGGACAACCCCTTTAAGTCCTATTTTTTAGCATTGGGTTGTATGTGACTTTGCCTCTTTCTGTTTTTACATCGTGTACTGATTTTTTCCTTTTTTTTTTTTTTTTTTTTTTTTTACAGGTGCCATCTTTCTAGAAGAGATCCCCCAAAGATGAAACCAGCAAAGAAAGGCTCAAATTCCACCCGCAGCAAGAAGCCAAAAAGAAAGATGGAGGAAGGAAGGCAGGAGGAAGAGGCCACAGAGGAGGAGGCTTCAGAGGAGGCAGCGGAGGAAGCAGGACACCACCTGACGTTCGTAGGTGCAAGGAAGATGCAGGTAAAAGTGGAGCCCGCGGTAATGGACATCAGCGGGGCCAGGATAAAAGAACAGGAACTGGCACCGGAACAGATGATGGAGACTGAGACGCAGGCGGGCACATCTCAGGTTGGCATAGAAGCCCCCAACAATGACCAAGTGATGAGTAAAGGGGTGTACGAGCCACCTCGCTGGGAAATGCCTTTGAGTAGGAAAACTGCAACTTTCAAATCTAAAACGCCCAAAAGAAAGTATGTGGAGGGCCAAGGATCTCAAGAAGATTCCTCCAGCAGCAGTGAAGGTCCTCCGGCACCGCAGGAGTGCGTCCTGGAGCAGCCCGCAGCCACCGCCGCACCTCGCTGGGAAATGCCTTTGAGTAGGAAAACTGCAACTTTCAAATCTAAAACGCCCAGCAGCAGTGAAGGTCCTCAGGCACCGCAGGAGTGCGTCCTGGAGCAGCCCGCAGCCACCGCCGCACCTGCCATGGAAACAGAGGACATCTGCCCCTCCGTCAGGTCTTCTAGCACAGACACGGCCAGCGAGCACTCCGCTGATTTAGAAGAAGAAGCCGAGAAAGTTCAAGCTGAGCTGGAGCCGCCGGCCACGTCCTGGCCAGAGATGGATATGCGAGGTCTCCTGCAACCCCAGAAGGTCCTGGCCAGGAAGGAGGACGTTTTTCATCTCTGCCAAGTAAAGCAAGCCCGTAGGAACCATGAACTTGGGGTGTTGTTTCCCGGCTCACAGACCATTACATTTCTGGACATAATGCAGGAACCGGTTCTTTTAGACCAGATCCCGGCACCGGGTGAAGTGAAAGTGAGTTCGGCAGTGTGTGCATGTGTCGGTCCCGAGAGCACAACTTTCCGGGAGGGAACCGTTGTCGAAATCATACAGAACCCGCTGTCCTATAAAGTTTGCTTCCAACAGAGTCCTGGGCGACGGGATCGGGATTACGGTTGGGTCCCCCACAATAGTATCCGGCTGGTGCGCTTCCCTTGGTGTAAGGAGCCTATCTTGATGGTTCCCCGCGTGGCAGAGGAGAAGCCACCGCAATCGCTTGGAAGATTCTCCAGCACACATCTTCCCGAGCTGCAGTCCGGTGGGTCCATGGAGATGCCGGCATCAGAACCAAAGCATCTTGAGGATGCCGAGGTCTCGAAGATCAGTTTCAGCATGCCCGTGAGTGAGGAGAAGATGTCTTCTGTCCAGCACTGTATTCTCTCTCCACCCAAGTCACCGGGGTACGGGATAATGAGTCGCCTGCCAGAGCAGCCTTCTCCGCTGCTAAGTCCAGATGCGGGAAGCCGGAGCAGCTGCAGCAGCGTGTCTTTGGATAAGTGCAGTACACCAGGATCCCGTTCCCGGACCCCATTGACGGCAGCGCAGCAGAAGTACAAGAAGGGAGACGTAGTCTGCACCCCGAACGGGATCCGTAAGAAGTTTAACGGGAAGCAGTGGAGGCGACTATGCTCCCGAGACGGCTGCATGAAGGAGTCCCAACGTAGAGGCTACTGCTCCCGACACCTGTCCATGAGGACGAAGGAGATGGAGAGCTTGTCCGAAGGCCGGGGCGGCCGGGAGGGGAGCGCGGAGTTCGAGTGGGACGACACCTCGCGGGACAGCGAGGTCAGCAGCATACGTACCGACTCGCGTCCCCGCTTGGTGGCCGCCACCGCCGATCTTTCTCGCTTTGACTTTGATGAATGTGAAGCTGCAAATATGTTGGTGTCTCTGGGAAGTTCCCGCTCAGGAACACCATCCTTCTCGCCCGTCTCTAACCAGTCTCCATTCTCCCCAACGCCGTCTCCTTCACCTTCTCCACTTTTCGGCTTCAGACCCGCCAATTTCAGCCCCATTAACGCTTCCCCCGTCATCCAGCGAGCTCGTAGCCGTCACGTAAGCGCAAGCACCCCCAAAGGGCAAGCAGTGTTGACCCCAGAGATGTTGCACCACCCCCACCACCGAGAGAGGCAAGCGGCTGGCATCCTACCCTCGTTCCAGACCAACCTTACCTTCACCGTACCCATGAGCCCCAGCAAACGGAAACCAGATTCCCATCATGGCAGCGCCGGCTCGGCTGCTGACTTCCAGAAGACTGATAGCATGGACTCCGGGGTGGACTCTGTCTCTCACACCCCGACCCCATCCACTCCTGCCGGTTTCCGATCGGTGTCACCCGCCATCTTTTCGCGATCTCAGCAGGCCTCCCCATCTTTGCTCCTGTCGCCTCCTGCTGGCCTGACCTCAGACCCTAACCCCACTGTCCGCAGGGTCCCAGCCGTGCAGAGAGATTCACCCGTCATTGTACGTAACCCAGATGTCCCTCTACCCTCAAAGCCTTCCGATGGTGGACCTCGTAGCATCGGCGGAGCCTTCGCGGGAGGAGGCGGCAGTCCAAGGCGCCTGGTTAAAGTGTGCTCCAAGGAGCATCCCTCTAAGACTCAGCTCCAGATACCGGTGCCCATCAATGCCACCCAGATCCAGAACGTGGCACGATCGCTGCCATCGTGTCAAACGAGCGTCGGAGAGTCAACCATCTGCACCTCGTCCGGAGCTTCGGAGCACCCTCCGGCCATATTCAGTGTCTCTTCGCCATTCCAGCCTGTCGCCTTCCATCCATCGCCCGCTGCTCTGCTGCCCGTTATCGTGCCCAGCGACTACAGCAGCCACCCCGCTCCTAAGAAAGAGATCATCATGGGACGGCCGGGCACAGGTAAGCGACAGCTCCGCATCACTGCACTTTCCCTTACAGTGAAAGCTGCCCAAAAGGAGGAGTTTCCCTTTTATAAGGGGAACAACGCCACACTTGTCCACTGGTCATTTGTGGTATTGCAGCTCAACCACTTTTCTTCTTTTTCTTTTGGAAGAAGTCCGCTATCTTTTCTAATCCTGGATGACACTTTTAAAGAGAAACTCCACCTTTAGAGCAGCTACACCAGAGAGTTATTATATGTTGCTTTGGAAATTATTTTTTGGAGGGCAATCATATGTTTTGTGTGGTGGCCATGCTTTTACAGTAAAGACTCCCGCCAGGGTAACTGACCACCGTGTATTTTGGCTCCTGTAATGGCTCGGTGTATTACGCTTTGGTTTCTGTTATCAGCCATTTTATGTCAGGCTTGAGTGGAGCTGGTTTCTCTTTATACCAGCCTGTACCGACCTCGTATACTGTAACGTCTCAGCTACTCCTCCATTACACCCAGGTCTGTGTCTTTGGTTGGTGGTTTTCTCCACTCTGCAGACTTCCTGTCCAGCACTCCCTCGGACGCTCGTGGCCTCTCCCCGGCCTGGAATAACTGGACAGTCATCGGCAGCCCACGCTCGCAGGCAGTGATACTAGGGGAATTCTCACCACTTCTGCAGTGCCGCCCCCGGTTATGTCCTCCCCATTCATGTGTCATCCTCGTCTTCCAGGCGCCCGGATTTCTATGAAGCCCCTACTCTCTTTGCTTCACCAAATTCCCTGTTGTCAGATATCCCCCCACTCCCCCGCTGAAATCAAATATTACATAACCCCCCCTCCCCCATCCAAATGTGAAAGACTAAGAAAAACTCTGGATAGAATAGGCCACTTTAAGAAGAGTGCTTTTTCACATGCACGACTGCTGACAGCCATCTCTCCCGGCTCCTCTGTACACATGCACGCTCGCCTGGCCTACTGCTACCTCTCCCGGCTCCTCTGTACACATGCACGCTCGGCCTGGCCTACTGCTACCTCTCCCGGCTCCTCTGTACACATGCACGCTCGCCTGGCCTACTGCTACCTCTCCCAGCTCCTCTGTACACATGCACGCTCGCCTGGCCTACTGCTACCTCTCCCAACTCCTCTGTACACATGCACGCTCGCCTGGCCTACTGCTACCTCTCCCAACTCCTCTGTACACATGCACGCTAGCCTGGCCTACTGCTACCTCTCCCAGCTCCTCTGTACACATGCACGCTCGCCTGGCCTACTGCTACCTCTCCCAACTCCTCTGTACACATGCACGCTCGCCTGGCCTACTGCTACCTCTCCCGGCTCCTCTGTACACATGCACGCTCGCCTGGCCTACTGCTACCTCTCCCGGCTCCTCTGTACACATGCACGCTAGCCTGGCCTACTGCTGCCTCTCCCGACTCCTCTGTACACATGCACGCTCGCCTGGCCTACTGCTGCCTCTCCCGGCTCCTCTGTACACATGCACGCTCGCCTGGCCTACTGCTACCTCTCCCGGCTCCTCTGTACACATGCACGCTCGCCTGGCCTACTGCTACCTCTCCCGGCTCCTCTGTACACATGCACGCTCGCCTGGCCTACTGCTACCTCTCCCGGCTCCTCTGTACACATGCACGCTCGGCCTGGCCTACTGCTACCTCTCCCAGCTCCTCTGTACACATGCACGCTCGGCCTGGCCTACTGCTACCTCTCCCAGCTCCTCTGTACACATGCACGCTCTCCTGGCCTACTGCTATCTCTCCCAGCTCCTCTGTACACATGCACGCTCGCCTGGCCTACTGTTATCTCTCCCAGCTCCTCTGTACACATGCACGCTCGCCTGGCCTACTGCTATCTCTCCCAGCTCCTCTGTACACATGCACCCTCGGCCTGGCCTGGCCTACTGTTATCTCTCCCAGCTCCTCTGTACACATGCACGCTCGGCCTGGCCTACTGCTACCTCTCCCTGCTCCTCTGTACACATGCACGCTCTCCTGGTCTACTGCTACCTCTCCCAGCTCCTCTGTACACATGCACGCTCGGCGTGGCCTGGCCTACTGCTACCTCTCCCGGCTCCTCTGTACACATGCACGCTCGACCTGGCCTACTGCTGCCTCTCCCGGCTCCTCTGTACACATGCACGCTCGACCTGGCCTACTGCTGCCTCTCCCTGCTCCTCTGTACACATGCACACTCGGCCTGGCCTACTGCTACCTCTCCTGGCTCCTCTGTACACATGCACGCTCGGCCTGGCCTACTGCTACCTCTCCTGGCTCCTCTGTACACATGCACGCTCGGCCTGGCCTACTGCTACCTCTCCCGGCTCCTCTGTACACATGCACGCTCGGCCTGGCCTGGCCTACTGCTACCTCTCCCGGCTCCTCTGTACACATGCACGCTCGGCCTGGCCTGGCCTACTGCTACCTCTTCCGGCTCCTCTGTACACATGCACGCTTGGCCTGGCCTACTGCTACCTCTCCCAGCTCCTCTGTACACATGCACGCTCGGCCTGGCCTACTGCTACCTCTCCCGGCTCCTCTGTACACATGCACGCTCGACCTGGCCTGCTGCCTCTCCCGGCTACTCTGTACACATGCACGCTCGACCTGGCCTACTGCTGCCTCTCCCGGCTCCTCTGTACACATGCACGCTCGGCCTGGCCTACTGCTACCTCTCCTGGCTCCTCTGTACACATGCACGCTAGCCTGGCCTACTGTTATCTCTCCCGGCTCCTCTGTACACATGCACGCTCGCCTGGCCTACTGTTAGCTCTCCCGGCTCCTCTGTACACATGCACGCTCGGCCTGGCCTACTGCTACCTCTCCCGGCTCCTCTGTACACATGCACGCTCGGCCTGGCCTACTGCTACCTCTCCCGGCTCCTCTGTACACATGCACGCTCGGCCTGGCCTACTGCTACCTCTCCCAGCTCCTCTGTACACATGCACGCTCGGCCTGACCTACTGCTACCTCTCCCAGCTCCTCTGTACACATGCACGCTCTCCTGGCCTACTGCTATCTCTCCCAGCTCCTCTGTACACATGCACGCTCGCCTGGCCTACTGTTATCTCTCCCAGCTCCTCTGTACACATGCACGCTCGCCTGGCCTACTGCTATCTCTCCCAGCTCCTCTGTACACATGCACCCTCGGCCTGGCCTACTGTTATCTCTCCCAGCTCCTCTGTACACATGCACGCTCGGCCTGGCCTACTGCTACCTCTCCCGGCTCCTCTGTACACATGCACGCTTGGCCTGGCCTACTGCTACCTCTCGCAGCTCCTCTGTACACATGCACGCTCGGCCTGGCCTGGCTTACTGCTACCTCTCCCGGCTCCTCTGTACACATGCACGCTCGACCTGGCCTACTGCTGCCTCTCCCGGCTCCTCTGTACACATGCACGCTCGGCCCGGCCTGGCCTACTGCTACCTCTCCCGGCTCCTCTGTACACATGCACGCTCGACCTGGCCTACTGCTGCCTCTCCCGGCTCCTCTGTACACATGCACGCTCGACCTGGCCTACTGCTGCCTCTCCCGGCTCCTCTGTACACATGCACGCTCGGTCTGGCCTACTGCTACCTCTCCTGGCTCCTCTGTACACATGCACGCTCGGTCTGGCCTACTGCTACCTCTCCTGGCTCCTCTGTACACATGCACGCTCGCCTGGCCTACTGCTATCTCTCCCAGCTCCTCTGTACACATGCACGCTCGGCCTGGCCTACTGTTATCTCTCCCAGCTCCTCTGTACACATGCACGCTCGCCTGGCCTACTGCTATCTCTCCCAGCTCCTCTGTACACATGCACGCTTTGCCTGGCCTACTGTTATCTCTCCCAGCTCCTCTGTACACATGCACGCTCGGCCTGGCCTACTGCTACCTCTCCCGGCTCCTCTGTACACATGCACGCTCGCCTGGCCTACTGTTATCTTTCCCGGCTCCTCTGTACACATGCACGCTCAGCCTGGCCTGCTGCTACCTCTCCCGGCTCCTCTGTACACATGCACTCTCGACCTGGCCTACTGCTGCCTCTCCCGGCTCCTCTGTACACATGCACGCTCGGCCTGGCCTACTGCTACCTCTCCCGGCTCCTCTGTACACATGCACGCTCGGCCTGGCCTACTGCTACCTCTCCCGGCTCCTCTGTACACATGCACGCTCGGCCTGGCCTACTGCTACCTCTCCCGGCTCCTCTGTACACATGCACGCTCGGCCTGGCCTACTGCTACCTCTCCCGGCTCCTCTGTACACATGCACGCTCGGCCTGGCCTACTGCTACCTCTCCCGGCTCCTCTGTACACATGCACGCTCGGCCTGGCCTGGCCTACTGCTACCTCTCCCGGCTCCTCTGTACACATGCACGCTTGGCCTGGCCTGCTGCTACCTCTCCCAGCTCCTCTGTACACATGCACGCTCGGCCTGGCCTACTGCTGCCTCTCCCGGCTCCTCTGTACACATGGACGCTCGACCTGGCCTACTGCTGCCTCTCCCGGCTCCTCTGTACACATGCACGCTCGGCCTGGCCTACTGCTACCTCTCCCGGCTCCTCTGTACACATGCACGCTTGGCCTGGCCTACTGCTACCTCTCCCGGCTCCTCTGTACACATGCACGCTCGCCTGGCCTACTGCTACCTCTCCCAGCTCCTCTGTACACATGCACGCTCGCCTGGCCTACTGCTGCCTCTCCCAGCTCCTCTGTACACATGCACGCTCGACCTGGCCTACTGCTGCCTCTCCCAGCTCCTCTGTACACATGCACGCTCGCCTGGCCTACTGCTGCCTCTCCCAGCTCCTCTGTACACATGCACGCTCGACCTGGCCTACTGCTGCCTCTCCCGGCTCCTCTGTACACATGCACGCTCGGCCTGGCCTACTGCTACCTCTCCCGGCTCCTCTGTACACATGCATGCTCGACCTGGCCTACTGCTGCCTCTCCCGGCTCCTCTGTACACATGCACGCTCGACCTGGCCTACTGCTGCCTCTCCCGGCTCCTCTGTACACATGCACGCTCGGCCTGGCCTACTGCTACCTCTCCTGGCTCCTCTGTACACATGCACGCTCGACCTGGCCTACTGCTGCCTCTCCCGGCTCCTCTGTACAATTCACGCTCGGTCTGGCCTACTGCTATCTCTCCTGGCTCCTCTGTACACATGCACGCTCGCCTGGCCTACTGCTATCTCTCCCAGCTCCTCTGTACACATGCACGCTCGGCCTGGCCTACTGTTATCTCTCCCAGCTCCTCTGTACACATGCACGCTCGTCTGGCCTACTGCTACCTCTCCCGGCTCCTCTGTACACATGCACGCTCGGCCTGGCCTGGCCTACTGTTATCTCTCCCAGCTCCTCTGTACACATGCACGCTCGGCCTGGCCTACTGCTACCTCTCCCGGCTCCTCTGTACACATGCACGCTCGGCCTGGAATACTGCTACCTCTCCCTGCTCCTCTGTACACATGCACGCTCTCCTGGTCTACTGCTACCTCTCCCAGCTCCTCTGTACACATGCACGCTCGGCGTGGCCTGGCCTACTGCTACCTCTCCCGGCTCCTCTGTACACATGCACGCTCGACCTGGCCTACTGCTGCCTCTCCCGGCTCCTCTGTACACATGCACGCTCGACCTGGCCTACTGCTGCCTCTCCCTGCTCCTCTGTACACATGCACACTCGGCCTGGCCTACTGCTACCTCTCCTGGCTCCTCTGTACACATGCACGCTCGGCCTGGCCTACTGCTACCTCTCCTGGCTCCTCTGTACACATGCACGCTCGGCCTGGCCTACTGCTACCTCTCCCGGCTCCTCTGTACACATGCACGCTCGGCCTGGCCTGGCCTACTGCTACCTCTCCCGGCTCCTCTGTACACATGCACGCTCGGCCTGGCCTGGCCTACTGCTACCTCTTCCGGCTCCTCTGTACACATGCACGCTTGGCCTGGCCTACTGCTACCTCTCCCAGCTCCTCTGTACACATGCACGCTCGGCCTGGCCTACTGCTACCTCTCCCGGCTCCTCTGTACACATGCACGCTCGACCTGGCCTGCTGCCTCTCCCGGCTACTCTGTACACATGCACGCTCGACCTGGCCTACTGCTGCCTCTCCCGGCTCCTCTGTACACATGCACGCTCGGCCTGGCCTACTGCTACCTCTCCTGGCTCCTCTGTACACATGCACGCTAGCCTGGCCTACTGCTATCTCTCCCAGCTCCTCTGTACACATGCACGCTCGCCTGGCCTACTGCTACCTCTCCCGGCTCCTCTGTACACATGCACGCTCGACCTGGCCTGCTGCCTCTCCCGGCTACTCTGTACACATGCACGCTCGACCTGGCCTACTGCTGCCTCTCCCGGCTCCTCTGTACACATGCACGCTCGGCCTGGCCTACTGCTACCTCTCCTGGCTCCTCTGTACACATGCACGCTAGCCTGGCCTACTGCTATCTCTCCCAGCTCCTCTGTACACATGCACGCTCGCCTGGCCTACTGTTATCTCTCCCAGCTCCTCTGTACACATGCACGCTCGCCTGGCCTACTGCTATCTCTCCCAGCTCCTCTGTACACATGCACGCTCGGCCTGGCCTACTGCTACCTCTCCCGGCTCCTCTGTACACATGCACGCTTGGCCTGGCCTACTGCTACCTCTCCCGGCTCCTCTGTACACATGCACGCTCGGCCTGGCCTACTGCTACCTCTCCCGGCTCCTCTGTACACATGCACGCTCGACCTGGCCTACTGCTGCCTCTCCCGGCTCCTCTGTACACATGCACGCTCGACCTGGCCTACTGCTGCCTCTCCCGGCTCCTCTGTACACATGCACGCTCGGCCTGGCCTACTGCTACCTCTCCTGGCTCCTCTGTACACATGCACGCTCGGCCAGGCCTACTGCTACCTCTCCCGGCTCCTCTGTACACATGCACGCTCGGCCCGGCCTGGCCTACTGCTACCTCTCCCGGCTCCTCTGTACACATGCACGCTCGACCTGGCCTACTGCTGCCTCTCCCGGCTCCTCTGTACACATGCACGCTCGACCTGGCCTGCTGCCTCTCCCGGCTCCTCTGTACACATGCACGCTCGGTCTGGCCTACTGCTACCTCTCCTGGCTCCTCTGTACACATGCACGCTCGGTCTGGCCTACTGCTACCTCTCCTGGCTCCTCTGTACACATGCACGCTCGCCTGGCCTACTGCTATCTCTCCCAGCTCCTCTGTACACATGCACGCTCGGCCTGGCCTACTGTTATCTCTCCCAGCTCCTCTGTACACATGCACGCTCGCCTGGCCTACTGCTATCTCTCCCAGCTCCTCTGTACACATGCACGCTCGGCCTGGCCTACTGCTACCTCTCCCGGCTCCTCTGTACACATGCACGCTCGCCTGGCCTACTGTTATCTTTCCCGGCTCCTCTGTACACATGCACGCTCAGCCTGGCCTGCTGCTACCTCTCCCGGCTCCTCTGTACACATGCACTCTCGACCTGGCCTACTGCTGCCTCTCCCGGCTCCTCTGTACACATGCACGCTCGGCCTGGCCTACTGCTACCTCTCCCGGCTCCTCTGTACACATGCACGCTCGGCCTGGCCTACTGCTACCTCTCCCGGCTCCTCTGTACACATGCACGCTCGGCCTGGCCTACTGCTACCTCTCCCGGCTCCTCTGTACACATGCACGCTCGGCCTGGCCTACTGCTACCTCTCCCGGCTCCTCTGTACACATGCACGCTCGGCCTGGCCTACTGCTACCTCTCCCGGCTCCTCTGTACACATGCACGCTCGGCCTGGCCTGGCCTACTGCTACCTCTCCCGGCTCCTCTGTACACATGCACGCTTGGCCTGGCCTGCTGCTACCTCTCCCAGCTCCTCTGTACACATGCACGCTCGGCCTGGCCTACTGCTGCCTCTCCCGGCTCCTCTGTACACATGGACGCTCGACCTGGCCTACTGCTGCCTCTCCCGGCTCCTCTGTACACATGCACGCTCGGCCTGGCCTACTGCTACCTCTCCTGGCTCCTCTGTACACATGCACGCTTGGCCTGGCCTACTGCTACCTCTCCCGGCTCCTCTGTACACATGCACGCTCGCCTGGCCTACTGCTACCTCTCCCAGCTCCTCTGTACACATGCACGCTCGCCTGGCCTACTGCTGCCTCTCCCAGCTCCTCTGTACACATGCACGCTCGACCTGGCCTACTGCTGCCTCTCCCAGCTCCTCTGTACACATGCACGCTCGCCTGGCCTACTGCTGCCTCTCCCAGCTCCTCTGTACACATGCACGCTCGACCTGGCCTACTGCTGCCTCTCCCGGCTCCTCTGTACACATGCACGCTCGGCCTGGCCTACTGCTACCTCTCCCGGCTCCTCTGTACACATGCATGCTCGACCTGGCCTACTGCTGCCTCTCCCGGCTCCTCTGTACACATGCACGCTCGACCTGGCCTACTGCTGCCTCTCCCGGCTCCTCTGTACACATGCACGCTCGGCCTGGCCTACTGCTACCTCTCCTGGCTCCTCTGTACACATGCACGCTCGACCTGGCCTACTGCTGCCTCTCCCGGCTCCTCTGTACAATTCACGCTCGGTCTGGCCTACTGCTATCTCTCCTGGCTCCTCTGTACACATGCACGCTCGCCTGGCCTACTGCTATCTCTCCCAGCTCCTCTGTACACATGCACGCTCGGCCTGGCCTGGCCTACTGTTATCTCTCCCAGCTCCTCTGTACACATGCACGCTCGTCTGGCCTACTGCTACCTCTCCCGGCTCCTCTGTACACATGCACGCTCGGCCTGGCCTGGCCTACTGTTATCTCTCCCAGCTCCTCTGTACACATGCACGCTCGGCCTGGCCTACTGCTACCTCTCCCGGCTCCTCTGTACACATGCACGCTCGCCTGGCCTACTGCTGCCTCTTCCGGCTCCTCTGTACACATGCACGCTCGACCTGGCCTACTGCTGCCTCTCCCGGCTCCTCTGTACACATGCACGCTCGGCCTGGCCTACTGCTACCTCTCCTGGCTCCTCTGTACACATGCACGCTCGGCCTGGCCTACTGCTACCTCTCCCGACTCCTCTGTACACATGCACGCTCGGCCTGGCCTACTGCTACCTCTCCCGACTCCTCTGTACACATGCACGCTCGGCCTGGCCTACTGCTACCTCTCCCGGCTCCTCTGTACACATGCACGCTCGGCCTGGCCTGGCCTACTGCTACCTCTCCCGGCTCCTCTGTACACATGCACGCTCGACTGGCCTACTGCTGCCTCTCCCAGCTCCTCTGTACACATGCACGCTCGACCTGGCCTACTGCTGCCTCTCCCAGCTCCTCTGTACACATGCACGCTCGCCTGGCCTACTGCTGCCTCTCCCAGCTCCTCTGTACACATGCACGCTCGACCTGGCCTACTGCTGCCTCTCCCGGCTCCTCTGTACACATGCACGCTCGGCCTGGCCTACTGCTACCTCTCCCAGCTCCTCTGTACACATGCACGCTCGGCCTGGCCTACTGCTACCTCTCCCGGCTCCTCTGTACACATGCACGCTCGACCTGGCCTACTGCTGCCTCTCCCGGCTCCTCTGTACACATGCACGCTCGACCTGGCCTACTGCTACCTCTCCCGGCTCCTCTGTACACATGCACGCTCGGCCTGGCCTACTGCTACCTCTCCCGGCTCCTCTGTACACATGCACGCTCGACCTGGCCTACTGCTGCCTCTCCCGGCTCCTCTGTACACATGCATGCTCGACCTGGCCTACTGCTGCCTCTCCCGGCTCCTCTGTACACATGCACGCTCGACCTGGCCTACTGCTGCCTCTCCCGGCTCCTCTGTACACATGCACGCTCGGCCTGGCCTGGCCTACTGCTACCTCTCCCGGCTCCTCTGTACACATGCACGCTCGACCTGGCCTACTGCTGCCTCTCCCGACTCCTCTGTACACATGCACGCTCGGCCTGGCCTACTGCTACCTCTCCCGGCTCCTCTGTACACATGCACGCTCTCCTGGCCTACTGCTGCCTCTCCCGACTCCTCTGTACACATGCACGCTCGACCTGGCCTACTGCTGCCTCTCCCTGCTCCTCTGTACACATGCACGCTCGACCTGGCCTACTGCTGCCTCTCCCGGCTCCTCTGTACACATGCACGCTCGGCCTGGCCTACTGCTACCTCTCCCGGCTCCTCTGTACACATGCATGCTCGACCTGGCCTACTGCTGCCTCTCCCGACTCCTCTGTACACATGCACGCTCGGCCTGGCCTACTGCTACCTCTCCCGGCTCCTCTGTACACATGCACGCTCTCCTGGCCTACTGCTGCCTCTCCCGACTCCTCTGTACACATGCACGCTCGACCTGGCCTACTGCTGCCTCTCCCTGCTCCTCTGTACACATGCACGCTCGACCTGGCCTACTGCTGCCTCTCCCGGCTCCTCTGTACACATGCACGCTCGGCCTGGCCTGGCCTACTGCTACCTCTCCCGGCTCCTCTGTACACATGCACGCTCGACCTGGCCTACTGCTACCTCTCCCGGCTCCTCTGTACACATGCACGCTCGGCCTGGCCTACTGCTACCTCTCCCGACTCCTCTGTACACATGCACGCTCGGCCTGGCCTACTGCTACCTCTCCCGACTCCTCTGTACACATGCACGCTCGGCCTGGCCTACTGCTACCTCTCCCGGCTCCTCTGTACACATGCACGCTCGGCCTGGCCTGGCCTACTGCTACCTCTCCCGGCTCCTCTGTACACATGCACGCTCGACTGGCCTACTGCTGCCTCTCCCAGCTCCTCTGTACACATGCACGCTCGACCTGGCCTACTGCTGCCTCTCCCAGCTCCTCTGTACACATGCACGCTCGCCTGGCCTACTGCTGCCTCTCCCAGCTCCTCTGTACACATGCACGCTCGACCTGGCCTACTGCTGCCTCTCCCGGCTCCTCTGTACACATGCACGCTCGGCCTGGCCTACTGCTACCTCTCCCAGCTCCTCTGTACACATGCACGCTCGGCCTGGCCTACTGCTACCTCTCCCGGCTCCTCTGTACACATGCACGCTCGACCTGGCCTACTGCTGCCTCTCCCGGCTCCTCTGTACACATGCACGCTCGACCTGGCCTACTGCTACCTCTCCCGGCTCCTCTGTACACATGCACGCTCGGCCTGGCCTACTGCTACCTCTCCCGGCTCCTCTGTACACATGCACGCTCGACCTGGCCTACTGCTGCCTCTCCCGGCTCCTCTGTACACATGCATGCTCGACCTGGCCTACTGCTGCCTCTCCCGGCTCCTCTGTACACATGCACGCTCGACCTGGCCTACTGCTGCCTCTCCCGGCTCCTCTGTACACATGCACGCTCGGCCTGGCCTGGCCTACTGCTACCTCTCCCGGCTCCTCTGTACACATGCACGCTCGACCTGGCCTACTGCTGCCTCTCCCGACTCCTCTGTACACATGCACGCTCGGCCTGGCCTACTGCTACCTCTCCCGGCTCCTCTGTACACATGCACGCTCTCCTGGCCTACTGCTGCCTCTCCCGACTCCTCTGTACACATGCACGCTCGACCTGGCCTACTGCTGCCTCTCCCTGCTCCTCTGTACACATGCACGCTCGACCTGGCCTACTGCTGCCTCTCCCGGCTCCTCTGTACACATGCACGCTCGGCCTGGCCTACTGCTACCTCTCCCGGCTCCTCTGTACACATGCACGCTCGACCTGGCCTACTGCTGCCTCTCCCGACTCCTCTGTACACATGCACGCTCGGCCTGGCCTACTGCTACCTCTCCCGGCTCCTCTGTACACATGCACGCTCTCCTGGCCTACTGCTGCCTCTCCCGACTCCTCTGTACACATGCACGCTCGACCTGGCCTACTGCTGCCTCTCCCTGCTCCTCTGTACACATGCACGCTCGACCTGGCCTACTGCTGCCTCTCCCGGCTCCTCTGTACACATGCACGCTCGGCCTGGCCTGGCCTACTGCTACCTCTCCCGGCTCCTCTGTACACATGCACGCTCGACCTGGCCTACTGCTACCTCTCCCGGCTCCTCTGTACACATGCACGCTCGGCCTGGCCTGGCCTGGCCTACTGCTGCCTCTCCCGACTCCTCTGTACACATGCACGCTCGTCCAGGCTCCCGTAACCAGGCAGGTTTACCATTTGGGTGTCTCATACAGCTGGGTAACATTGTGTGATAGGGGCCACATTGGGGTCTCCCTGTGTTCCCCACTGTTGGGGGAAGTTCTCCATTTTTCTTCAGCTGTTGCAGTGGTCGGTGTTTGCGTCGTAGCACCAGCTTCACCCACCTCTGCTTTCCTCCCGCGTCATCTGCTCCCTCGTTCCTGGACGTCTCCCTTACTTTTTCTTTTTTTTCTTTTTCCCGTGACCCTGAGCTGTGAATATGACTTGACGGCTCCTGGAAGTGTGAATGAAATGTCTCAGCTCCCGGAGGTGTGTGCGCGGGCGCCGTATACCGGGCTCATTACCGCCATTACATCTATTTCTGTCCGCCAAGAGTAATATTCACTGCGCTGCAAAGGATGGAGGGGGGAGTAAAAAAAACGTGCCCCATGTGCCAGTGGACTCAAAGTCCCCTATTGGTTACTGTGGTGGGCGGTGCTACCTTGTGATTGACAGTTGTGCTCTGGAGCCCATAGTGGGTGGGGCTAGCTTGTGATTGACAGTTGTGCTCTGCAGCCCATAGTGGGCGGGGCTAGCTTGTGATTGACAGTTGTGCTCTGCAGCCCATAGTGGGCGGGGCTAGCTTGTGATTGACAGTTGTGCTCTGCAGCCCGTAATGGGCGTAGCTAGCTTGTGATTGACAGTTGTGCTCTGCAGCCTGTAGTGGGTGGGACTACTTTGTGATTGACACTTCTGCTTTGCAGCTGGTGGTGGGCGGGGCTACCTTGTGATTGACAGTTGTGCTCTGCAGCCCGTAGTGAGCGGGGCTACCTTGTGATTGACAGTTCTGCTATGCAGCCCTGTAGTGGGCGGGGTTACATAATGATTGACAGTTCAGCCCTGTAGTGGGCGGGGTTACCTTGTGATTGAGAGTTCTGCTCTGCAGCCCGTAGAGGGCGGGGCTACCTTGTGATTGACAGTTCTGCTCTGCAGCCCTGTAGTGGGCGGGGCTACCTTGTGATTGACAGTTCAGCTCTGCAGCCCTGTAGTGGGCGGGGTTACCTTGTGATTGACAGTTCTGCTCTGCAGCCCGTAGTGGGTGGGACTACTTTGTGATTGACACTTCTGCTCTGCAGCTGGTGGTGGGCGGGGCTACCTTGTGATTGACAGCTCTGCTGTTAGCCTTAGTCCTGTGCTGGGAGTGGATTCTGCCACCTCTCCTTTTGCAGCATCGGTCAGTGCACAATTGCCCAACCCACCTAGAACCGCTCCTTATGCCAAAAACTAACCGCCAATATGGCCGCTATAGTAACGTGTTGCGGCCGGTGTTGATTTCTGCTTCCTCCTGAATAGTTGGCGCCCCCACTGGGACTTGTCCTGGCTGCTGGCACAGTATCAGCTGCTCTCTGTACAGGCCTGTGCCTGAGACCTGGCTCTGAATGACACCCTCATGCCCATACTGGAGCGTAATCCTCGCCCCACTGGGCTGTAGAGCGGGCAGGAGCCAACCTGTGTGTGTGCTACCTCTCTACCCCGACCAGCGCTCCTATAATAACGGCCATTATAGGGATTTCTCGCTTTTATGCAACGACATCAGCATCTTTCTAATGCAATTTTTTTAATGCTTAAGTCAGCGGATGGAAACAATATATGCACTGGCTGTCAGGGAATACTGGGAGTTGTAGTTTTGCAACCGCTACAAAAGCCACAAGTTGGAGTGTAAACACGGGTGTAGAACATGTTGGTGCCCGGCTCGGAGCCCCTTTAGCACCCTGGATATGCGGAGTGCCGCACGTGGCCGCCTCCATATCCTCTGCTCTTTGCTGCCCTCTTCTTCTGCTCTAATTGCCGCCGTGCTCACTGAACGTCCCCCTCATCCCTCCTTCCCTCTCCCATGCAGAGATAATGCCTCCATCTATAAAAGGCGTCTGCTGCCGCTGCGCGGTTTCCCCCGTGGGTGTCTTCTGCTTGGCTGAGCGGGGGTTAAGGGAGCCTCGTTCCCCCTCCCGTCATCAGTGACACAAAACCGTTTCTCGGCAACAGGTAACCGGGGCGACCGTTTCCTAAAAAAAGGCCTGAAAGCGAGGCGCACCCCTCCCCGTCCTCCGACCCTACATTAGATTCCAGTTATGGAGGAAATTCCATAATTGCCCATATTATTATTTGTTTTTATAGTTTCTATTTAAACTTTTTTTTAAACTAATTTTCAAACTTTTTAGAAACTTTTTTTAAAGTGTAATTTTAAAGAGACATTGCACTTTTTTAGCAAGCCCCCTGATTTTGCATAATGGTCAGTGAGTTTGGGGGCGCAAGCGAAAGATCTTCATTTTTCCACCTGCAAGGTGAAACGTTCTGCGACATTTCCGGTCCGGTTTTCCAAGAGCTCTGCTTGCTGTCAGTGATTAACAGGAAAGATCAGGCGGATGCAAACAGTCAGGATGGGCAGAGATTTGGGCCGCTGCGTTTGACTGGATGCAATCGTCCCCGTCTCTCGATCACGGCATCGCTCCGTTGTGCTCCTGCCTGGGAGCGGAGGGGTTAATCCTGCACTCCCACACACTTCCTTCTCACATTAGAGAATCCCTTCCCTGCTGTCTGCACAGATCGCCTGCAGCCATCACATTCAGCCGGGATGAAACGCGTGGTAGTGCGCCATCAGCTCGGGGTGCAATACCAGTAATGGCCACTACTGGATGTATGTCGCTGTGTCGGGTTAACAATGAAGATCTTGTGATCGTCGATTCCTTTGGTCTCCTCTCAGGATTGACCGACAGTCTGATATGTATGGGGGACACCTGGAAGCAGGGAAAAAGAAGGATCGGGCATGTTCGATTTCAATATGCCCGATCTTACGTTCTCACCCAGTGGAGTCACGATAACCAGCCATTATTCAAATGTTTGGTCACATAAATTCTGCTCAAAGCTGAGGTTTTGTTACAATTGCAGCCAGCCGAGAAAATCCTCGGTGAGCAAAACGCGTCGGCAGCACCAATCGCCTGCGTCATGATAGTTTTGTTACAATGTATCAATCTATCCTTGGCTTGAGATTGGTCGATCACACAGTTGATGCCCAATCAGATGTGATCTCCATTACTCACTGGATTAAAGCCACACATGAGTCGGGAACATGACGTTCCCCCTCCCCCGAGTGTTGTAATCCGCAGGCGGCTATCACTCTCCAGTACAATGCTTTATCGACAAGAGGTCAGCGGAAGACGAGCAGGATCAATATCTGCCAGACGGCAGCGGACGTTAATCCCACTCCGGCCTCCGACATCGCAATTAACAGTCCATTAATCCTAAGGAGTTTTCTGCTGTACAAGTGCAACATGGCGATTTCCCCTCCCCCTCCCCACAGCGAGGTCATAGTTACAGTAGCGGGAGTTGACGTCAATCACCCCCACATAGGTAGGGGTGTAGTCTATCCCCCTACAGTGAGGTTATAGTCAGGTGGCGCGGGCTAATGTACATCCCTCTGCAGTGAGATCGTAGTCGGGCGGCGGGGGCGGACGTCGACCCTTCTACAGTGAGATCGTAGTCGGGTGGCGGGGGCTGACGTCCATCCCTCTACAGTGAGATCGTAGTCGGGTGGCGGGGGCTGACGTCCATCCCTCTACAGTGAGATCGTAGTCGGGTGGCGGGTGCTGACGTCGATCCCTCTACAGTGAGATCGTAGTTGGGTGGCGGGGGCTGACGTCCATCTCTCTATGGTGAGATCGTAGTTGGGTGGCGGGGGCTGACGTCCATCTCTCTACGGTGAGATCGTAGTCGGGTGGCGGGGGCTGACGTTAATCCCTCTACAGTGAGATCGTAGTTGGGTGGTGGGGGCTGACGTCGATCCTCTCTACAGTGAGATCGTAGTCAGGTGGCGGGGGCTGACGTCGATCCCCCTCCACAGCAAGGTCATAGTGTCAGTGGCCGAAATTGACGTCATTCCCCCCACATAGTGAGTTTTAGTAGGTGGTAGTGAAGCCAATTCCCCTACAGAGAAGTTGTATTCAGGTGGCAGGGTCAGACTTTGATTCCCCTGCAGTGAGGTCGTGGTTGGGGCAGACATCGATCCCTCTAGAGTGAGGTGGGGAGGGGGGGCTGACATTGATCCCTCTATAGTGAGGTCGTAGTCAGGAGGTTGGGGCTCACTTTGATCCCTCTAATGTGAGGAAGTCGGGTGAGCGGGGCTGACGTCGATCCCTTTACAGATAGGTCGTAGTTGGGTGGCCGGGGATGACATCGATCCCTCTACAGTGAGGTTGTAGTTGGGTGGCCTGGTCTGACGTTGATCCCTCTATAGTGAGGTCGTAGTCGGGTGGAGGGGGCTGACGTTGGTTCCCCCCACCACAGCAAGATCAAAGTGTCAATGGCAGAAATTGACTTCAATCCAGGGGGGACAAGGTCTATTCCCCTCCATTGAGGTTGTAGTCTGGTGGTAGGGGCAGACTTTGATCCCTTTACAGTGAGGTCTTGGTCGGGTGATGGGGGCTGACATTGATCCCTTTCCGGTGAGGTCATAGTCGAGTGGCTCAGGCTCACGTTGATCCCTCTACAGGGAGGTCATAGACGGGTGGCCGGGGATCAAGTCTATCCCCCTACTGTGAGGTCATAGTCTGGTGGCAGATTTTGACCCTTTTACACTGAGGTCGTGGTCGGGTGGCAGGGACTGATGTCGATCCCTCTGCAGTGAGGTTGTAGCCGGGTGGAGGGGGCTGATGTTGATCCTTCTCCCGTGAGTTTGTAGTCGGATGGCTAGGGATGACGTCAATCACTCTGCAGTGAGGACGTACCTGGGTGGCGGGGGATAATGTTGATCACTCTGCAGTGAAGTCCTAGTTATCCAAGTGGCTGTGGCTCACATCGATCTGTCTACAATGAGGTCGTAGTCGGGTGGCCAGGGCTTTAGTCCAGGGTTCCCCAACTCCAGTCCTCAAGGCCCACCAACAGGTCATGTTTTCAGGATTTCCTTAGTATTGCACAGGTGATGGAATTATTGCCTGTGCAGGTGATGCAATTATCACCTGTGTAATACTAAGGAAATCCTGAAAACATGACCTGTTGGTGGGCCTTGAGGACTGGAGTTGGGGAACCCTGCTTTAGTCGATCCCTCTACAGTGAGGTCGTAGCCAGGGCTGACGTAGATTCCTCTACAGTGAGGTCGTAGTCGGGTGACCGGGGCAGACTTTGATGCCCACATAGTGAGTTGTAAAAAGTGGGGGACGAAGTCTGTTCCCCTTCAGTGTGGTTGTAGTTGGGTGGCGGGGGCAGACATTGATCCCTCTGTAGTGACATCATAGCAGGGTGGGGGGCACTGACGTCGATCACTCTGCAGTGAGGTCCTAGTTAGTCGAGTGACCGTGGCTCACGTCGATCCCTCTACAATGACGTCGTAGTCGGGTGGCCAGGCCTGACGTTTATCGCTCTGTAATGAGGTTGTAGCTGGCTGGCCAGGGCTGATATTGATCCTTCTACAGTGAGGTCGTAGTCAGGGTGCCGGAGCTAATGTCGATCCCTCTGCACTGAGGTTGTAGTCTGGTTGCTGGGGCTAATGTTGATCCCCCTACAGTGAGGTTGTAGTCAGGGTGGACTTTGATCGTTCTACTCTGAGGTCATTGTGGGGTGGCCGGTGCTGATGTTGATCCCTCTACCGTGAGGTCGTAGTCAGGAGGTCGGGGCTGACGTCAATTCCTCTGCAGTGAGGTCGTAGTCGGGTGGCGGGGGCTGACGCCGATTCCTCTGCAGTGAGGTTGTAGTCGGGTGACAGGGGCTGACGTCGATCCCTTTGCAATGAGATAGTAGTTGGGTGGCGGGGGCTGACATTGATTCTCCTCACAGCGAGTTCATAGTGTCAGTGGAAGAAGTTGACTTCAATCCCCCCCACAAAGTAAGTTGTAATAAGGGGGGGCGACGAAGTCTATTCCCCTCTAGTGAAGTTGTAGTGGGGTGGTAGTCGGGTGGTGGGTGCTGTCGTTGATCCCTCTACAGTGAGGTCGTAGTGAGGTGACGGGGGCTGTCGTTGATCCTTCTACAGTGGAGTCGTTGTGGGGGCTGACGTCGATCCCTCTACAGTGAGGTCATAGTCGGGTGGCCAGGGCTGACGTCGATCCCTCTGCAGTGAGGTCGTAGCTGGGGCTAATGTCGATACCCCTACAGTGAGTTCATGGGTGGCTGGGGCTGTCGTTGATCCCTCTACAGTGAGGTTGTAGTCGGGTGGCCGCGGCTGTTTTCGATTCCTCTGCAGTGAGGTCATAGCTGGGGGCCAATGTCGATCCCACTACAGTGAGTTCATGGGTGGCCGGAGCTGATGTTGATTCCTCTACATTGAGATCGTAGTGTCAGTGGCGGAAGTTGACGTAAATCCCCCCCACATAGTGAGTTGTAATAAGGGGGGAGGCGAAGGCTATTGTAGTCGGGTGGTGGGGGCAGACTTTGATCCTTTTACAGTGCGGTTGTGGTCAGGTGGCGGGGTCTCATGTTGATCCCTCTATAGTGAGGTCATAGTCGGGTGGCCGGGGATCACGTCCATTCTTCTATAGTGAGATCGTAGTTGGGTGGCAGGGGCAAGCTGTGATCCTTGTACAGTGAGGTCGTGGTCAGGTGGCAGGGACTGATGTCGATCCCTCTGCAGTGAGGTCCTAGTTAGTAGAGTGCCCGTGGCTCACGTCGATCCCTCTACAATGAGGCCGTATTCGGGTGGCGGGGGCTGACGTCGATCCCTCTACAGTGAGCTCGTAGTCGGGTGGCCGGGGCTGACGTCAATGCCTCTACAGTGAGGTCGTAGTCGGGTGGAGGGTATGGAGGACTGTGTGGGGCCCATTATGCTGTGTGAAGGACTATGTGGGGCCCATTATTCTGTATAGAGGACTATGTGGGGCTCATTATACTATATGGAGGACTATGTGAGGCCCATTATACTGTATGTATGACTATGTGGGGCCCATTATACTGTATAGAGGACTATGTGGGGCTCATTATACTGTATGGAGGATTATGTGGGGCTCATTATACTGTATGGAGGACTATGTGGGGCCCAATATACTGTATGAAGCACTATGTGGGGCCCATTATACTGTATGGAACACTATGTGGGGCCCATTATGCTGTGTGGGGATCACAGTTGGGGCATCATACTGTGATGGGTCACCATACTTTGCTGGGGGGGTACAGTAGGGTCATCGTGCTGTGGAGGAATTCACTGTGGGGGTATCATACTGTGTTTGGGGGGCACTTTTGTTGGCATCATACTTTATTATCTGTATTAATCAATTCAAGGTTTTTTATCCTTTGTAATTACATATTTAAATTAGGTGGCAAGGGCTGACATTGATTCCTTTGCAGTGATGTCGTAGTCAGGTGGCAGAGTACTGACGACGATTTCTCTACAGTGAGGTCGTAGTCGGGTGGAGGGGGCTGATGTCGATTCCTCTGCAGTGATGTTGTAGTCGGGTGGAGGGGGCTGATGTCTATTCCTCTGCAGTGATGTTGTAGTCGGGTGGCCGGGGCTGACGTCGATTCCTCTGCAGTGATGTTGAGTCGGGTGGCGGGGTACTGACATTGATTCCTCTACAGTGAGGTCGTAGTTGGGTGGCGGGGGCTGATGTCGATCTTTCTACAGTGATGTCGTAGTCGGGTGGAGGGGGCTGACGTCGATTCCTCTGTAGTGAGGTCGTAGTTGGGTGGCCGGTGCTGACATTGAACTTTCTACAGTGATGTCGTAGTCGGGTGGCCGGGGCTGACGTCGATTCCTCTGCAGTGATGTTGAGTCGGGTGGCCGGGTACTGACATTGATTCCTCTACAGTGAGGTCGTAGTTGGGTGGCGGGGGCTGATGTCGATCTTTCTACAGTGATGTCGTAATCGGGTGGCCGAGGCTGACTCTCTCTCTCTTTTCCACAGATTTTTTTCTTTCTCTTTTTTTCTTCTTCTTGTGTTCTCTTTCTCTGTTGTTCTAATTCTAACCCTTTTATGCTCATTCTCACTTTTTTCTCTGCTTTCCTTTGCTCTTTACCACTTTCTTTTTATTTACTCTCGCTCTCTAGCTTTTTCTCTTTCTCTCTTCTCACTATTTTTTCTCACTCTTTTTTTTCTTTTTTTCCTCAGACAATCTTTCTCTCTTGCTTTCGCTCTTTCTCACTTTGCCTTTCTATTGTTTGTTCTTTCTTTGTTATGCTTTCTCATTCTTACTGTTTCTTGTGCTGTGTGAAAAATGTGGATAGAACACACACAACAAAAGTTGACTGTTGAATGAGGCCTTACTCTCGCTCTAACTTGCTCTGTCTCTTGCTGTCTTACTAGCTCTCTCATGCTCTTTCTTTCTCACTTTGTCTTTCTGACTGTCGTTCTGTCTTTTTCATTTTCTTTCTTCTGACTTTTTTCCAGCTGTTTTTTTTCTCTTGCTATCTTTTTTATTCTTCGACACTTTTTTTTTCCAGCTCTTTTCCACTCCTCTCACCATCTTTCTTTCTTCTGCTCTTTTTCTCTCTCGCCACCTTTTTTCTGCACTTTCTTTCCAGCTCTTTTTCCCTGTCGCTACCTTTCTTTCTTGCACTTGCTTTTCAGCTTTTCTCTCTTGCCATCTGTATTCTGTTCTTTCTTCCCAGCTCTTTCTTCTGTTTTTTTTCCCCCTTTAACAATCTTTTTCTTCTGCTCTTTTTCAGCTTTTTCTCTTGCCATCTTTCTTTCTTCTGCTCTTTTTTTTGTCTCTCGTAATCTTTCTTCTGCTTTTTTTCAGCTGTTTTTCTGCACTTTTTTTCCAGCTCTATTTCTGTCTCACCATCTTTCTCCTGTTCTTTCTTTCCAGCTCTTTTTCTCTGTCACATCTTTTTTTTCCACTCTTTTTCTCTCGCCATCTTTCATTCTTCCCAACTTTTTCTTCTTTCTTTCCAGCTTTTTCTTTCTCGCCATCTTTCTACTGTTCTTTCTTTTCAGCTCTTTTTCTTTCCCGCCATCTTTCTACTGTTCTTTCTTTCCAGCTCTTTTTCTTTCTCGCCATCTTTCTACTGTTCTTTATTCCCAGCTTTTTCTTTCTCGCCATCTTTCTACTGTTCTTTCTTTCCAGCTCTTTTTCTTTCTCGCCATCTTTCTACTGTTCTTTATTCCCAGCTTTTTCTTTCTCGCCATCTTTCTACTGTTCTTTCTTTCCAGCTCTTTTTCTTTCTCGCCATCTTTCTACTGTTCTTTATTCCCAGCTCTTTTTCTTTCTCGCCATCTTTCTACTGTTCTTTATTCCCAGCTCTTTTTCTTTCTCGCCATCTTTCTTTTTTCCCCCTATTTTTCTCTCACGCCATCTGCTCTCTAGCTTCTCTTTACCTCTGTCTTTTTCTCTCGTTCTTCCTGTTTTGGGCACTTTCTTCCCCTCTTTTTCTTTCTCCCTCGCCCTACAGCGGCATTCCGCTCTCTATTTGTGAATGCTGAGAGTAGTAGTTGTGCTTGCACTTTGTGACGTAGTGCTAGTATTTTTTTGGTGCTAGTATTTTGTCGTGTGGTTGTTGTTTTTTCTCAGACGCTGAGTCACAGTCACACGACCTCATGAGACACCATTTAACTGGTAAGGTCACACCCAAAAGATGTGGGGAGGAGCGGCGGAGGGACTTCACGTGTCAGGTGCTCGCTCTGAGAGTCGTAGTTTCCGGGAAGGAGCACTGAACTTTCTTCTGTCTCCTTCTCCTGTAGTAAATTCCTCATATCCCCAGACATACCTACAGATCAGAAGTCTCAGGGCGCCCTCTAGTGGCCGATAGTGGAGTGTGACATGAGGGATCCGCACACAGATGTAGGCTGGCGTTATATCATCACATCGTCCTGTAGGTGACCATACACACTAGATTTATGTGGCCCGGACTCGCATATGAGACCAGATGAGCTCTCTCTGTCGCGACGCCACGCTCTTCCTCCACTCTTTTGCGTCCAAGCTCTTCCTCCGCTCTCTGTGTCGCGCCGCCGCGCCCTTCCTCCGCTCTCTGTGTCGCGCCGCCGCGCCCTTCCTCCGCTCTCTGTGTCGCGCCGCCGCGCCCTTCCTCCGCTCTCTGTGTCGCGCCGCCGCGCCCTTCCTCCGCTCTGTGTCGCGACGCCGCACCCTTCCTCCGCTCTGTGTCGCGCCGCCGCGCCCTTCCTCCGCTCTCTGTGTCGCGACGCCGCGCCCTTCCTCCGCTCTCTGTGTCGCGACGCCGCGCCCTTCCTCCGCTCTCTGTGTCGCGACGCCACGCCCTTCCTCCGCTCTGTGTCGCGACGCCGCGCCCTTCCTCCGCTCTCTGTGTCGCGACGCCGCGCCCTTCCTCCGCTCTCTGTGTCGCGACGCCGCGCCCTTCCTCCGCTCTCTGTGTCGCGACGCCGCGCCCTTCCTCCGCTCTGTGTCGCGACGCCGCGCCCTTCCTCCGCTCTCTGTGTCGCGACGCCGCGCCCTTCCTCCGCTCTCTGTGTCGCGACGCCGCGCCCTTCCTCCGCTCTCTGTGTCGCGACGCCGCGCCCTTCCTCCGCTCTCTGTGTCGCGGCGCCGCGCCCTTCCTCCGCTCTCTGTGTCGCGGCGCCGCGCCCTTCCTCCGCTCTCTGTGTCGCGGCGCCGCGCCCTTCCTCCGCTCTCTGTGTCGCGACGCCGCGCCCTTCCTCCGCTCTCTGTGTCGCGACGCCGCGCCCTTCCTCCGCTCTCTGTGTCGCGACGCCGCGCCCTTCCTCCGCTCTCTGTGTCGCGACGCCGCGCCCTTCCTCCGCTCTCTGTGTCGCGACGCCGCGCCCTTCCTCCGCTCTCTGTGTCGCGACGCCGCGCCCTTCCTCCGCTCTGTGTCCCGACGCCGCGCCCTTCCTCCGCTCTCTGTGTCGCGACGCCACGCCCTTCCTCCGCTCTTTTGCGCCCTCGTTATTAAAGAATACCCCTGTACCCTCAGCGGCCGCCGTGTCTCGGGTATCCGCCCCTTCCATACAGTCTCCTTCTATCAGACGTAAAGCAAAGAATTAAAGGAAAACCTAAGAAACGCCACAACGGGAAAATGAAGAAAACCCCGGCATGGCGTCCCTTTTATAATGGCGCTGGGTGACTGGTCCTTTCTTTTTTCCTGGCACAATGCCGGTGGGAAATCGGCTTTATCGTACAGGAAACCGCATTGCTGCGCCACCGCCACTTGCGAAACAAAACGCGGAGCCCGGCATTTGTCAGCTCTGCGACTGTTGACTGTTGGGTGAGGTTTCCCTTTACATTGTGTTGCTGTTGACAGATCCTTTTCTGACTGCACTGATAATAAGAATGTATGCAGCAAATTTTACCAATATTTCGGATTTATTACTTTTTGACCAGCAGGGGGAGCTCCGATTAGAATTTGCACCCAAGTGTCCAATTGTTGGCATCGATCGGCGGGTCTGGTAATGGGGAGAGGGGAGTGAGCCTGCGCCAGCCGACCTGTGACCGTCGGGCTCAGCCATGACGGGAAGGAGCCTGAAGAATATCTGTATCCATTACTGCATGCGGGAAAGCCCCGGCCTCATCATCTCCGCAGCATAGGGGTCCACAGGGAGCCGCCGAAGTGCCTTAACCCTTCCATTCCTGTGACCGACTCTTTGTCTGCAGCTCTGATTGACCCTAAAGAATGTTCCTGATTGTTTTCTTGAATCCCCTTTAAGGAGCTATTCCTGGGGGCCCCCCATAGACCGCAGCCACATTGTGGCATGACGAGGCATGCAAAAGATCAGACAATATAAAATTGTTCATCCTGAGCCACCTGGTTCATGAATCTTATGCTGAAACATTTCCAGATCAACTACGGTGACCTGCAGTATAGTAGTGTTCATCCTGAGCCTCATGGTTCATGGTCCTATTGCTGAAACTATGCAATTTCCAATATTAGCATTGTTCATCCTTGGCCTCCTGATTCATGAGTCTTCTACTGAAACATTTCCAGATCGACTACTGTGATCCGCAATATAGCATTGTTCATCCCGAGCCTGCTGGTTCATGTATACAGTAATGAAAATCTAGATCTTCCAGTGTTCCAATCAGCTTCAATGTAGAATTGCTCATTCTGAGCCTCCTGATTCATGTATATAATGCCAAAACTATAAAACGTCCAGAACTACCATCAGGTGCAGTATATCGTTGTTCATCCTGAACTTCCTGGTTCATAAATATAATAGGGCCCTAAACAACATCCAGTAGTGCCATCAGCCACAGTACAGCACTATTCATCAGGAGCTTCTTGGTTCATGATTCTACTATCGGCAGCTACTACCAGCTACATTACATAGTATTGCTCATCCTGAGCCCTCCTGATTCATGTATATAGTGCTGCAGCTTTAGAACTTCCATAACTACTGTCAGCTGCAGGAGAGCGCTGCCCATCCAGGGCTTCCTGTTTCATAAGTATATTATGTAAACTATAAAACTTCTCCTACTACTCTGTCACAGTAAAGTCTTGCTCATCATGAGCTTCCTGGTTCATGTGTATATACTCACACTAGCTATACAACTTCCATAACTACTATCACGCACAGTAGAGCATTGTTCATCTAGAGCCTCCTGGTTCATGTGTATAATGCTGAAATTATTCAGCTCACAGGACTACTGTGGTTTGCAATGTATAGCATTGCTCATCCTGAGCTTACTGGTTCATGTATGTGTGTGTGTGTGTGTATATACATAATGCTAAAACTATAAAACTTGTAGAACAAATATCAGCTGCAGAAGAGCTGTTCATCCTGAGCCTCCTGGTTCCTGAAATTATTCGACTTCCAGATCTACTATCAGGTGCTGTATGACATTGTTCATCCTGTGTCTCCTGGTTCTTAAATGTAAACCTGACCCAATACATCGTCCAGGACTGCTTTCCGCCACAGTACAGCACTATTCATCCTGAGCTTCTGGTTCATGAGTATAAAAACTTCCAGAACTACTATCAGCCGCAGTACAGCATTGGTCATCTTGAGCCTCCTGATTCATGTATATAATGCTTCAGCTTTAAAACTTCCATCTAATATTGGCAGCAGTATAACCTTGTTCATCCATCCTGGGCCTCCTGGTTCATATATATAGTGAATCTATAAAATTTCCAGTAAAGTATTGCTCATCCTGAGCAGGCTGGTTCAGGAATTTAATACTGAAAATATAGAGATTCCAGAATGACTCAGGACTGCGATATATCATTGTTCATCCTGAGCCATCTAGTTCATGTATATTGCAGAACTACTATGAGCTGTGGTATTGCTTTAACTGTTCAGTCAGATCCTCCTGTTTCATGTGTCTAATAGAGGAGCTGCAATAATGTATTCATTGTTCATCCTGGGCCTCCTGGTTCATGTCTATAATAGATGAGCTGTTGTAGTGCATTCATTGTTCAGCCTGTGCCTCCTGGTTCATGTGTATAACAGATGAGCTGTGGTAGTGCATTCATTGTTCAGCCTGTGCCTCCTGGTTCATGTCTATAATAGATGAGCTGTTGTAGTGCATTCATTGTTCAGCCTGTGCCTCCTGGTTCATGTCTATAACAGATGAGCTGCTGTAGTGCACTCATTGTTCAGCCTGTGCCTCCTGGTTCATGTCTATAATAGATGAGCTGTGGTAGTGTATTCATTGTTCAGCCTGTGCCTCCTGGTTCATGTCTATAATAGATGAGCTGTTGTAGTGCATTCATTGTTCAGCCTGTGCCTCCTGGTTCATGTGTATAATAGATGAGCTGTGGTAGTGCACTCATTGTTCATCCTGAGCCTCCTGGTTCATGTCTATAATAGATGAGCTGTGGTAGTGCATTCATTGTTCAGCCTGTGCCTCCTGGTTCATGTCTATAATAGATGAGCTGTGGTAGTGCATTCATTGTTCAGCCTGTGCCTCCTGGTTCATGTGTATAACAGATAAGCTGGTGTAGAGCATTCATTGTTCAGCCTGTGCCTCCTGGTTCATGTCTATAATAGATGAGCTGTTGTAGTGCACTCATTGTTCAGCCTGTGCCTCCTGGTTCATGTCTATAATAGATGAGCTGTGGTAGTGCATTCATTGTTCAGCCTGTGCCTCCTGGTTCATGTGTATAACAGATGAGCTGTGGTAATGCATTCATTGTTCAGCCTGTGCCTCCTGGTTCATGTCTATAATAGATGAGCTGTGGTAGTGCATTCATTGTTCATCCTGTGCCTCCTGGTTCATGTGTATAACAGATGAGCTGCTGTAGTGTATTCATTGTTCAGCCTGTGCCTCCTGGTTCATGTCTATAATAGATGAGCTGTTGTAGTGCATTCATTGTTCAGCCTGTGCCTCCTGGTTCATGTCTATAATAGATGAGCTGTGGTAGTGCATTCATTGTTCAGCCTGTGCCTCCTGGTTCATGTCTATAATAGATGAGCTGTGGTAGTGCATTCATTGTTCAGCCTGTGCCTCCTGGTTCATGTCTATAATAGATGAGCTGTTGTAGTGCATTCATTGTTCAGCCTGTGCCTCCTGGTTCATGTGTATAATAGATGAGCTGTGGTAGTGCACTCATTGTTCATCCTGAGCCTCCTGGTTCATGTCTATAATAGATGAGCTGTGGTAGTGCATTCATTGTTCAGCCTGTGCCTCCTGGTTCATGTCTATAATAGATGAGCTGTGGTAGTGCATTCATTGTTCAGCCTGTGCCTCCTGGTTCATGTGTATAACAGATAAGCTGGTGTAGAGCATTCATTGTTCAGCCTGTGCCTCCTGGTTCATGTCTATAATAGATGAGCTGTTGTAGTGCACTCATTGTTCAGCCTGTGCCTCCTGGTTCATGTCTATAATAGATGAGCTGTGGTAGTGCATTCATTGTTCAGCCTGTGCCTCCTGGTTCATGTGTATAATAGATGAGCTGTGGTAGTGCATTCATTGTTCAGCCTGTGCCTCCTGGTTCATGTCTATAATAGATGAGCTGTGGTAGTGCACTCATTGTTCAGCCTGTGCCTCCTGGTTCATGTGTATAACAGATGAGCTGTGGTAGTGCATTCATTGTTCAGCCTGTGCCTCCTGGTTCATGTCTATAATAGATGAGCTGTGGTAGTGCATTCATTGTTCAGCCTGAGCCTCCTGGTTCATGTCTACAATAGATGAGCTGTGGTAGTGCATTCATTGTTCAGCCTGTGACACCTGGTTCATGTATATAATAGATGAGCTGTGGTAGTGCATTCATTGTTCAGCCTGTGCCACCTGGTTCATGTCTATAATAGATGAGCTGTGGTAGTGCATTCATTGTTCAGCCTGTGCCTCCTGGTTCATGTGTATAATAGATGAGCTGTTGTAGTGCATTCATTGTTCAGCCTGTGCCTCCTGGTTCATGTGTATAACAGATGAGCTGTTGTAGTGCATTCATTGTTCAGCCTGTGCCTCCTGGTTCATGTCTATAATAGATGAGCTGTTGTAGTGCATTCATTGTTCAGCCTGTGCCACCTGGTTCATGTCTATAATAGATGAGCTGTGGTAGTGCATTCATTGTTCAGCCTGTGCCTCCTGGTTCATGTCTATAATAGATGAGCTGTGGTAGTGCATTCATTGTTCAGCCTGTGACACCTGGTTCATGTATATAATAGATGAGCTGTGGTAGTGCATTCATTGTTCAGCCTGAGCCTCCTGGTTCATGTCTATAACAGATGAGCTGCTGTAGTGCATTCATTGTTCATCCTGTGCCTCCTGGTTCATGTGTATAACAGATAAGCTGGTGTAGTGCATTCATTGTTCATCCTGTGCCACCTGGTTCATGTCTATAATAGATGAGCTGTTGTAGTGCATTCATTGTTCAGCCTGTGCCTCCTGGTTCATATCTATAATAGATGAGCTGTGGTAGTGCATTCATTGTTCAGCCTGTGCCTCCTGGTTCATGTCTATAATAGATGAGCTGTGGTAGTGCATTCATTGTTCAGCCTGAGCCTCCTGGTTCATGTCTATAATAGATAAGCTGGTGTAGTGCATTCATTGTTCAGCCTGTGCCTCCTGGTTCATGTCTATAATAGATGAGCTGTGGTAGTGCATTCATTGTTCAGCCTGAGCCACCTGGTTCATGTGTATAACAGATAAGCTGGTGTAGTGCATTCATTGTTCGGCCTGTGCCTCCTGGTTCATGTGTATAACAGATAAGCTGGTGTAGTGCACTCATTGTTCAGCCTGTGCCTCCTGGTTCATGTGTATAACAGATAAGCTGGTGTATTGCATTCATTGTTCAGCCTGTGCCTCCTGGTTCATGTGTATAACAGATAAGCTGGTGTAGAGCATTCATTGTTCAGCCTGTGCCTCCTGGTTCATGTCTATAATAGATGAGCTGTGGTAGTGCATTCATTGTTCAGCCTGTGCCTCCTGGTTCATGTGTATAACAGATAAGCTGGTGTAGTGCATTCATTGTTCAGCCTGTGCCTCCTGGTTCATGTGTATAACAGATAAGCTGGTGTAGTGCACTCATTGTTCAGCCTGTGCCTCCTGGTTCATGTGTATAATAGATGAGCTGTGGTAGTGCATTCATTGTTCAGCCTGTGCCTCCTGGTTCATGTGTATAACAGATAAGCTGGTGTAGTGCATTCATTGTTCAGCCTGTGCCTCCTGGTTCATGTGTATAACAGATAAGCTGGTGTAGAGCATTCATTGTTCAGCCTGTGCCTCCTGGTTCATGTGTATAATAGATGAGCTGTGGTAGTGCATTCATTGTTCAGCCTGAGCCTCCTGGTTCATGTCTATAATAGATAAGCTGGTGTAGTGCATTCATTGTTCAGCCTGTGCCTCCTGGTTCATGTCTATAATAGATGAGCTGGTGTAGTGCATTCATTGTTCAGCCTGTGCCTCCTGGTTCATGTGTATAACAGATAAGCTGGTGTAGTGCATTCATTGTTCAGCCTGTGCCTCCTGGTTCATGTGTATAACAGATAAGCTGGTGTAGTGCATTCATTGTTCAGCCTGTGCCTCCTGGTTCATGTCTATAATAGATGAGCTGGTGTAGTGCATTCATTGTTCAGCCTGTGCCTCCTGGTTCATGTGTATAACAGATAAGCTGGTGTAGTGCATTCATTGTTCAGCCTGTGCCTCCTGGTTCATGTGTATAACAGATAAGCTGGTGTAGTGCATTCATTGTTCAGCCTGTGCCTCCTGGTTCATGTGTATAACAGATAAGCTGGTGTAGAGCATTCATTGTTCAGCCTGTGCCTCCTGGTTCATGTCTATAATAGATGAGCTGGTGTAGTGCATTCATTGTTCAGCCTGTGCCTCCTGGTTCATGTGTATAACAGATAAGCTGGTGTAGTGCATTCATTGTTCAGCCTGTGCCTCCTGGTTCATGTCTATAATAGATGAGCTGGTGTAGTGCATTCATTGTTCAGCCTGTGCCTCCTGGTTCATGTGTATAACAGATAAGCTGGTGTAGTGCATTCATTGTTCAGCCTGTGCCTCCTGGTTCATGTGTATAACAGATAAGCTGGTGTAGTGCATTCATTGTTCATCCTGTGCCTCCTGATTATTATACTGACACTGTAGGAGTTCCAGAATTACTCTATCAGTATTACATTCAGGAACCAGGAAGCTCAGGATAAACAATTCTAGAAGTTTCACAGTATCAGCCGCATTTTATTCATCCAGAGCCTCCTGGTTCCCTTGGGGAAGGAAGCAAGATGAGACAACACCTTTTTACACTCCTGGCTTTGCAGGGATCGCAGGGTTAATAATCTGATCCCCCAAAGTGAGGAGTACGAGTGGGACCCCCAACCCCCGGGCCCAATGCCAAGCCTCTATCACCGGGATCTCTCCACCCACCCTTATTAATCAGAGTCTAAATCCAACTGATGACTCAGCTCGGAGCGCCCCCTCCCCTACGGAGGGCATACGTGCAAGCGAGCAACGTAAATACAGAAGTGGGGGCTATTTCCAGCCATTCGGTGATGTAACAATCAAGGGAGGGGGGAAAGCATCTAGTATATGCCCCTAACTGGCGACAACGGGATTGTAATGATCTCTGCTGGAATTAACCCCTTCGCGACCCCGGGATTTTCCATTTTTGCATTTTCGTTTTTTGCTCCCCTTGTTCCCAGAGTCAGTGTTTTTATTTTTTGGTCAATATGGCCATGTGAGGGCTTATTTTTTGCGGGACGAGTTGTACTTTTAAATGTCATCACTGGTTTTACCATATCGTGTACTGGAAAACGGGGAAAAAATTCCAAGTGTGGTGAAACTTAAATAAAAAATGCAATACCACAGTTGTTTTTTTTTACCACGTTCACTGAATGCTAAACCTGACCTGCCATTATTATTCCCCAGGTCATTATGAGTTCTTAGACACCAAACATGTATAGGTTCTTTCTTATTTAAGTGGTGAAAAAAAAATCCAAAGTTTGCTAAAAAAAAAAATAAATAAATAAAAAAAATGGTGCCATTTTCCGAGACCCGTAGCGTCTCCATTTTTCGGGATGTTTTGCGTGCCGGGCTGACGTTTTTATTGTTACCATTTTGGGGTAGATCCGATGTTTTGATCGCCCGTTATTGCATTTTATTGCAATGTTGCGTCGACCAAAAAAACGTAATTCTGGCGTTTGAAATTTTTTTCTCGTTACGCCGTTTACCGATCAGATTAATTCTTTTTTTTATATTGATAGATCGGGCGATTCTGAACGCGGCGATACCAAATATGTGTATGTGGGGTTTATTTTTTATTATTTTATTTTGAATGTGGCAAAAGGGGGTGATTTAAACTTTTATATTTTTTATTTTTTTTTAAATATTTTTAAAAACATTTTTTTTGCACTTTTTGCTTGCTACTATAGTCTCCATAGGAGACTAGAAGCAGCAACTGTCTGATTGCCTCTGCTACATACAGGGGATCAGCAGATCACCTCTATGTAGCAGAAATGCTCCTGGGCTATGAGTGCCGACCACTAGGTGGCGCTCATAGTGATCTTTACATGACAACCACTGGGGTCTGCTGCAGACCCAGGGTTGTCATGCCCACCCATCAGTGACCCGCGATCACGTGACAGGGTCACCGATGGGTGGGGTAAGTGATGCACTTCCGGCGCTGCGATGTTAAATGCCGCTGTCAGAGATTGACAGCAGCATTTAACATGTTAACAGCCGCGCGTGGATCGTGATTCCACCGGCGGCTGTTGTGGGCGCATGTCAGCTGTAAGAATCAGCTGACATGTGCCCTGTTCAGTGCGGTCACTGAACCGGGGGTGATGGCCTGGGGCGTACTAATACGCCCTGGGCCATTAAGGGGTTATTTCCCATTTTCAGAAATGGGTATTATCGGATAGAGCTTGTAAAACCAAGCAGTTTTGCAATTTACTGCGTATTAAAATTCTCAGCCGTTCTTGAGATATTAACACTTTTTTCTTTTGTTTGCCACTCGTTGCCTTGGAGACCGACCACCGCTGCCAGACAGCAGAACACGCTTGGTGCTTACAATCTCTTCTCTGTTGAGGTAATAAGCACTGCTTTGAAGCTGCAAAAAGATCGCTTTGAAGTTGACCAGCTTCAGCGCAACACAGCGCAGTCCTTACAAGGCCGACAGCAGCGGTGGTCGGTCTCCTAGGCAACCAGCTGTAAACAAAATAAAAAGTTTTCATATCTCAAGAACGGAAGCAAATTTTAATAAGCAGTAAATTGCAAAAGTGCTTGTTTTTACAAGCTCTATCCGACAATACTCATTTATGAAGATGGAAATCATCCCTTTAACTATGTAGCGTGTAATCTGTGCTGCTACTGGGCAGAATTAGTCTCCTTCCTCCTCTGGCAGCTGACAATACAGGGTGAGGAGAGTGACTGACTGAGCATGTGTGACCACCAGCGCGGAGATGGACGTGCACTTTGTTACACACTGTGACCACCAGGTGGCGCCATACTGTGTAAGAAAATCACTCGTCACCCAATCATTTTTTAATTGCAGACTGTTCATCTTATTTCTGGTCGTCTTCTGCCTCAATATATACAACCTCCCCGAATCTTTTAGATAATCTCTTAGATTCTTGCAAGACTGCCCCCCCTCCCTCCTTTCTCCTTCCAAGTCATTTCTTGCATCAGCCCGAGTGTAATGTCTCTGTCCTCCAGCAGAGGGCAGCACCGAGCGCTCTTTAGCTCCACATTGAATCGTATTTTCCTGCAAGCTTCTGGCATTTGTGGTCTCTCTCGCCCCTCCTTTGCCAGTTTCACACCCTTACAATACACTGAGCTCCTTCTAGGTTTGTATAGGAGAGCACTCTGTGTTCCTTAAAGGGGCGGTGCAACCCACAAAATGCTTTGTATCTGCCGAGTACTTGTAGACTCTCCTGTACCCCTGGTCTTAATTGTCCTAAAGGGTCTTTCCATAAATGCTGTTTGCCAGCTGGGTCTTCAACGATCCTGAGGTGCTATTTTTAGGAAGAAAGGTGGCCACATATGTGCAGTGCTCCCCATTTAAAGGGGTTGACCATTGTACCGAATTGAAGGGGTCTCGTGCAATGTCACACCGTAACAACGATGTCACGCCGGGCCTTCAAGCCTCCGGGATGTCTGTAGGCTCAATTCTAGTTGGGATTGTACGTGCAAAACCGAAGAACTGTGCCGGAACGTTTGTTGGTATAAGTGCGGTTTAAATTGTGTGGGGTGTACTCGGCCGGTCCTGGGATGAGCGAACCACATGGTCGCCATTGAGATGAGCACACGTGCGCTTGGTGGGCCCTGGAATGGATACCCATGTGCTTAATGCGCCCCCTTGCATTTTTCCGGCCCTGGGATGAGCGAACACGCTCCTGGCCGGCCTCGGGTTGGGCGCTCCTGCACCTGGTGGGCCCTGGAGTGGATGCCCGTGCGTTTTTTGTGGACCCCCTTGTGCTTGGTTGGCCCCAGGACGGGCGAAGGCGTGTTTGGCTGGTCCCGGGATGGGCGTCCATGCGCTTGGTGGGCCCCCTTACATTTGGCTGGCCCTGGGATGGGTGCTCATCTGCTTGGTGGGCCCTGGAATGGAAGCCTGTGCACGTCGTGGGCCCATGTGCACCTGTCCGGCCCCGAGATGGGTGAAGACACGCCTGACCAGCCCTAGGATGGGAGCATGTGTGCTTGGTGGGGCCTGAAATGGATACCTGTGCGCTTGGTGAGCCTATTTGCATTTGGCCGGCCCTGGGATGGGTACTCGTCTGCTTGGTGGGCCCTGGAATCGATACCTGTGCGCTTGGTGGGCCCATCTGCTTTTGTCCGACCCTGGGAAGGGTCCTTGTCTGCTTGGTGGGCCCTCAAATGGATACCCGTGCGTTTGGTGGACCCCCATGTTGTTGGCCGGGCTCGGGATGGGCGAACACGTACCTGGTCGGCAACCGTGTGCTTGGTGGGCCCTGGAATGGAAGCCTGTGCACCTGACTGACCCTGAGATGGGTGAACGCGCGCTGGCCGGCCCTGGGATGGGTGCCTGTGTGCTTGGTGGGCCCTGAAATGGATACCTGTGCACTTTGTAGGCCCCCTTGCATTTTTCTGGCCCTGGATGAGCGAACACGCTCCTGGCTGCCACCGTGATGGGCGCCCATGCGCTTAGTGGACCCCGTTATGGATGCCCATGCACTTTGTGGGCCCCATGATGGACGAAAGTGCGCTTGGTGTCTGTCTGCACCTTACATCCCCCTCCTCGATAGGAACCATGCACACTTGGCTGAACCGAGTGTGCATGAGCATTTTGGCGAACAGTGCGCATATTGTTCTCAGGGTGTGCGCGCTCGGTGTCTTGCTACAGCTCACTCCCCTATTCCCGTGCAGAAAACACACACATACTTTGTTGATCCGAGCGTGCACGTGCATGGTGATGTGGATGGACGCTTTGATACATACACCCCTTCCCCCTGTTCATTGAAAATCTGGATTCGATGAAGGTACATTGTGTTCTCTGCTGATCTGTGTGGTTGTCACTCTTGTCTCTGCTATTCCTCACCTCCAGGCTTGGTGCATTATTTTTTTTCATGATATCCCCCCCCTCTCCTCCTGCAGCCGCACTCCCCTCCCCTCCCCCCTTCCCTCGCTGTCTCTTGTTTACTATGGTGAACTGATTTGACTCCTGTAGGCAGTAGTGGGAGCTCTGCTGCTGCGCTCATTGGTGGCTGCCTGTCCGCCCGGATTGGTTGGCACCAGAGCCTCGCTCTTGTCTCTTCTGCCTAGTAGTTTAACACTTTAAATGCCTTCTGGGAAATCACCGCCCCCGCCGCCATAGCGCGGTCTCACCTATGTGCTTTGCAAATGCAGACAATGAAAACGCAGCCCATACGTGAAAACCGATGTGAACTCTGAACCGAAAATCTGCAGGGGGGTAGAAAAAAAAAATATAACAATCATTCTATTGTTCGTTTTTTTCCAGTCCTCCGCCTCGCCAAAAGGCCGTCGCGCTATTAATTTATATTATTTGTAGGGAGTTTCCCTTTAAGGTTGAATTTGGTCGCCTTCTGAAACCCCCATAACGGCATTTATAAGCGTCCTCCCGATGCCCCCGGACCCTGACGATAATCAGTATCAGTTACAGTGGCGCGCGTGCTACCTGCGTACACGAAACGAGGTTTAATCTCGAAATCATGAAAAGCTATCTGCTGGTAGGAATAATGCCCTTTGTGTCTTGCCAGAAGAAAAGTAGCCACAAAATGGTGTTTATCCCCCGGGACAATAGTCCTTTCATGCAGGAGAGGAGGTCAGTATGGAGCCAAGCGGAGGAAGACATGATGCTCCGTCCGATTAGTTTGTCACCGGCTGCTGCACTCTGCACAGGCAGCATTTGAGACGACAAAGGTCACTCCATTATACTGAGAGCTTTCTCATCTTGGTCGCTGCCTATGCAGAGCGCAGTAGCCAATGACTAACTCAGTCTGAGCTGCTGCTGAGATAACAAAGGCTGCACTCTGCTCTCCTAAAGCTCCTGCCTCTCATCTCACTATGAGAAGGGATAGAGACCTGCTGTTTATGTCCTGACGCCTTTCTATCATAGCTGCGATACTCTGCGTGTCCTGACTCTTTTCAGTCATAGCTGTGATGCTCTGTGTGTCCTGACCCCTTTCTATCATAGCTGTGACGCTGTGTGTCCTAACACCTTTTTATCCTAGCTGCAATGCTGTGCGGGTCATGACGCCTTTCTATCATAGCTGCATATCTCATTGGTGTAATGCCTACTGCAGGGGCGGAGCATGACTGGGATGATCTCATTGGTGTAATGCCTAGTGCAGGGGCGGAGCATGACACAGGGATGATATCATTGGTGTAATGCCTAGTGCAGGGGCGGAGCATGACACAGGGATGATCTCATTGGTGTAATGCCTAGTGCAGGGGCGGAGCATGACACAGGGATGATCTCATTGGTGTAATGCCTAGTGCAGGGGCGGAGCATGACAGGGATTATCTCATTGGTGTAATGCCTAGTGCAGGGGCTGAGCATGACACAGGGATGATCTCATTGGTGTAATGCCTAGTGCAGGGGCGGAGCATGACACAGGGATGATCTCATTGGTGTAATGCCTAGTGCAGGGGCGGAGCATGACACAGGGATTATCTCATTGGTGTAATGCCTAGTGCAGGGGCGGAGCATGACACAGGGATGATCTCATTGGTGTAATACCTAGTGCAGGGGCGGAATATGACACAGGGACAATCTCATTGGTGTAATGCCTAGTGCAGGGGCTGAGAATGAAACAGGGATGATCTCATTGGTGTAATGCCTAGTGCAGGGGCGGAGCATGACACAGGGATGATCTCATTGGTGTAATGCCTAGTGCAGGGGCGGAGCATGACACAGGGATGATCTCATTGGTGTAATGCCTAGTGCAGGGGTGGAGCATGACACGGATGATATCATTGGTGTAATGCCTAGTGCAGGGGTGGAGCATGACACAGGGATGATTTCATTGATGTAATGCCTAGTGCAGGGGCGGAGCATGACACAGGGATGATCTCATTGGTGCAATGCCTAGTGCAGGGGCGGAGCATGACACAGGGATGATCTCATTGGTGCAATGCCTAGTGCAGGGGCGGAGCATGACACAGGGATGATCTCATTGGTGTACTGCCTAGTGCAGGGGCGGAGCAAGACTCAGGGATGATCTCATTGATGTAATGCCTAGTGAAGGAGCGGAGCATGACACAGGGATGATCTCATTGGTGTACTGCCTAGTGCAGGGGCGGAGCATGACACAGGGATGATCTCATTGGTGTACTGCCTAGTGCAGGGGCGGAGCATGACTCAGGGATGATCTCATTGGTGTAATGCCTAGTGAAGGAGCGGAGCATGACACAGGGATGATCTCATTGGTGTAATGCCTAGTGCAGGGGCGTAACATGACACAGGGATGATCTCATTGGTGTAATGCCTAGTGCAGGGGCGGAGCATGACACAGGGATGATCTCATTGGTGTAATGCCTAGTGCAGGGGCGGAGCATGACATAGAGATGATCTCATTGGTGTAATGCCTAGTGCAGGGGCAGAGCATGACAGGGATGATCTCATTGGTGTAATACCTAGTGCAGGGGCGGAGCATGACAGATGATCACACTAGTGTAACGCCTTGTGCAGGGGCGGAGCATGACATAGAGATGATCTCATTGGTGTAATGCCTAGTGCAGGGGCAGAGCATGACATGGACGATCTCATTGGTGCAATGCCTACTACAGGGGCCGAGCATGACACAGGGATGATCTCATTGGTGTAATGCCTAGTGCAGGGGCAGAGCATGACAGGGGCTATATCATTGGTGCAATGCCTAGTGCAGGGGCGGAGCATGACATGGACGATCTCATTGGTGCAATGCCTAGTGCAGGGGCGGAGCATGACACAGGGATGATCTCATTGGTGCAATGCCTACTACAGGGGCAGAGCATGACACAGGGATGATCTCATTGGTGTAATGCCTAGCGCAGGGCGGGGCCATGACACAGGGATGATCTCATTGGTGCAATGCCTACTACAGGGGCAGAGCATGAAACAGGGATGATGTCATTGGTGTAATGCCTAGTGCAGGGGCGGAGCATGACACAGGGATGATCTCATTGGTGTAATGCCTAGTGCAGGGGCGGAGCATGACACAGGGATTATCTCATTGCTGTAATGCCTAGTGCAGGGGCGGAGCATGACACAGGGATGATCTCATTGGTATAATGCCTAGTTCAGGGGCGGAGCATGACTCAGGGATGATCTCATTGGTGTAATGCCTAGTGCAGGGGCGGAGCATGACACAGGGATCTCATTGGTGTAATGCCTAGTGCAGGGGCGGAGCATGACACGGATGATCTCATTGGTGCAATGCCTAGTGTAGGGGCGGAGCATGACACGGGGATGATCTTATTGGTGTAATGCCTAGTGCAGGGGCGGAGCATGACACAGGGATGATCTCATTGGTGTAATGCCTAGTGCAGGGGCGGAGCATGACATAAAGATGATCTCATTGGTGTAATGCCTAGTGCAGGGGCGGAGCATGACATAAAGATGATCTCATTGGTGTAATGCTTAGTGCAGGGGCGGGGCATGACATAGAGATGATCTCATTGGTGTAATGCCTAGTGCAGGGGCAGAGCATGACAGGGATGATCTCATTGGTGTAATGCCTAGTGCAGGGGCGCAGCATGACATAAAGATGATCTCATTGGTGTAATGCTTAGTGCAGGGGCGGGGCATGACATAAAGATGATCTCATTGGTGTAATGCCTAGTGCAGGGGCGGAGCATGACACAGGGATGATCTCATTGGTGTAATGCCTAGTGCAGGGGCGGAGCATGACATAGAGATGATCTCATTGGTGTAATGCCTAGTGCAGGGGCAGAGCATGACAGGGATGATCTCATTGGTGTAATACCTAGTGCAGGGGCGGAGCATGACAGATGATCACACTAGTGTAACGCCTTGTGCAGGGGCGGAGCATGACATAGAGATGATCTCATTGGTGTAATGCCTAGTGCAGGGGCAGAGCATGACATGGACGATCTCATTGGTGCAATGCCTACTACAGGGGCCGAGCATGACACAGGGATGATCTCATTGGTGTAATGCCTAGTGCAGGGGCAGAGCATGACAGGGGCTATATCATTGGTGCAATGCCTAGTGCAGGGGCGGAGCATGACATGGACGATCTCATTGGTGCAATGCCTAGTGCAGGGGCGGAGCATGACACAGGGATGATCTCATTGGTGCAATGCCTACTACAGGGGCAGAGCATGACACAGGGATGATCTCATTGGTGTAATGCCTAGCGCAGGGCGGGGCCATGACACAGGGATGATCTCATTGGTGCAATGCCTACTACAGGGGCAGAGCATGAAACAGGGATGATGTCATTGGTGTAATGCCTAGTGCAGGGGCGGAGCATGACACAGGGATGATCTCATTGGTGTAATGCCTAGTGCAGGGGCGGAGCATGACACAGGGATTATCTCATTGCTGTAATGCCTAGTGCAGGGGCGGAGCATGACACAGGGATGATCTCATTGGTATAATGCCTAGTTCAGGGGCGGAGCATGACTCAGGGATGATCTCATTGGTGTAATGCCTAGTGCAGGGGCGGAGCATGACACAGGGATCTCATTGGTGTAATGCCTAGTGCAGGGGCGGAGCATGACACGGATGATCTCATTGGTGCAATGCCTAGTGTAGGGGCGGAGCATGACACGGGGATGATCTTATTGGTGTAATGCCTAGTGCAGGGGCGGAGCATGACACAGGGATGATCTCATTGGTGTAATGCCTAGTGCAGGGGCGGAGCATGACATAAAGATGATCTCATTGGTGTAATGCCTAGTGCAGGGGCGGAGCATGACATAAAGATGATCTCATTGGTGTAATGCTTAGTGCAGGGGCGGGGCATGACATAGAGATGATCTCATTGGTGTAATGCCTAGTGCAGGGGCAGAGCATGACAGGGATGATCTCATTGGTGTAATACCTAGTGCAGGGGCGGGGCATGACATAGAGATGATCTCATTGGTGTAATGCCTAGTGCAGGGGCAGAGCATGACAGGGATGATCTCATTGGTGTAATACCTAGTGCAGGGACGGGGCATGACATAAAGATGATCTCATTGGTGTAATGCTTAGTGCAGGGGCGGGGCATGACATAAAGATGATCTCATTGGTGTAATGCCTAGTGCAGGGGCGGAGCATGACACAGGGATGATCTCATTGGTGTAATGCCTAGTGCAGGGGCGGAGCATGACATAGAGATGATCTCATTGGTGTAATACCTAGTGCAGGGGCGGAGCATGACAGAGATGATCACACTAGTGTAACGCCTTGTGCAGGGGCGGAGCATGACATAGAGATGATCTCATTGGTGTAATGCCTAGTGCAGGGGCAGAGCATGACAGGGGCTATTTCATTGGTGCAGTGCCTAGTGCAGGGGCGGAGCATGACATGGACGATCTCATTGGTGCAATGCCTACTACAGTGGCCGAGCATGACACAGGGACGATCTCATTGGTGTAATGCCTAGTGCAGGGGCTGAGAATGAAACAGGTATGATCTCATTGGTGTAATGCCTAGTGCAGGGGCGGAGCATGACTGGGATGATCTCATTGGTGTAATGCCTAGTGCAGGGGCTGAGAATGAAACAGGGATGATCTCATTGGTGTAATGCCTAGTGCAGGGGCGGAGCATGACACAGGGATTATCTCATTGCTGTAATGCCTAGTGCAGGGGCGGAGCATGACACAGGGATGATCTCATTGGTGTAATGCCTAGTGCAGGGGCGGAGCATGACACAGGGATTATCTCATTGCTGTAATGCCTAGTGCAGGGGTGGAGCATGACACGGATGATATCATTGGTGTAATGCCTAGTGCTGGGGCGGAGCATGACACAGGGATGATCTCATTGGTGTAATGCCTAGTGCAGGGGCGGAGCATGACACAGGGATGATCTCATTGGTGTAATGCCTAGTGCAGGGGCGGAGCATGACACACCGGGATGATCTCATTGGTGTAATGCCTAGTGCAGGGGCGGAGCATGACACAGGGATTATCTCATTGCTGTAATGCCTAGTGCAGGGGCGGAGCATGACACAGGGATGATCTCATTGGTGTAATGCCTAGTGCAGGGGTGGAGCATGACACAGGGATGATCTCATTGATGTAATGCCTAGTGCAGGGGCGGAGCATGACATAAAGATGATCTCATTGGTGTAATGCCTAGTGCAGGGACGGGGCATGACATAAAGATGATCTCATTGGTGTAATGCTTAGTGCAGGGGCGGGGCATGACATAAAGATGATCTCATTGGTGTAATGCCTAGTGCAGGGGCGGAGCATGACACAGGGATGATCTCATTGGTGTAATGCCTAGTGCAGGGGCGGAGCATGACATAGAGATGATCTCATTGGTGTAATGCCTAGTGCAGGGGCAGAGCATGACAGGGATGATCTCATTGGTGTAATACCTAGTGCAGGGGCGGAGCATGACAGATGATCACACTAGTGTAACGCCTTGTGCAGGGGCGGAGCATGACATAGAGATGATCTCATTGGTGTAATGCCTAGTGCAGGGGCAGAGCATGACAGGGGCTATTTCATTGGTGCAATGCCTAGTGCAGGGGCGGAGCATGACATGGACGATCTCATTGGTGCAATGCCTACTACAGGGGCCGAGCATGACACAGGGACGATCTCATTGGTGTAATGCCTAGTGCAGGGGCAGAGCATGACAGGGGCTATATCATTGGTGCAATGCCTAGTGCAGGGGCGGAGCATGACATGGACGATCTCATTGGTGCAATGCCTAGTGCAGGGGCGGAGCATGACACAGGGATGATCTCATTGGTGCAGTGCCTACTACAGGGGCAGAGCATGACACAGGGATGATCTCATTGGTGTAATGCCTAGCGCAGGGCGGGGCCATGACACAGGGATGATCTCATTGGTGCAATGCCTACTACAGGGGCAGAGCATGAAACAGGGATGATGTCATTGGTGTAATGCCTAGTGCAGGGGCGGAGCATGACACAGGGATGATCTCATTGGTGTAATGCCTAGTGCAGGGGCGGAGCATGACACAGGGATTATCTCATTGCTGTAATGCCTAGTGCAGGGGCGGAGCATGACACAGGGATGATCTCATTGGTATAATGCCTAGTTCAGGGGCGGAGCATGACTCAGGGATGATCTCATTGGTGTAATGCCTAGTGCAGGGGCGGAGCATGACATAGAGATGATCTCATTGGTGTAATACCTAGTGCAGGGGCAGAGCATGACAGGGATGATCTCATTGGTGTAATACCTAGTGCAGGGGCGGGGCATGACATAGAGATGATCTCATTGGTGTAATGCCTAGTGCAGGGGCAGAGCATGACAGGGATGATCTCATTGGTGTAATACCTAGTGCAGGGACGGGGCATGACATAAAGATGATATCATTGGTGTAATGCCTAGTGCAGGGACGGGGCATGACATAAAGATGATCTCATTGGTGTAATGCTTAGTGCAGGGGCGGGGCATGACATAAAGATGATCTCATTGGTGTAATGCCTAGTGCAGGGGCGGAGCATGACACAGGGATGATCTCATTGGTGTAATGCCTAGTGCAGGGGCGGAGCATGACATAGAGATGATCTCATTCGTGTAATGCCTAGTGCAGGGGCAGAGCATGACAGGGATGATCTCATTGGTGTAATACCTAGTGCAGGGGCGGAGCATGACAGAGATGATCACACTAGTGTAACGCCTTGTGCAGGGGCGGAGCATGACATAGAGATGATCTCATTGGTGTAATGCCTAGTGCAGGGGCAGAGCATGACAGGGGCTATTTCATTGGTGCAGTGCCTAGTGCAGGGGCGGAGCATGACATGGACGATCTCATTGGTGCAATGCCTACTACAGTGGCCGAGCATGACACAGGGACGATCTCATTGGTGTAATGCCTAGTGCAGGGGCTGAGAATGAAACAGGTATGATCTCATTGGTGTAATGCCTAGTGCAGGGGCGGAGCATGACTGGGATAATCTCATTGGTGTAATGCCTAGTGCAGGGGCTGAGAATGAAACAGGGATGATCTCATTGGTGTAATGCCTAGTGCAGGGGCGGAGCATGACACAGGGATTATCTCATTGCTGTAATGCCTAGTGCAGGGGCGGAGCATGACACAGGGATGATCTCATTGGTGTAATGCCTAGTGCAGGGGCGGAGCATGACACAGGGATTATCTCATTGCTGTAATGCCTAGTGCTGGGGCGGAGCATGACACAGGGATGATCTCATTGGTGTAATGCCTAGTGCAGGGGCGGAGCATGACACAGGGATGATCTCATTGGTGTAATGCCTAGTGCAGGGGCGGAGCATGACACACCGGGATGATCTCATTGGTGTAATGCCTAGTGCAGGGGCGGAGCATGACACAGGGATTATCTCATTGCTGTAATGCCTAGTGCAGGGGCGGAGCATGACACAGGGATGATCTCATTGGTGTAATGCCTAGTGCAGGGGTGGAGCATGACACAGGGATGATCTCATTGATGTAATGCCTAGTGCAGGGGCGGAGCATGACATAAAGATGATCTCATTGGTGTAATGCCTAGTGCAGGGACGGGGCATGACATAAAGATGATCTCATTGGTGTAATGCTTAGTGCAGGGGCGGGGCATGACATAAAGATGATCTCATTGGTGTAATGCCTAGTGCAGGGGCGGAGCATGACACAGGGATGATCTCATTGGTGTAATGCCTAGTGCAGGGGCGGAGCATGACATAGAGATGATCTCATTGGTGTAATGCCTAGTGCAGGGGCAGAGCATGACAGGGATGATCTCATTGGTGTAATACCTAGTGCAGGGGCGGAGCATGACAGATGATCACACTAGTGTAACGCCTTGTGCAGGGGCGGAGCATGACATAGAGATGATCTCATTGGTGTAATCCCTAGTGCAGGGGCAGAGCATGACAGGGGCTATTTCATTGGTGCAATGCCTAGTGCAGGGGCGGAGCATGACATGGACGATCTCATTGGTGCAATGCCTACTACAGGGGCCGAGCATGACACAGGGACGATCTCATTGGTGTAATGCCTAGTGCAGGGGCAGAGCATGACAGGGGCTATATCATTGGTGCAATGCCTAGTGCAGGGGCGGAGCATGACATGGACGATCTCATTGGTGCAATGCCTAGTGCAGGGGCGGAGCATGACACAGGGATGATCTCATTGGTGCAATGCCTACTACAGGGGCAGAGCATGACACAGGGATGATCTCATTGGTGTAATGCCTAGCGCAGGGCGGGGCCATGACACAGGGATGATCTCATTGGTGCAATGCCTACTACAGGGGCAGAGCATGAAACAGGGATGATGTCATTGGTGTAATGCCTAGTGCAGGGGCGGAGCATGACACAGGGATGATCTCATTGGTGTAATGCCTAGTGCAGGGGCGGAGCATGACACAGGGATTATCTCATTGCTGTAATGCCTAGTGCAGGGGCGGAGCATGACACAGGGATGATCTCATTGGTATAATGCCTAGTTCAGGGGCGGAGCATGACTCAGGGATGATCTCATTGGTGTAATGCCTAGTGCAGGGGCGGAGCATGACACAGGGATCTCATTGGTGTAATGCCTAGTGCAGGGGCGGAGCATGACACGGATGATCTCATTGGTGCAATGCCTAGTGTAGGGGCGGAGCATGACACGGGGATGATCTTATTGGTGTAATGCCTAGTGCAGGGGCGGAGCATGACACAGGGATGATCTCATTGGTGTAATGCCTAGTGCAGGGGCGGAGCATGACATAAAGATGATCTCATTGGTGTAATGCCTAGTGCAGGGGCGGAGCATGACATAAAGATGATCTCATTGGTGTAATGCTTAGTGCAGGGGCGGGGCATGACATAGAGATGATCTCATTGGTGTAATGCCTAGTGCAGGGGCAGAGCATGACAGGGATGATCTCATTGGTGTAATACCTAGTGCAGGGGCGGGGCATGACATAGAGATGATCTCATTGGTGTAATGCCTAGTGCAGGGGCAGAGCATGACAGGGATGATCTCATTGGTGTAATACCTAGTGCAGGGACGGGGCATGACATAAAGATGATATCATTGGTGTAATGCCTAGTGCAGGGACGGGACATGACATAAAGATGATCTCATTGGTGTAATGCTTAGTGCAGGGGTGGGGCATGACATAAAGATGATCTCATTGGTGTAATGCCTAGTGCAGGGGCGGAGCATGACACAGGGATGATCTCATTGGTGTAATGCCTAGTGCAGGGGCGGAGCATGACATAGAGATGATCTCATTGGTGTAATGCCTAGTGCAGGGGCAGAGCATGACAGGGATGATCTCATTGGTGTAATACCTAGTGCAGGGGCGGAGCATGACAGAGATGATCACACTAGTGTAACGCCTTGTGCAGGGGCGGAGCATGACATAGAGATGATCTCATTGGTGTAATGCCTAGTGCAGGGGCAGAGCATGACAGGGGCTATTTCATTGGTGCAGTGCCTAGTGCAGGGGCGGAGCATGACATGGACGATCTCATTGGTGCAATGCCTACTACAGTGGCCGAGCATGACACAGGGACGATCTCATTGGTGTAATGCCTAGTGCAGGGGCTGAGAATGAAACAGGTATGATCTCATTGGTGTAATGCCTAGTGCAGGGGCGGAGCATGACTGGGATGATCTCATTGGTGTAATGCCTAGTGCAGGGGCTGAGAATGAAACAGGGATGATCTCATTGGTGTAATGCCTAGTGCAGGGGCGGAGCATGACACAGGGATTATCTCATTGCTGTAATGCCTAGTGCAGGGGCGGAGCATGACACAGGGATGATCTCATTGGTGTAATGCCTAGTGCAGGGGCGGAGCATGACACAGGGATTATCTCATTGCTGTAATGCCTAGTGCTGGGGCGGAGCATGACACAGGGATGATCTCATTGGTGTAATGCCTAGTGCAGGGGCGGAGCATGACACAGGGATGATCTCATTGGTGTAATGCCTAGTGCAGGGGCGGAGCATGACACACCGGGATGATCTCATTGGTGTAATGCCTAGTGCAGGGGCGGAGCATGACACAGGGATTATCTCATTGCTGTAATGCCTAGTGCAGGGGCGGAGCATGACACAGGGATGATCTCATTGGTGTAATGCCTAGTGCAGGGGTGGAGCATGACACAGGGATGATCTCATTGATGTAATGCCTAGTGCAGGGGCGGAGCATGACATAAAGATGATCTCATTGGTGTAATGCCTAGTGCAGGGACGGGGCATGACATAAAGATGATCTCATTGGTGTAATGCCTAGTGCAGGGGCGGAGCATGACATAAAGATGATCTCATTGGTGTAATGCCTAGTGCAGGGACGGGGCATGACATAAAGATGATCTCATTGGTGTAATGCTTAGTGCAGGGGCGAGGCATAACATAAAGATGATCTCATTGGTGTAATGCCTAGTGCAGGGGCGGAGCATGACACAGGGATGATCTCATTGGTGTAATGCCTAGTGCAGGGGCGGAGCATGACATAGAGATGATCTCATTGGTGTAATGCCTAGTGCAGGGGCAGAGCATGACAGGGATGATCTCATTGGTGTAATACCTAGTGCAGGGGCGGAGCATGACAGAGATGATCACACTAGTGTAACGCCTTGTGCAGGGGCGGAGCATGACATAGAGATGATCTCATTGGTGTAATGCCTAGTGCAGGGGCGGAGCATGACAGGGGCTATATCATTGGTGCAATGCCTAGTGCAGGGGCGGAGCATGACACAGGGATGATCTCATTGGTGCAATGCCTACTACAGGGGCAGAGCATGACACAGGGATGATCTCATTGGTGTAATGCCTAGCGCAGGGCGGGGCCATGACACAGGGATGATCTCATTGGTGCAATGCCTACTACAGGGGCAGAGCATAAAACAGGGATGATGTCATTGGTGTAATGCCTAGTGCAGGGGCGGAGCATGACACAGGGATGATCTCATTGGTGTAATGCCTAGTGCAGGGGCGGAGCATGACACAGGGATTATCTCATTGGTATAATGCCTAGTTCAGGGGCGGAGCATGACACAGGGATGATCTCATTGGTGTAATGCCTAGCGCAGGGCGGGGCCATGACACAGGGATGATCTCATTGGTGCAATGCCTACTACAGGGGCAGAGCATAAAACAGGGATGATCTCATTGCTGTAATGCCTAGTGCAGGGGCGGAGCATGACTCAGGGATGATCTCATTGGTGTAATGCCTAGTGCAGGGGTGGAGCATGACACAGGGATCTCATTGGTGTAATGCCTAGTGCAGGGGCGGAGCATGACACGGATGATCTCATTGGTGCAATGCCTAGTGTAGGGGCGGAGCATGACACGGGGATGATCTTATTGGTGTAATGCCTAGTGCAGGGGCGGAGCATGACACAGGGATGATCTCATTGGTGTAATGCCTAGTGCAGGGGCGGAGCATGACACAGGGATGATCTCATTGGTGTAATGCCTAGTGCAGGGGCGGAGCATGACACAAGGATGATCTCATTGATGTAATGCCTAGTGCAGGGGCGGAGAGTGAAACAGGGATGATCTCCTTGGTGTAATGCCTAGTGCAGGGGCAGAGCATGACACGGATGATCTCATTGGTGCAATGCCTAGTGTAGGGGCGGAGCATGACACGGGGATGATCTTATTGGTGTAATGCCTAGTGCAGGGGCGGAGCATGACACAGGGATGATCTCATTGGTGTAATGCCTAGTGCAGGGGCGGAGCATGACACAAGGATGATCTCATTGATGTAATGCCTAGTGCAGGGGCGGAGAGTGAAACAGGGATGATCTCCTTGGTGTAATGCCTAGTGCAGGGGCGGAGCATGACACGGATGATCTCATTGGTGCAATGCCTAGTGTAGGGGCGGAGCATGACACGGGGATGATCTTATTGGTGTAATGCCTAGTGCAGGGGCGGAGCATGACACAGGGATGATCTCATTGGTGTAATGCCTAGTGCAGGGGCGGAGCATGACACAGGGATGATCTCATTGGTGTAATGCCTAGTGCAGGGGCGGAGCATGACACAAGGATGATCTCATTGATGTAATGCCTAGTGCAGGGGCGGAGAGTGAAACAGGGATGATCTCCTTGGTGTAATGCCTAGTGCAGAGGCGGAGCATGACACAGGGATTATCTCATTGGTGTAATGCCTATTGTAGGAGCGGAGCATGACAGGGATGATATCATTGGTTTAATGCCTAGTACAGGGGCGGAGCATGACACAGGGATGATCTCATTGGTGTAATGCCTAGTGCAGGGGCTGAGAATGAAACAGGGATCTCATTGGTGTAATGCCTAGTACAGGGGCGGAGCATGACACAGGGATGATCTCATTGGTGTAATGCCTAGTGCAGGGGCTGAGAATGAAACTGGGATGATCTCATTGGTGTAATGCCTAGTGCAGGGGCGGAGCATGACATAAAGATGATCTCATTGGTCTAATGCCTAGTGCAGGGGCGGGGCATGACATAAAGATGATATCATTGGTGTAATGCCTAGTGCAGGAGCGGAGCATGACACAGGGATTATCTCATTGGTGTAATGCCTAGTGCAGGGGCGGAGCATGACACAGGGATGATCTCATTGGTATAATGCCTAGTTCAGGGGCGGAGCATGACACAGGGATGATCTCATTGGTGTAATGCATAGTGCAGGGGCGGAGCATGACACAGGGATGATCTCATTGGTGTAATACCCAGTGCAGGGGCCGAGCATGACACAGGGACGATCTCATTGGTGTAATGCCTAGTGCAGGGGCTGAGAATGAAACAGGGATGATCTCATTGGTGTAATGCCTAGTGCAGGGGCGGAGCATGACAGGGATGATCTCATTGGTGTAATGCCTAGTGCAGGGGCGGAGCATGACAGGGATTATCTCATTGGTGTAATGCCTAGTGCAGGAGCGGAGCATGACACAGGGATTATCTCATTGGTGTAATGCCTAGTGCAGGGGCGGAGTATGACACAGGGATGATCTCATTGGTATAATGCCTAGTTCAGGGGCGGAGCATGACTCAGGGATTATCTCATTGGTGTAATGCCTAGTGCAGGGGCGGAGAATGAAACAGGGATGATCTCATTGGTGTAATGCATAGTGCAGGGGCGGAGCATGACACAGGGATGATCTCATTGGTGTAATACCCAGTGCAGGGGCCGAGCATGACACAGGGACGATCTCATTGGTGTAATGCCTAGTGCAGGGGCTGAGAATGAAACAGGGATGATCTCATTGGTGTAATGCCTAGTGCAGGGGCGGAGCATGACACAGGGATGATCTCATTGGTGTAATGCCTAGTGCAGGGGCGGAGCATGACACAGGGATGATCTCATTGGTGTAATGCCTCGTGCAGGGGCGGAGCATGACACAGGGATGATCTCATTGGTGTAATGCCTCGTGCAGGGGCGGAGCATGACACAGGGATGATCTCATTGGTGTAATGCCTAGTGCAGGGGCGGAGCATGACATAGCGGTGTAGCCTAGAGTGGATGACCTGGCAGAGATCAGTGGCGCCGTCGGCCGCTTAACTTTGTGATCAGTTCACCTTGTGCCGTCTTGTTTCTGGTGACCCTATGCGCTCTCTGTGGTCAGATTTCTGGGGGAAGTTTGGCTGCTTCTGTTTTTTTTCTGTTTCACATCTTTGCAGCGATTGCTCATAGGGAGAGCAGTCACTTCCTAAGAGCGGAGCGGTGACTGCGGCGCACGTGACTCAGCCGATGTATAAATAATGAGATGTCTGAGCTCATCCTGGAGTCATCCTCTCATAAAGAACACGAGAGCCGATCGTTACCGCTCACAGGGCGGAAGCTACAGAAACGGTCAATACGTGAGGGGTAATGGCGCGGGACCTAACTGCAGAGATAAAACACGGAATCAAGCTCTGGGAAAGCAGATACACATGGGAGCTTCCCATTCACTGACAGGAAGCAGAGATCTGGAAAATGCTGAGGGTGTGATTCTTATACAATACAGCCGTATCTGTGACAGCACAAACATATAAACCTTCTCTGGACCCTTCATTCATTCATTGGTTGGTTGACTGTTTCTACGGCATAACGTCCTCCTTGCTTCCGATTTTTTTGAGGATTAATTGACTGCACCTTCAGCACGACATCCCACTCGCTCTGGATCTTCTTTTGGTTGGTTGACCGTTTCTGCACCATGACATCATGTTCATTCTGGATCTTCTTTTGGTTGGTTGACCGTTTCTGCGGCACAATGTCTCGCTCCTTCTGGATCTTCTTTTGGTTGGTTGACAGTTTCTGCGGCACAATGTCTCGCTCGTTCTGGATCTTTTGGTTGGTTGACCGTTTCTGCAGCACGATGTCTCACTCGTTCTGGACCTTTATGTTGGTTGACCGTTTCTGCGGCACGATGTCTCGCACGTTCTGGATCTTCTTTTGGTTGGTTGACCGTTTCTGCGGCACGATGTCTCGCACGTTCTGGATCTTCTTTTGGTTGGTTGACCGTTTCTGCGGCATTATGTCTCACTCGTTCTGGATCTTCTTTTGATTGGTTGACCGTTTCTGCAGCACAATGTCTCGCACGTTCTGGATCTTCTTTTGGTTGGTTGACCGTTTCTGCGGCACGATGTCTCGCACGTTCTGGATCTTCTTTTGGTTGGTTGCCCGTTTCTGCGGCATTATGTCTCACTCGTTCTGGATCTTCTTTTGATTGGTTGACCGTTTCTGCGGCACGATGTCTCACTCGTTCTGGATCTTCTTTTGGTTGGTTGACCGTTTCTGCGGCACGATGTCTCGCACGTTCTGGATCTTCTTTTGGTTGGTTGACCGTTTCTGCGGCACGATGTCTCACTTGCTCTGGATCTTCTTTTGGTTGGTTGACCGTTTATGCACCACGACATCATGTTCATTCTGGATCTTCTTTTGGTTGGCTGTCAGTTTCTGCGGCACGATGTCTCGCTCTGGATCCTCTTTTGGTTGGTTGACTGTTTCTGCAGCACAATGTCTCGCTCGCTCTGGATCTTCTTTTGGTTGGTTGACCGTTGCTGCGGCACGACATCCTGTTCGTTCAGGATCTACTTTTGATTGGTTGACCGTTTCTGCGTCACGATGTCTCGCTCGTTCTGGATCTTCTTTTGGTTGAACGTTTCTGTGGCACGATGTCTCGCTTGCTCTGGATCTTCTTTTGGTTGGTTGACCGTTGCTGCGGCACGACATCCTGTTCATTCTGGATCTTCTTTTGGTTGGCTGACAGTTTCTGCGGCACGATGTCTTGCTCGCTCTGGATCCTTTTTGGTTGGTTGACTGTTTCTGCGGCACGATGTCTCGCACGTTCTGGATCTTCTTTTGGTTGGTTGACCGTTTCTGCAGCACGACGTCTCGCTTGCTCTGGATCTTCTTTTAGTTGGTTGACCGTTTCTGCGGCACGATGTCTCGCTTCCTCTGGATCTTCTTCTGGTTCGTTGACCGTTTCTGTGGCACGATGTCTCGCTTGTTCTGGATCTTCTTTTGGTTGGTTGACCGTTTCTGCGGCACGATGTCTTGCTTGCTCTGGATCTTCTTTTGGTTGGTTGCCCGTTTCTGCGGCGCAATGTCTCACTCGTTCTGGATCTTCTTTTGGTTGGTTGACCGTTTCTGCGGCATGATGTCTCACTCGTTCTGGATCTTCTTTTGGTTGGCTGACCGTTTCTGCGGCACGATGTCTCGCTCCTTCTGGATCTTCTTTTGGTTGGTTGACAGTTTCTGCGGCACAATGTCTCGCTCGTTCTGGATCTTTTGGTTGGTTGACCGTTTCTGCGGCACGATGTCTCACTCGTTCTGGACCTTTATGTTGGTTGACCGTTTCTGCGGCACGATGTCTCGCACGTTCTGGATCTTCTTTTGGTTGGTTGACCGTTTCTGCGGCACGATGTCTCGCACGTTCTGGATCTTCTTTTGGTTGGTTGACCGTTTCTGCGGCATTATGTCTCACTCGTTCTGGATCTTCTTTTGATTGGTTGACCGTTTCTGCAGCACAATGTCTCGCACGTTCTGGATGTTCATTTGGTTGGTTGACCGTTTCTGCGGCACGATGTCTCGCACATTCTGGATCTTCTTTTGGTTGGTTGCCCGTTTCTGCGGCATTATGTCTCACTCGTTCTGGATCTTCTTTTGGTTGGTTGACCGTTTCTGCGGCACGATGTCTCACTTGCTCTGGATCTTCTTTTGGTTGGTTGACCGTTTATGCACCACGACATCATGTTCATTCTGGATCTTCTTTTGGTTGGCTGTCAGTTTCTGCGGCACGATGTCTCGCTCTGGATCCTCTTTTGGTTGGTTGACTGTTTCTGCGGCACGATGTCTCGCTTGCTCTGGATCTTCTTTTGGTTGGTTGCCCGTTTCTGCGGCACGATGTCTCGCTTGCTCTGGATCTTCTTTTGGTTGGCTGACCGTTTCTGCGGCACGATGTCTCGCTTGCTCTGGATCTTCTTTTGGTTGGTTGCCTGTTTCTGCGGCACGATGTCTCACTCGTTCCGGATCTTCTTTTGGTTGGTTAACCGTTTCTGCGGCATGATGTCTCGCTCGTTCTGTATCTTCTTTTGGTTGGCTGACCGTTTCTTCGGCACGATGTCTCGCTTGCTCTGGATCTTCTTTTGGTTGGTTGACCGTTGCTGCGGCACGATGTCTCGCTTCCTCTGGATCTTCTTCTGGTTCGTTGACCGTTTCTGTGGCACGATGTCTCGCTTGTTCTGGATCTTCTTTTGGTTGGTTGCCCGTTTCTGCGGCACGATGTCTCACTCGTTCCGGATCTTCTTTTGGTTGGTTGACCGTTTCTGTGGCATGATGTCTCGCTCGTTCTGTATCTTCGTTTGGTTGGCTGACCGTTTCTGCGGCACGATGTCTCGCTTGCTTTGGATCTTCTTTTGGTTGGTTGACCGTTGCTGCGGCACGACATCCTGTTCATTCTGGATTTTCTTTTGGTTGGTTTACCGTTTCAGCTGCACGATGTTTCGCTCGCTTTGGATCCTCTTTTGGTTGGTTGACTGTTTCTGCAGCACGACATCCTGATCACTGTGTATTTTTTTTTTTTTGGTTGGGGGAGGAGGTCAGTTGACTTTCTGCGGCATAGCATCCCAGTCGCTCTGGATCCTCTTTTGGTTGGTTGACCGTATCTACGGCACGGCGTCCCATTCGCTCTTGATTTTTTATTTTGTATTGGTTGACTGACTGTTTCTGCAGCACAATGTCCCGCTTGCTCTCTTTTTTTTAATTTCTGGGTTAGTTAACTGTTTCTGCGGCACGGCGCCCCCCTCGTTCTGAATTTTTTTTGGGGTTAATTGACTGTTTCTGCGGCACGGCGTCCCGCTCGCTCTGGATTTTTTTGGGGTTAATTGACTGTTTCTGCGGCACGGCGTCCCGCTCGCTCTGGATTTTTTGGGGGTTAATTGACTGTTTCTGCGGCACGGCATCCCGCTCGCTCTGGATTTTTTGGGGGGTTAATTGACTGTTTCTGCGGCACGGCATCCGAATTTTTTTTTTATTTTCTTGGACTCTCTTTCGCCTGTGCCTCCGCGTCTCGTTCGGAGTATGTGCCTCATATGTGTGACTCACCGCTCTCCGCAGCACAAATAAACAATTACACAGATAGTACAACTGCGGGAGCTCAGGCCAACCAATCGCGTCGTGCTGCGGTCACCGTGGGAACATGATGTGTGGGAGGAGCATTTAAAGGAGACACGTACTAATTTATACATACATACATATACATATATATATATATATAAAAAAAAATTCTGATATTTTTGTAAAGTCATAGCTTGTTTCCATCTGATAATTTAAGGGAAGTGGCGACCTGGCTGCGTTCTTACGCCGCGCACTTCCTCTCACCTCTCGGCCTCCTGCCAGTTTGCAGTTCCTCCATCATTTGTCTATTACAAAATCTACATGCAGTCATGCTGGGAGTTGTAGTTCCACACCTTCTGAAGAGCGGCAGTCAGATGATCGGACACTCAAGTTGAAGGCTGACCACCGGGACCGGAAAGTGATATTTCATTGCCTCATAAGGTGGGAGTGCCCCTTTAAGCAGATTGCCAATGTCTTTACGACATGTCGAAAAACCTTTCTATTCACTGACAGTAAGCAGGAGGCAGTTTTTAAAACCTTTCTATTCACTGACAGCAAGCAGGAGGCGGTTTTTAAGCATTTTTTTTATATACATGTCCAATATCCCAAACATTCCTCCCTCTCCATTCTTTTTTTTTTCTGCCCATTTGTCAGTTTTCCAGGCACGCGGCCCAGTGCATTCAGCAGGAGGCCCCCCGGCCCTCGCCCGCCACATAGGTGCAGTTTTGTTTTTTTTGCACAGATTGCAGGCTGGCAGGGAACGTGACATCAGGTCGTGCCCTTCTGCCCCTCACCTCCTCCCCTTCCCCCACGAGAATAAAAATCCGGCCAACTAATGGACGCCGCTATCTGGCGGTTTGGAAACGTGATAGCGCCATTAGTCTGTCATCCGCGCAATTATCCTGTCAGCTCCGCCGGGCGTAATGTCGTCCTGACCTACAAGGAAGAAACATCCTCCGTACTGTCTGACCGTCATTACAACGTGCTCCTGACGGCGGAGGCACGGCTTGTAGGGGTGGGCAGGGTAGCAAACAGAAACCAGTTGCTCCTTTTTTTTTTAAAATACTCTGGACAGAATTGGTACCATTTCCCCACTGGAGAGAATTGGTTCCTTTCCTACTCTGGACTGAATTGAACTCCTTCCTTCTGTGGTAACTTACTATATAAACCCTTCTTACTTCACCTACAGAAGGAATATTTCCAACTATACTGCCATGTACTTCAGCTGGTTGTGTACAGAATCAGTCTCCTTCCCCATCTGGCAACTGACAATACCGTCCTTTCTTACTCTGCCCTACGGAGGTCTTCTCAACTGTAATGCAGTGAACTCTGACTAGAATCGGTCTCCTTCCCCATCTAGTAGCTTACAATATTGTCCTTTATCTCATTCCCCTACAGAGGTCTTCTCAAATATACTGCCATGTAATGCAGCGGGCTCAGACTGCAAACAGTCTTCTTCCCCCTCTGGTAGAAGATTATATATAACTTTCATGCTTTAGAAGGAATCTTCTTGAATAAACTGCTATGTAGCGCAGCAGGCTCTGGACAGAATTGGTCCCTTTCCTACTTTAGACTGAATTGATCTCCTTCCACCTCTGGCAGCTGACAACGTACTGTCTCTAAATAAATGTTCTCAGCTATACTGCTATATAATCCAGCAGACTCTGGACAAAATCTGTCTCTTTCCTCTCTGGACAGTATCTGTATCAGTCTCCTTCCCTCTCTGGCAGCTAACACTATAGCCCCTTTTTACTAACCCCTACAAAATTCTTAACTATACTGCCATATAATGCAGTGGACTCTGAACACAATTGGTCTCTCTCTCCCTCCTCTGGCAGCTAACACTATAGTCCCTTTCTGCTACTACAGCGCATTCTGGAAAGAATCTGTCTCCTTCCCCTTCTGGCAGCTAACACTATAGCCCCTTGTAACTTCCCCACAGAAGGCATCTTCTCAGTTATACCGCCATATTACTGCAGGTTATACTTAGGGTGCCGCCTGTAAGTCGCAGTAAAAAAATAAAGTGGACCATAAAATGTCTGCAGTGTTGCCCGGTCGGCCCCGGCATGCACCACTACTGGGAGATGGTTGCGAGGTCTGTTACCCCGTTGCTGTTAGTGCTTGTGCACATGGGGCAGATATGCAGCAGAGTCTGGGCGCTCACTAATTGGGGGCGCAGAGGGGTTAAAGTGTCACACTGTCAGCTTTACTTATGGCAAGTAATTGTATATATTGCTGGCACTGCATGTTCCTTAACATCTGTTCCCCGGGATCTGTCCCCCTAGGATCTGCTTCCCAGGATGTACCAACCTCCTTATCACCCCAGGATCCTGTTCCTTAGGATCTGCTCCTTTAGGATCCTATTCCCTAGGATCTGCCTCCCCAGGATCTGTCCCCCTATACCCTCCGGATCCTCTTACTTTGGATCTGCTCCTCTAGGATCCTACTCACAAGGATTTGTCCCCCTATACCCTCTTTCTTAGGATCTGCTCCTTTAGGATCCTATTCACTAGGATCTGTCTCCCTATACCCTCTAGATCCTCTTCCTTAGGATCTGCTCCTTTAGGATCCTATTCACAAGGATTTGTCCCCATATACCCTCTAGATCCTCTTCCTTAGGATCTGCTTCTTTAGGATCCTATTCACTAGGATTTGTCCCTCTATACCCCCCCCCCCCCCCCCCCCGATCCTGTTCCTTAGGATCTGCCCCTTTAGGACCTTATTCCCTAGGATCTACCTCCCCAGGATCTGTCCCCTTATACCCTCCGGAACCTGTTACTTAGGATCTGCTCCTTTAGGATCCTATTCACTAGGATCTAACCCCCTATACCCTCCGGATCCTCTCCTCCCCACCCGATCCTGTTCCTTAGGATCTGCTCCTTTAGGACCCTATTCCCTAGGATCTGCCTCCCCAGGATCTGTCCCCCTATACCCTCCGGATCCTGTTACTTTGGATCTGCTCCTTTAGGATCTTATTTCCTAGGCTCTTCCTTCCACCCAGGATCTGTTCCTCGGGATCGTCTCCCAGGCTCCTCCTGAGGTTGTGGCAGGACAGTTTCTCCCCTCCCCCCAGCATTGGTTCAGTGACCCCTCCCTCTGCCCTGTGTCACCTCCTAGTCACTGCACTGCAATCTGACCCGCTTCCCTGCCAGGCTCCACCCTCCTCCCGCTGCCACCAATCCACACCCAGCAATTCTGCAACGTCATCTCATTACCATGCCATCCAGTAAAGGTTAGAGGGGGGAGAGGGGCAGTCGCGTCCTGACCAATCAGCGCTCTGGCAGCACGTAGTCTCTCATTTGCATATGACTGACATTCCTGTGCCAGCCAATGAGCAGGCAGAGCGGGTGAGAGAGCTGATTTGCATGTGAATGACACGGCTGAGGCAGCCAATCACAGGGCAGAGCGGTAAATGGGCATGCGTAGGGGGGGGCGCAGGCTTCCCTCTCCCCCCGCCCTCTGCTATTTCTCTCAGAGAGGGGAGAGTGAATGGTGCCTGATACAATGTTACAGGCCGGAGGGAAGGGACGCGGGGAGCGCGGGGCTCCGAGCAGCTGACGCCGCGGAGCACGGCCTGGACACACCGGCCCCCGGAGCAGAGGACGGGCGGCCGCACCAAAACAAACCGAGCGGGGATCCCCGTGTGTAGCCTCCATCCGAGCTACGCAGGCGGCACTCATCACTCCGCAGGCCGGCTGGAGAGGGGACTCCGACAACTGAGAGTAAACCCCTCCAACAACTGAGGGAGGAAACCGCCTCCGACACCTGAGGGAGAGGAAACCGCCTCCGACACCTGAGGGAGTGGAAACCGCCTCCGACACCTGAGGGAGTGGAAACCGCCTCCGACACCTGAGGGAGTGGAAACCGCCTCCGACACCTGAGGGAGTGGAAATCGCCTCCGACACCTGAGGGAGTGGAAATCGCCTCCGACACCTGAGGGAGAGGAAACCGCCTCCGACACCTGAGGGAGAAAAACGCCTCCGACACCTGAGGGAGAGGAACCCGCCTCCGACACCTGAGGGAGAGGAACCCGCCTCCGACAACTGAGGGAGAGGAACCCGCCTCCGACAACTGAGGGAGAGGAGCCCGCCTCCGACACCTGAGGGAGAGGAGCCCGCCTCCGACACCTGAGGGAGAGGAGCCCGCCTCCGACACCTGAGGGAGAGGAACCCGCCTCCGACACCTGAGGGAGAGGAACCCGCCTCCGACACCTGAGGGAGAGGAACCCGCCTCCGACACCTGAGGGAGAGGAACCCGCCTCCCGACAACTGAGGGAGAGGAACCCGCCTCCCGACAACTGAGGGAGAGGAACCCGCCTCCCGACAACTGAGGGAGAGGAACCCGCCTCCCGACAACTGAGGGAGAGGAACCCGCCTCCCGACAACTGAGGGAGAGGAACCCGCCTCCCGACAACTGAGGGAGAGGAACCCGCCTCCCGACAACTGAGGGAGAGGAACCCGCCTCCCGACAACTGAGGGAGAGGAACCCGCCTCCCGACAACTGAGGGAGAGGAACCCGCCTCCCGACAACTGAGGGAGAGGAACCCGCCTCCCGACAACTGAGGGAGAGGAACCCGCCTCCCGACAACTGAGGGAGAGGAACCCGCCTCCCGACAACTGAGGGAGAGGAACCCGCCTCCCGACAACTGAGGGAGAGGAACCCGCCTCCCGACAACTGAGGGAGAGGAACCCGCCTCCCGACAACTGAGGGAGAGGAACCCGCCTCCCGACAACTGAGGGAGAGGAACCCGCCTCCCGACAACTGAGGGAGAGGAACCCGCCTCCCGACAACTGAGGGAGAGGAACCCGCCTCCGACAGCTGAGGGAGAGGAACCCGCCTCCGACAGCTGAGGGAGAGGAACCCGCCTCCGACAGCTGAGGGAGAGAGGGGGACCCCCGGACAACAAAAGAAAGGGGAGCTCCGAGACAGCAAGAGAGAGGGGGAGACCTCTGACTACCAAAACATCCAGAAAGAGGCTTCCCCCTTCACCTCTCCAAAAAATAGAAAATAACATTTTTCTTCAGTGGTTCCTGATATAACTCTCAGTCCTTATTTTTACTACGGAGGTGGTCATGTTAAATTTCCGACAATTGAGAGTGAGAAAGATCTCTGACAACCGAGAGACAGAGGGAAACTCCTCTGACAACCGAGAGTAAGCCTCCAATCCGCTGAGACCTCCTGGAAGTGAGGGAGATACCTTTGACAATTGTGAGTGACCAGGAGAGAGACCCCTCCTCCAACAGCTGAGACATCCAGATAGAGATATAGTTGGAGAGAGCCCTCCAGAAAGAGACATTCCCTGGAAGAGGTTCTGTGTACGGTGCCGGCAGCCCCTCACCTGGAGCAGCAGATGATGGGGAATGCCCGGTGGCTGCCGTGTGGCGCTGTCATGTGAAGGTGGCAGCCCCTCCTCCCTGGCAGCTCTTCCACACATTTGTTATTGTTTCCCTGCGCTGCCCCTCGTGGCTCCTGGAGAGGGCACTCTACACCGCAGCGGCGTCACCCATAGCCTGTCCTCCTGCGTTGTGCCGCCCGGACCTGCAGGCTGTGTGAGAGCAATGACACCCAGGAGATGTCAGTGACGGCTCCCAGGGCATCGTGACCGACCTGTGCCCAGCATGTTCTCCGAGAAGACGCCCAATGCCCGCGGCCTCAGCATGTTTGGTTAGTTCCCTGCTCTACAGGTGTCCTCTTTCCTCTCCCCCCAGTGATGGGCAGTGCCCACTCTGTGCTGGCATTTGTAGATCTGGGTCAGGTTGTGTGTGTGTGGATGTGTAGGGGGCAGCGGGGAGCGAGTGGGAGGACTCCGCTTAGTGCATCGGCCTCCCCCGCACCTCCCTGACACATTATTTATTTATTTTTTTTTGCTCCCTGGTCCAACCCCTGGTAGTAAATGATTTAATTAATTGGTGAATCCAAAGCAGGAGAGGACTGAGCGGGCAGCCGAGGGGGCAGAGCTGGCAGTCGAGGGGGTATAGAGTGGGCAGCCTGGCACTGGATGTTGGCACAGGCAGTGAGCTCCAGCCTGATCAATGCATTGATTAACCCCCATCCATTCCTTCTTTCACTATTGCATAGTGGGGTAGTTTACCTCGTCTGTTGCGCTTGGCAAGTAAAGGGTGTTGTGATTTCATCTGCCGCGGGAATTTTAAAGAGGTTCTGCAGAATCTGTTCAGACAGAGCCTCCTCATTCATGAGTTTTCAGTGCCGGTCCTTCCGTTTGTCTGGGCAGGGTCAGAACCATTATCCATTACTCCTCTGGAGATGTAATGGTGGGTGCTGCTATACATCTAGTGCCCCAGCTCGGATGTGGCACCCCCCCAGGCAGTCTCTCCTCCCTCGTCGTCTCGTATTGTGTTTGTGGCCGCTCTGAGGTTGTATGGAAGGTCACAGTGAGTCTGAGAAAACAGGAACCAGAACAAAAGGAGACCTTCCTGAATGTAGGGTGTGCGCCCAGCTCTGCTACATACTGCAGGGGTCGGTCACTGCCACGAGGGGCCCCACTACCCAGCCAAATCTCAGAGGGAGTAATGAACATCATAAAGCCTCATTATTGCACAGTTCTGCATTTCTTGGTTAGATCTCTGCTTACTGTCAGTGAATGGAATTGTTTCTGGACTTAGAGATCTTATTCTTGTTTTTTCTTCCTCCTAGTCTGGACTAATGTGGAGCCGCGCTCTGTTGCCGTCTTTCCCTGGCATTCTTTAGTCCCATTTTTGGCCCCGAGCCAACCGGACTCTTCCGTCCAGCCCACCGAGGGGCAGCAGCCTGTCAATCACCCCGGGGCCACCAGCCAAAGCAAAGGTACGTTGCATCCCGCACCCACCCACTACATTGGCGCATATAATATGAAAGGTTAATCTTACTATGGTCCTCCAGAGCCCCACGAATCTGCATCGGTGGCCAATGAGACTGTCCCTGTGCCGAGCGTAGAAGATGAGCGGTGCGGAGTCACCCTGACCGATGCAGCGCCCCAACTACCCAACGAGGAGCCGGCGAGACAGTCCCAGCACCAAGAGGTCACCACGCAAGTCACTACCGCTGACCGGAGGGTGGACAGCGAGACGGAGAGCGACCACGATGACCCGTGAGTAGGGCGCTGACATTGCAGCAACATTAGTGCCGGCACTGTGGGCCCTGCTGGGCCGGCGGCACTGTGGGCCCTGCTGGGCCGGCGGCACTGTGGGCCCTGCTGGGCCGGCGGCACTGTGGGCCCTGCTGGGCCGGCGGCACTGTGGGCTCTGCTGGGCCGGCGGCACTGTGGGCTCTGCTGGGCCAGCGGCACGATTTCGGCACTTTGCAGAAGTTTTCACCTGTGCTCTAATACCTTGCAGGTTCTTTACGATCGGTCCCTCGGAGATCCCTCTCCAGGTGCATTCTGGGAAGCGCCGGACCCAGTCTCTCAGTGCCCTCCCCAAGGAGCGAGACTCTTCTTCCGAGAAGGATGGGCGAAGCCCTAACAAGGTAAGGAGAATTCTGATGGGGGTAAAGGGGGGAGTCATGGACTTGCACCCACCTCTCTATTATTGTGATGGGTTCCCCATTGATCGGACGTGTATGGTGTGGATACCCCCTTTAATACATGGTCTTTTTTTGCACAGAGGGAGAAGGATCACATTCGCCGTCCCATGAATGCCTTCATGATCTTCAGTAAGCGTCACCGGGCCCTGGTGCACCAGCGCCACCCGAATCAGGACAACCGCACCGTCAGCAAGATCCTGGGCGAGTGGTGGTACGCGCTGGGCACCAAGGAGAAGCAGAAGTATCACGACCTGGCCTTCCAGGTACCGATATGGGGTAAAACCGATTACTGTAAGGGGTGGTGACGGCGCCACAATAGGTATTCCACCTTAAAGGGGTTGTCCAGTTGATGACCAATCTGTAGGATAGCTCATCGGCTTGTTGTCGGGGCTCAATTAGGACAGCGGTGGGGTGCACCCCGGTATTGGCGCAGTCACTAGCATTGCCCGGATCTTCTATACCAGGTGAAAGAAGCACATTTCAAGGCCCACCCCGACTGGAAGTGGTGCAACAAAGACCGAAAGAAGTCCAGCTCGGATGTGAAACAGGTGATGCCCGGTCCCTGGGGTGTGCCTAAAGAGATGAGGGAGAGAAGCATGTCCGAGACTGGCATCACGGCCGCCCCAGGAGGTGAGACCACCCCTCATATCTGCATTCTGCCCCTGTGTGTATCTGCCCAACACTTGAGTTAATCTTCTTTTCTCCATTTCCAAGTTTCCTCCGATATCGCTCCGTCCGGTCTGATGCTGGAATCCAAGCTCGGGGCTCCTTCATCCAGTATGCCACCTGGAGATCGCCTACCCACTACCTCCACCGCGGCAACACAACTGTCTCGCCCCCGGGCGTTCTCCCACAGCGCCGTGCAGAGCATGGAGCACCGGGAGGACAGCCAGGCCCTGCAGGAGCTGAAGCAGGTACACCGCCGACCTCGGGGGAACTCGCACAGGGGGATTTCTGTGGAAAGTTCCTCTTACCTGTCACATATATATATATATATATATATATATATATATATATATATATATATATATATATATATATATATATATATATATATATATATATAATATAAATACACTGTATATGAAACCAGAACGGGAAGCAACGGGGAGACCTCAAAGAGGACTCGCAACGTATTACATCCACTGCCAGCTCTTAAAGGGAACCTGTCTCGTTGTATATGCAATCCTATTTGTGGGAAGGACCATGGCAAGGGTGCCACATCAGACTGCCAAACCAGAGCTGTGCGAGTCCCCTGCGATATCCTCATTCCTGCGCCTGTGCTGATTCATCCATGGTGTAAGCGACGTGACCCGTCCGTGGCGTAAGCGACTGGGCCACCATGGTCCTGCAATTATATATATTTTTTTTTTTGCTCAACTCCCTGCTGATTGATTGTAAGCTTAGGAGTCCAGTGGGCGGTCCTACTTGGCGATTGAAAGCCCCCATTGTATGAAAGTGCATTCAAAAGCTGTCAGTCACTTGAGTAGAACCGCCCACTGGACTCCTACTTATTAAAGGCGCAGGGCTTTAATAAGGAAAAACAGGTTACACAGAATCTTTTCCGTACTACACTATATCAGATAACATGATGGGTCATGTGACCGCCCCTTTTAAAGATTTTTTTTGGGTTAAATATTAAAAGGAAACAATCTAAGCTTCCTCAGTACCTCTGCTAAAGGCCACCTGTACATTCACTACTTCTCTATTACAGTAAATAAGCCCGTCACTGCTGGAGATGAGAAAATCAGGGTAGAAAGTGTCCCAGGTTACTAGTCTGTGATTATTAAGGTCCCACTCTCTAGTGCCCTCTGTCCTCCTGGGTCCCAGACGCAGGTGTAATGTCTGGGTCTGATTGTCCTTGTTAAAGAGTAACCTGTGTGGAGCGCAGGCGTTTGTGGCCATTACTCAGAGAACATTGGATAAGGTTTAAGTATTGGATAAGGCGCCACCTGGTGGTCACACATCCTCAGTCACATAGACAATTCTCTGCCTAATGGTCCTCTGATCACTGCCGGGCGGCCAATAGGAATGGCTTTCTGCCTGCCTGTTAGGAAAGGAGTAGATCATCTACAGAAGCCAGGCTATAGAGCTAAAAATGTTATCAGCTTCCAGCGGGGAAAGGAGACTGATCCTGTCCAGACCCATTTGCATTACATAGCAGCATAATTGAGAACATTTTGTTGGGGTTATATGGACAATTGTCAGAGAGGGAAGGAGACTGATCCTGTCTGTACCTCCAGGATTACTTGGCAGTTGGTTGAAAATTCTCCTTACGTAAGGGTGTAAAAAGGGATTTCATTTTCAGCTGCCAGAAGAGGAAGGAGACTGGTTTAATTCAGGGCCTGTTGCATTACTTGGCAGTAGACTGTTCCTTTCAGTGCACAGCATTTGGCAATTGGTTGAAAGAAGGTTTTATACTGTAGCTGCCAGAAGAGAAAGGAGACTGATTTTATCCTACAGTTGTTGCATTACTTGGCAGGAGATCTGAGAAGACTTCTACTGGGGAAGTAAAAAGAATTTATATAGTCACTTACCAGAGGGGGCAGGAGACTGATCCTCTCAGTGCCCACAGCTTTACTTGCAAGTTGGTTGAAGGAAGGATTTATCTTGTAGCTGCCAGAAGAGGAAGGAGACTTATTTTACGAAGAGCTTGTTGAATTACTCGGCAGTAGATCGGAGACTTCTTCTATAGGGGAAGTAAGAAGGATTTATATAATCAGCTTCCAGAGGTGGAAGGAGACTGATTCTGTCCAGAGCCCATGGCATTACTTGGCAGTAGGTCAGAGACTTCTACTGGGGAAGTGAGAAGGATGTATATAGTCAGCTGCCAGAGGTGGAAGGAGACTGATCCTATCCAGAACCCATTTGCATTACTTGGCAGTGGATATGAGTCTTTTACAGAGGAAGTAAGAAGGAATTAAACAGTTGCCAGAGGGTGGAGGAGATTTTTCCAAAAAATGTAAAAAATAAATAAATACAGTACAGACCAAAAGTTTGGACACACCTTCTCATTTAAAGATTTTTCTGTATTTTCATGACTTTAAAAATTGTACATTCACACTGAAGGCATCAAAACTATGAATTACCACATGTGGAATTATATACTTAACAAAAAAGTGTGAAACAACTGAAAATATGTCTTATATTCTAGGTTCTTCAAAGTAGCCACCTTTTGCTTTGATGACTGCTTTGCACACTCTTGGCATTCTCTTGATGAGCTTCAAGAGGTAGTCACCGGAAATGGTTTTCACTTCACAGGTGTGCCCTGTCAGGTTTAATAAGTGGGATTTCTTGCCTTGTAAATGGGGTTGGGACCATCAGTTGTGTTGTGCAGAAGTCTGGTGGATACACAGCTGATAGTCCTACTGAATAGACTGTTAGAATTTGTATTATGGCAAGAAAAAAGCAGCTAAGTAAAGAAAAACGAGTGGTCATCATTACTTTAAGAAATGAAGGTCAGTCAGTGCAAAAAATTGGGAAAACTTTGAAAGTGTCCCCAAGTGCAGTTGCAAAAACCATCAAACGCTACAAAGAAACTGTCTCACATGAGGACCACCCCAGGAAAGGAAGACCAAGAGTCACCTCTGCTTCTGAGGATAAGTTTATCCGAGTCACCAGCCTCAGAAATCGCAGGTTAACAGCAGCTCAGATTAGAGAGCAGGTCAATGCCACACAGAGTTCTAGCAGCAGACACATCTCTACAACAACTGTTAAGAGGAGACTTTGTGCAGCAGGCCTTCATGGTAAAATAGCTGCTAGGAGACCACTGCTAAGGACAGGCAACAAGCAGAAGAGACTTGTTTGGGCTAAAGAACACAAGGAATGGACATTAGACCAGTGGAAATCTGTGCTTTGGTCTGATGAGTCCAAATTTGAGATCTTTGGTTCCAACCCCTGTGTCTTTGTGCGATGCAGAAAAGGTGAACGGATGGACTCTACATGCCTGGTTCCCACCGTGAAGCATGGAGGAGGAGGTGTGATGGTGTGGGGGTGCTTTGCTGGTGACACTGTTGGGGATTTATTCAAAATTGAAGGCATACTGAAAAAGCATGGCTACCACAGCATCTTGCAGCGGCATGCTATTCCATCCGGTTTGCGTTTAGTTGGACCATCATTTATTTTTCAACAGGACAATGACCCCAAACACACCTCCAGGCTGTGTAAGGGTTATTGGACCAAGAAGGAGAGTGATGGGGTGCTACGCCAGATGACCTGGCCACCACAGTCACCAGACCTGAACCCAATCGAGATGGTTTGGGGTGAGCTGGACCGCAGGAGGAAGGCAAAAGGGCCAACAAGTGCTAAGCATCTCTGGGAACTCCTTCAAGATTGTTGGAAGACCATTTCCGGTGACTACCTCTTGAAGCTCATCAAAAGAATGCCAAGAGTGTGCAAAGCAGTCATCAAAGCAAAAGGTGGCTACTTTGAAGAACCTAGAATATAAGACATATTTTCAGTTGTTTCACACTTTTTTGTTAAGTATATAATTCCACATGTGTTAATTCATAGTTTTGATGCCTTCAGTGTGAATGTACAATTTTCATAGTCATGAAAATACAGAAAAATCTTTAAATGAGAAGGTGTGTCCAAACTTTTGGTCTGTACTGTATATCTGATAGAAACATGGGTAAATTAACATTTTGTTACACATGAGTTAATGGTTGCTTCCACCCGTTGAGTCCATTCGTGTAGTCATATACTGCAACAATGGCCATTATTCACAGATGTGCTCAAGTCATTCTCCGTATTCCAACCAGAAGGCCACGTTCGGCGGGCCAGAGCCCACGGCGTTCCCAATGCCTACACACAGCGAGAGCTCCGTCTGCCCGACGTCCCGCGCCTGTCCCACCCTTCCGGGACCTTATCGCCCGCCACGCACCACCAGCGAGGACATGACCAGCGACGAGGAGAGGATGGTCATCTGCGAGGAAGAAGGGGACGACGACGTGATCGGTGAGTTCCTGTCCCTCGCCGACGTCTTATTACTCGTCTTGTCTCCTTCCCTAATATGTCTCCTCCCCGGCAGATGACGGATTCGGCTGCACGGACATAGACCTGAAATGTAAGGAGCGGGTCACGGACAGCGACAGCGAGGGAGCATCTGGAGATGAGGCCGAAGGAAAGGTGAGTCGCACAAAGAGATTTCCCCCTCCTGAACCCTTTGCGTTTAGATTCCTGCAGTTTAACCCTGTCATTGCCTTTTCTCTAGGGTCCCCCACAAGGGGTTTTCTCGCCTGTTATTCGTTCCGCCTCCCTCTCCGGGAACTTTCCACTTTCATCCGATGACTTGAAAGCCGAAAGGCCCGTCAGTATGGTCCAGTCGCCCAAGCCCAGCGATCACCCGCAAGCCGCCTTCCCTCGCGGA